>NC_133660.1:261223414-261823516 GCF_037893015.1 Macrotis lagotis
AATAGTAGAGTATATTACAGATGAGTTGAACACAGAGAGAAAGTAAATGAATATCTTATAAAACATGGAGGAAAAATAATGATAAAGTTCTAAAACTTTAGAATATATGTTGGGAGGTAGAGCCAAGATGGTGGCATGAGGGTAGGAATTCCAAGAAGTTCTTCCCCCCAAAGCTCCAAAAATTCTGAAATTATGACTCAGATTTTAGAGAGGCAGAATCCACTGAGGGATACAATTTCCCAGTCTAAGACAACTTGTTGGATCCATGGGAGAGGTCTGTTCCATGGGAAAAAAAATCCCTGCAGTTCAACTGGGCCATGGCAGCAGCATGACAAAGTAAATCAGTTCCAGCCTTGAAGGAACAGCTCCTGGGGTATCTGGGTCCCTGGCAGTGGCAGCAGTTTCGAGACCTCTTGGCCTGGGTCTCACCTGGGCTTGGAGGGCCAGTGGGAGAACTCTCCTACACACTGAGGAAATGAGAAAACAAAAGAAAAATAGAAGAATCTACAGAAATTTATTTTGGTCCCCCAGTGGATCCAAATATATACTCAGAAGATGATAAAGTTAACACTTCTATATCCAAAGCCTCCTAGAGAAATAGGAATGGTCTCAGGCTATGGAGGAGCTCAAATAAACTTTGAAAAGCAAGTAACAGAGGTAGAGAAAAATTGGGAAAAGAAATGAGAGCAATGCAGGAAAATCATGAAAACCAAGTCAATAGCTGGATGAAGGAGATACAAAAAAAACTGAAGAAAATAACATGTTAAAAACCAGTTTAGATCAAATGGAAAAAGCAGTTCAAAAGGCAAATGAAAATACCTTTAAAAGCAAAATTGGACAGTTAGAAAAAGAGATTTAAAAATCTCTCTGAAGAAAACAACTCCTTCAAAAGTAGAATGGGGCTAAAGGAAGCAGATGACTTTGTGAGAAATCAAGAAATAATTGACCTGGAAAATAGATCCAGGAGAGATAATTTAAAAAATTGAGTTCCCTGAAAGTGATGACCAGGAAAAGAGCCTAAGCTTCATTTTTCAAGAAACAATTCAGCAAAATTTCCCTGAGATCCTAGAAGCAAAGGGTAAAATAGAAATTGACAGAATCTACCAATTACCTCCTGAAAGAGATCCCAAAGGAAAACTCCCAGGCATAATATACCTAAATTCCAGCTCTCAAGACAAAGAGGAATTACTGCAAACTGACAGAAAGTAATAATTCAACTACCATAGCGCTGCAGTCAAGATTACACAGGATTTGGCAGCATCTGCATTTAGGGCTCATAGAGCTTGAAATATGACATTCCAGTATACAAAAGAGTTTACTTTACAAGTGAGAATCAACTACCCCACAAAACTGAGCATCCTCTTTCAGGGGAAAAGATGGACATCCAGTGACTTCCAAATTTTTCTGTTGAAATAATCAGAGCTGAACAGAAAATTTGATCTCCAAGTACAGGACTTAGGTGGCACATAGAGAGGGTGGATGGAAAGGGTAAATTATAAGTAATTTAATGATGTTGAACTGTTTGTATTTCTGCATGGGAAGAGGATACTGATAAAACTCATATGAACCTTCTCATTTATAAGAGCAGTTAGAAGCATTTCTAGAAAAGGCATAGGAGAGAGCTGAATATAATGGTATAATATAGTAAAAAGATGGAGTCAATGGGTGATAAAGGAAAGTACTAGGAGGAAGAGAAAGGAGAGGAAGAATGGGCTAAGATATTTCACATAAGAGTCAAGAAAAAAGCTTTTACAATGGACTGGAAGGGGGGGAAGGTGAGGGGGGAATAAGTGAACCTTCATTCTCAACAGAAATGTCTCACAGAGGAAATAAGATACACACTCAATAGGGATAGAAATCTATCTTACCCTAGAGTAAAATTGAGAGGAAAGGGATAGGAGAAGGGTGACAAGGGAGGGGAGGGGGAAGTAGCTGATAGAAGAGAGGGGAGATCGTGGGAGAAGGCAGTCAGATACTACATGCTTCTGAGGATGGTCAGGGTGAAATGAGAGAGAGAGAGAGAGAGAATAGAATAAATGAGAGTGGGAAGGAACAGAATGGAGGGTAATACAATTAACATTAGCAACTGTGGGAAAAATATTGAAGCAACTTCTCTGATGGACTTATGATAAAAATGGAACTGGTCCTACAGTCAGAGTCTAAGGTATCTGAACACAAACTGAAGTACATTTTTTTTTCCTCTCACTTCATTTCTTTTCAGGTCTCTGTCTTTTGTATGGAGGGAGGGAGGTCCATGTTGTAATTTTTGTAATTATTATTGTAACAATGTGAAAATAAACATCATTAAAAAAACAATAATGTTGTTTTTAATTTTTTTAAAAAATTTAATTTTTTAGGTTTTTTTGCAAGGCAATGGGGTTAAGTAGCTTGCCCAAAGCCACACAGCTAGGTAATTATTAAGTGTCTGTGGCCAGATTTGAGCTCAGGTACTCCTGACTCCAGGGCTGGTGCTCTATCCACTGTGTCACCTAGACACCCTAATAATGTTATTTTAAGAACAATTCTGAGAGATTAAGTTATTTTGACTAATACAAATACCAATATTAACCACAAAGGACATATGAAAAAATATTATCTGCATTCAGAGAAAGAAATGTTAAATAGATATATATCTATATCTGTAACTTTATATATATATATATATATATATATATATATATATGTATGTATATGTTATGTCTTCTTGGTAGCCATCACTAGGGTGAGCAGAATGGAGGAAAAAAGGAAAAAAATAAAGTTACATGATAACTTCATTATATAGTTAAAGTAATAATGAGTTGTACATAATCAATTTGCAATTTCATATACCATCATCTTTTTTCCCCCTATTACACTATGTTCTGGAGATACTTGTTTCATTTCTTAAGTTGAGAATAAAATAAAATTTAAAATGAAAAAGAACACACGTTAATATTTTCACATCAAAGCTAGGTGATACAGTGGGTCAAACTCTATGTCTGGATTCAGGAAGACTCATCTTCCTGGGTTTAAATTTGACCTGAGAATTTATTAGCTGTTTGACCCTTGGCGAGTCACTTGATCTTATTTGCAATAGTTTCCTTACCTCAGCTGGAGAAGGAAATCATAAACTACTCCAGTATTTTTGCCAACAAAACCTCAAATGGGGTCCTGGAGAGGAGAACTTGAATGAAATGGCTGAACAACAAGAAGAAATATTTTCTCACTACGCAAAGCAGAACAACTATTTAATTCTTGCAGAAGAGGAGGGGAAATACAATTCTACAGGTGATTTCCAGACATCTAGCTTGCTCAACACTAGCATTTATTAAGTACCTACTATATGCTCAATAATACTATGCTAAGCACTGTTGATACAAAGAGAAGGGAAGATCATTCCCTGCTCTCAATGAGCTACCAGTCTAATGGAGAAAGATAACATGCAAAAAAATGTATAAACCAAAATACAACCGATCCTCAACTTTTCTTGCATTATGTGATTAGAAAATGGTACAAAAGCAAAAAAAATGCAAATTGATTGTTTGAATTTATGGGAAATAAGGCGCTGATTTCTTTCAACTACAAAAAACAAACCAAACCATGAACTTTTTTTTTTAGGTTTTTGCAAGGCAAATGGGGTTAAGTGGCTTGCCCAAGGCCACACAGCTAGGTAATTATTAAGTGTCTGAGACCGGATTTGAACCCAGGTACTCCTGACTCCAGGGCTGGTGCTTTATCCACTGCGCCACCTAGCCGCCCCCAAACCATAAACTTCTGCTAGAAATTGCTGCAAATATACTTTCCAGCATATAATTCTTTATAACAAAACATTAATTCTGGTAATAAGTACTTTAATTAACAGTAACCATGAAATAGCTCATAAAAATAAAACTGATAACATGCAAAATACTTTCTTCTTGCAATTTCCTATAATTCTTTGACTTTTTCCTCCTAATATCTCAATAAAAGCATAACAATTTCAAACAACTTTAAATAACACGCAAAATTTATACTACTATAAAATGCTATACAGTAAATAAAATTGTTAAAACAAAATTTTTAAAACCTGAATCTTAGCTTCTACTTTTTCTGATGGTGGTGTGAGAGCATTATATTATACACTATTTATAGCCATAAATTTCTCTACTCTGATTGTCCTCTGCAAATGAAGGAACAGGTTGTTAGGACTTTAGTTGCTGGAGGAGGCCAAGACTTATGAGGTCTTGACATTACCTTTGAGTTCAGAGGATTTGAACTTTACTTTGGTGGCGTAAGTGCAATAGAAAATTTGTATTTTAAAGTTGTCCAATTAAAATATGAAATGAATGCACAAAGAGCTCTATTTTACAATAGTAAAGTGAACAAAACCAGTGAAAGGTGTCCTAGGATATCAGCCACTCTGCAAACTTACATTCAGAGCGCCTCTCATTTTTTTTCTCATTGTCACAAATGTGCATGCTTACAAACATAAAAGTGAAAACGAGGCTGCTAATAAAATCATGTAAATGCTTAAAGTAATGATGGTTAAAGGAGCAACTATATATAAGATCAATTGGAAGGTAGTCTCAGAAGGAAGACATGAATGATCTGGGAAAGAGTTCTGCTTTGTTTTTTTTTTTTTTGGTAAGGCAATGGGGTTAAGTGACTTGCCTAAGGTCATACAGCTAGGTAAATATTAAGTATATGAGGCTGGATTTGAACTCAGATCTTCCTGAGCACTTTCTCCACTGTACCACATAGCTACTCCTAGGAAAAGGGTTCTTTTTAAAATTAATTAATTAATTAATTGATTAATTTACACATTATTAAAATAGTCTTGTTGTAAAAGTAAACATAAACCCCCCTCCAGAAAAATAAAAAATCTCATGTCAAATAAAGTGAAAGAGGAAAAAAATGTGCTGCAGTCTGTTCTGATGCCATCAACTCTGTCTCTGAGGTGGATCACATTCTTTATCATAAGCCCATCAGAGAAGTTACTTCCACAGTTGATGTTGCTGATTGTAATTCCCTCCATCCATTTCTCCCCACTACCAATTATTATATTTTCTCTCTCCTTTTATTCTGTCTCTCGTCAAAAGTGTATTGTGGGGCAGCCAAGTGGCACAGTGAACAGAGCACCTGCCCTGGGGCCAAGAGGCCCCAAGCCTACATCCCACCCCGGAGCCCCAGCAACCACCCATTCCTATAGTCCTAGACTGGCCATCCAATCCTACCGCCTTGCAAAAAGTAAAAAAAGAAAATGTATTATATCTAACTATTCTCTCCTATGATCTACCCTCTCCTCTATCCCATTCCTACCCCCTCCCTTGCCCTGTCCCCTTTCTCTCTTTTTTTCTTTTATATTTCTTTGCCCTATTAAGGATATATGTTGTTTCTGAGCCATTTCTGATTAAGAATGAAACATTTCCCCCCTCACCCTCCTCCCTTCCATATCATTGCAAAAGCTATTTCTTGACTCTTATATGAAATATCTTAGCTTATTCTACTTCCCCTTTCCTTTCTCCCAGTACATTTTCTTTTCACCCATTGACCCCATTTTAAAAATATATTACACCTTCAAATTCAGCTCTCTCCTGTGTCTGGATGATAAATGCTGCTTCTAACTGCTCTAATAAATGAGAAGGTTCATATGAGTATTATCAGTATCATCTTCCCATGCAGGAATACATGCAGTTCATCATCATTAAATCCTTCATAATTTACCCTTCTCACCCATCCTCTTTATGCTTCACCTGAGTCCTATACTTGAAGATCAAATATTTTGTTCAGCTCTGACCGTTTCAACAAGACCATTTGCAATTCCCCTGTTACATTGAGTGTCCATCTTTTCCCCTGGAAGAGGATGTTCAGTTTTGCTGGGTAGTTGATTCTTGGTTGCATTCCAAGCTCTTTTACCTTTTGGAATATTATATTACAAGCTGTATAAGCCCTTAATGTGGGTGCTGCAAAATCCTGTGTGATCCTGACTGTAGCTCTGCGATATTTGAATTGATTACTTCTGTCAGCTTGTAATATTTTCTCTTTTACTTGGGAGTTCTGGAACTTGGATATAATATTCCTGTGAGTTATTCTTTTGGACCTCTTTCAGTAGCAGATTGGTATATTATTTCAATTTCTATTTTGACCTCTGCTTCTAAGATATCAGGAAAATTTTCCTGTATAAATTCTTTAAAAATGAAGTCAAGGGTCTTTTCCTGATCATGACTTTCAGGTAGCCCAATAATTTTTAAATTGTCTTTTTCTGGATCTGTTTTCCAGATCCATTATTTTTTCAATAAGATATTTCACATTTTCTTCTAGTTTTTATTCTTTTGATATTGTTTTATTTTGTCTTGATTCCTCACAAAGGCATCAGCTTCCTTTAGCTCCATTCTATATTTGAAGGATTTGTTTTCCTCAGAGAGTTTTCTTATCTCCTTTTCCATCTGGCCAATTCTACTTTTTAAGGTATTGTTTTCCTCATTAACTTTTTGAACTGTTTTTGCTATTTGACCTAAACTATTTTTTAGTATATTATTTTCTTCAGCATTTTTTGGATCTCTTTGACTAAGCTGTTGATTTCAATTTCATGTTTTTTTTTCCTACAACCCTCTCATTTCTCTTCCCAATTTTTCTTCTACCTCCCTTACTTGATATTCAAAATCTTTTTTGAGGTTTGTCATAGCCTGAGTTCAACTCCTATATTTCTTGGAGGATTTAGATACAGAAGTTGCAACTTTCTCATCTTCTGATTGTGTATTTTGGGCATCCATGAGACCAAAGTAATTGTCTATGGTCAGGTTTATTTTTTTTTCTGTTTACTCATTTCCCCATTCTGTGCCTGGTTTGGGGGTGCTTTCTGAGCTTTTGAGTATTATTGGGACACCCCCGCAAGGACCTCAGTAGGTGAGGCTCTGACTGCTCTCCTGCTTGTGCTCTGGTCTGTGGATGGCAATAGCAGGCTCCCAGAATGTGACCAGGGTCTGAATATGGAAAGAGCACAAGGGGCAAAGGGGAAACATTGACAGCCTCCCCCCAGCCCCTTACCATCTGTGGGGTGAACACCCTGATTGCAGCTGGCAGGTGGCTCTGTGCACCTGCTTCAGTTTCCTGGGATCTAGGGAAAGGGTTCTTGCAGAAAGCAGAACTTTAGTTGAAACTTGAGTTGGGAAAGCTTAAAGAAAGAGATGATAGGTGTGGAGGAAAGCTACTGATAATACTCAGAGTTGAGAGGTGGAATGGTATGTGTGAAAAACAGTAAGGATACTAGTGTCAAATCTATCCTCAGATACTAGGATACTGATTTATAGAAAGTAGTAAGAAAGGGGAGACTAGGTGGCATAGTGGATAAAGCACCAGCCCTGGAGTCAGGAGTACCTGGGTTCAAATCCGGTCTCAGACACTTAATAATTACCTAGCTGTGTGGCCTTGGGCAAGCCACTTAACCCCATTTGCCTTGCAAAAACCTAAAAAGAAAAGAAAGTAGTAAGAAATAAGACAGGAAAAGTACTAAAGGAATTAATAAGAAGAAGTCTATTGTTGTTATGGAAACAATGGGAAATTTTTGGGGAACGTCACCTTTATCTACAAAAGTTGAACATAATATGGTATGCATACTAAATTTGAGGGAGATAAGAATCAAAGTTTCAGATAACGGACTTGTAGGTTCCCATGACCTTAAATTCTGAGGGGGGAGGTTAGTCCAGAAGGCATGGGAAACACTCAAAAAATGTAATTCTGGAGATTCAAAGGAAACTTATTCTATTAAAAGGAAAAATGAGGAAGTTGACTCAAGAATCTGATGTAGATATTCAAGGGAATCATTGTCTAACATTTTAAAGATCATAGTAAACAAGGGCACAGAACAGAGGATGAATATAAGAATATGACACAGTCCTATAAAGATTACATCAAATGCTAAAGCTCAGAATGATCTGAGCCTGGTGAAAAATATTGAAGTCAACATACATTTTTTTTTTCCGAAGGGGAATGGAAGATGATCATAGAACTGTTGCATAAAATAGATTGGATGATAAAAATAGATAATGGAGAGAAAGCTAAATACTTATTTGACTTTTACATTTTCTGCCAAAAAAGATTTTTTGACTGAAAAAGATAGTGTAAAACAGGTTAATAGGAAGTTTAAACCTAAAATAAGTAAGGTGATATTATAAGGACCTAGATGCTTTTGATAAGTTTAAATAACCAAAGCCAGATAAACTTCTTTCAATGTAACTGAAAGAACTGAAGATGAAATTGCTGATCTACTGTCTGGTGTGTTGAAAGATTGTAAGGAATAGAAAATGAATACAGAACCACAAAAAAGGCAACTATCATTTTCATTCAAAATTTTAAATAAGAGAAGAAAATAATTTACAGATTTTAGGTCAGAGAACTTGACATTGATATCGTCAAAATTCTATAACATGGGCATTCTTTTGATTCTTTGAAATATTTTCTCTCAATTTCTACGGTGCATATTAGGTAACGCTTGACTTGTTTCTTGTATAAAGGAATGATTAGCTATGACTAATTATTGAAGTTAGTATGACATTACTTATGTTTGATGAATTCACTTATTGATTTCACTTCCTTTTCTAGATTTCTATAATTAAAGCACCTCATTTAATAGGAAATCTAGAAAAGGAACTGGTATTAAACAAGAGCCAGCATGGTTTTTATCATGAACTGTTAATGCCATTCTAATTTCATTTCCTTTCTGCAAGGTTGCTCAATTGGTAAATTGGAAAATGCTGAAGATGTAGTTTATCTACATTAAAGCAAATGATTTGACTAAAATTTCATCCTATTCTTTTATTTTTGAAAAGTTCAAAAGATATGTTATATGATAATATAGTTACCTAGATTCAAAACTGCCTGAATGGCTAGATTAAAAGACTTATCTTTATCCAAGTGTCAATTTGGAAAGAATGTCATTAAGGAGCTGTCCTTGGTTCTCTATTGTTTGAGGTTTTGGTCAGTGAGCCCACTATATCTAAAATAAGGGGCTACTATGTAGAAGTGAAAGAGAAAGGGAAATGGAAAGGAAAAGGAAGAAGCATTTATTAAGTATCTGCCATGTTCCAGGCACTGTGTTTAACATTTTACAAATATTATCTCATTTGATCCTCACAACAACTTTATGAGGCACATGTTTATTATTCTCATTCTCATATTATTCTCATTCATTTAAGGTAACTGAGGCAACTTGAGTGATTTGACCAGGGTCAAATGGGAGGAAGAATCTGAGGATAGATTTGAATTCAAGTCTTCCTGACTTCAGATGAAGAGCTCTAGCAATCTACTTAACTGAATAGAAGTTAGACTAGAATTATTTAGCTTTGTTCTGGTAAAAAAAGAGCTAGGTCCAATGATGACAATGGAAAGACACATTTTTTTTAGACTTACTGAAAGAAAAAGTTATTTAAAAAGAAGTGAGATTCCAAAGTGGAATGGCTTATATTGCATTTCTCTTATCTAAAGTTATCAAAATCAAGGATGGATGACTACTTAGATATGCTGTAAAGAGGATTCTGTTTCTAGTACATGAGCCTGGCTAGAGTTATTTCTCAGAATCTAAGGACAGCATAGTGGATAGGTGGCATAATGTCTGAGTCTGTTTTTGAACTCAGGTACTCCTGACTCCAGGGCAAGTACTATATTCACTGCACCACCTAGTGGCCCCTAAAGATAAATTTAAAGGAGAATTTCACATTCTCTTTTACTAAAGTTTTCTAGTAATAAGATACTCATAGCATAACAAAAGGTCATCAGTACCATATTGTTTCCATCTGGCCACATTATTTCAAGAATCACAGCTTTTCAGGGTATTTTCACTTGAATGTACCATTGGCCTCTCAAACTGAAAAAGTAAAAAAAAAAATAAGCTTCTTGACTTTTCCTTTGAATCTTGTGATATTATGATTTGACTTTGACCATTGTTCATCCTGACTTCCATGTTTTCAGGACTATTTTTGACTTTTGTAACTTTTTTTTGTCAAGGCAATGGGTTAAGTGACTTGCCCAAGGTCGCACAGATAGGTAATTAGCAAGTTTCTGAGGTTGGATTTGAACTCCGCTCCTCCTGACTCCAGGGCTGGTATTCTATCCACTGTGCCACCTAGCTGCCCTGACTTTTCTAACTTTTTAAAACAAATTTCTAGGACTATTTTTTTTAAGGTTTTTGTAAGGCAAATGGGATTAAGTGGTTTGCCCAAGGCCACAACAGCTAGGTAATTATTAAGTGTCTGAGACTGGATTTGAACCCAGGTCCTCCTGACTTCAGGGCCCGTGCTTTATCCACTGCACCACCTAGCCGTCCCTCCAGGACTATTTTTAACTTTTCCCTTTTTCTTCATTATTTATATTCGATCAGATACCAAATCCTATAACTTCCATCTCTTTAATATTTTTTGCATTCATCCCTATCTTTTTTTCTCTACCCTCATCTCCCCCATTGTAATACAGATCCTTATTACCAATGGAACTTATGTAAAAGTTTCCTGACAAGCCTTCTTCTACTCCTGACAATCTATCCTTCAGTCAAATGCCTGGATAATCTTTTTTTTTTTTTGCATGTATCTGGTTATATTATACCTTGACTCAAAGATCATTTGATCTCTTTTGCCTGTCAAGTAAAATTCAAACTCCTTTTTGGAGAGTATCTTTCTGTCCCCTTCTCATATTACTCCCCTCAATCAATCAATGAAGAAACATTTTTAAGAGCTTAATTGTACAAGGAATGCCCTAAGACCTTAGACTACAAGGAGAGATCAGAAACTAAGACAGTACCTGCTCTCAAGGAGTTTATTTTGTTGAAATACCTTCTTTACTTAAGACAAAGTGGTATATACTGCTTCCTGAATATAATCTCCCCTGTCCAACGTCAGTGTTTTCCCCACTTCCTATTATTCTTTAGTCATATAATGCCTTGTATCAATGTCTTTTCTGATGAATTTGGCTCTTTCTTTTAAAGATCAAATGAAGCCTTCTCCATGAAGATTTTGCTTGTTTCCCTGGTTGATAATAGTCTTTCCCTTTGGATATTATATAGTATTTGGGGGTAGGATTTTTATGATTAAGAAATTTACCATAAAATATTTTATATTACAGATATTGGTATTGTCCTGCTAGACTGAATTATGAAAAGAAAAAAGAACATATATTTAATAAACTTTATAAATTCTTTATCATCTTAGCATGGTAACCTATACACAGAAGGTACTTCATTAATGCATGGTGAATGAAGCAATGGATTTGAACACCAGAAACTATCATACAACCTTGAATCCATTCATCCATTTTACTCCTATTCCAAATTATTTGTCTATAAGTTTCATCCCTTCTGGTAGAGACAAGTAGTTATCTAAGCCAGATTAAATAGTCTTTGAGGTCCAGCTTTGCTATTTGCCAGTGATGGTTCTTGGACAGGAGATAAAATCATTGGGAAATAGTTTTAGAGCTGAAAGGGACTTTAGAGGCTGTATTGGACATGGGCTTACACTCAGTAAGCTCTCAAAATGAATATTAGCTGCAAGAAGTGCTGGTCTTGGGATTGACCCTATGATCTTTTGATGCACCAAGAATTTATTGAGGGACAGTAAGATAGTAAGGGAAAAATATGTACTTGAAAGACTTACTTAGAGAGGAAAGAGGCTTAGAAAGAATATTGATTCATTTAAGAGGAAACTGGACTAGAAGACTAAAATTATGCTGGCAGGATTTAATTAAATCAAGAGAATGAAAAAAGAGGACTATACACATTTTGTGGACAGGGTCTTAGTAGCTGTGTGATCTTAGGAAAATAATCTATTTAATCTCTCCCAACCTCACTTTCACCACCTGTAAAATGGGCATTATAATAGTATACAGTTCACAGGTTTGCTGTGAGGTTCATCACAGTAGAAAATAATTTTTAGCCAAGAGTTGACCTCAAGGCTTGTACAAATGGACTGGGTCTTTTTAAATAATATGTAGAATTTTTTTTTTTGTTTTCATGAATAGTAATTCTGGATTCATTCACTGAATTTGAATTGACAACTAATTAGAAATGTGGAGTGCATGACAGTAAGAAATAAAGGATCCCACTGAGCTTTCATAACTGAGATGGTTCAAAGGTTGATGGTGGCTTCATTTTAATAGGAAGGTGTGGAAAGGAATGGGTTTCGGGGAACAATAATAAATTTGGTTTTGGCCATGTTGACTTTATTTGCTTTTTTGGTCATCTGCTTTCAGTGGAGAAAGGAGATTAGGACAAAGATGGGTTTGATAAACTTTTGGAAAAGACATTTTCCTAGAGTTGATAATAAAGGTTTCTGAAATCACAAAATGAGAAAGCATAAATAGAAATGAAAAGAAGTCCCAGGGCAGAATCTTGGGAGACTTTCAAAGTTAGTGGAAGTAATATGGATAAAGATGCAACAAATCAAATTATGAAGCAGCGGCTAGACAGATAAGAGGAAAATCAAGAATAGTGTCACAAAAATCCCTGAAAGATATAAATAACCAAGAAGAGAAGGTGATTATGTTTAATGCTGTAAAAAGATAAAGAAAAATGAAGGATGAGCAGAAGTTACCAGAAATAATAATAATAATAATGATAATAACAATTAATAATAATAATTACAAATTAAGGATAGCTTGGGTCTTTTCATTACCACTACCACCATCATCATAGCTACAATTTATATAACATTGTACAAATATTGTTTCACTTTGTCCTCCTAGGAGGTAAGTGCCATTAACCTTCCCATTTTGCTGATAAGGAAACTAAACCACATAGAGGGGACAAGACTTGCCCAATATTACACAGTTAGCAAGTGTTCAAGGTCAGATTCGAACTGAGATATTCCCAACTCTAGGCATTGCACTCTATCCACTGTATAAGCTAGCTCTACAATTCTACAATTTTTTAGTTGGAGAATCTGAGCTAAGAGGTCTAAAGACCATCCAGAGGGTTGAGGTCTCACATTTCTTCTTCCCAATTCTTATACAATATAGATTTCCATATTCAATCCAAACTGAAGAGTAGAAGCCCTGGTTTATGTCAAGATTGAAGTAGGTAAAACTAATCAAAAGAAATCAACCAAAGACAAGAATAAATAGACTTAGTTTGTGTTAACTTTCTATATACCTCTTTAACTGGTACCCAGATTCATTTTCTAAAGAACAGCCATAGAGACAAGTGTGACATTTTATCTGATGCATGAATAATTACCCAATACTTAGAGCCTGGACATGCTGCAAACATCAAGCTTTGTGTTTGTTTTCTTCTTTTGTTTAACTAAAAGTAATTATGTTTGCATCAGATTAAGTATTGAGTTTATTCTCATGCAGCACAATGGAGACCTTTTAAAAAATGTCTTCCTTGTTTATCACCAGGTCCTGACAAGAACTCAGAGCAGCTAAACCATGATCTTTTCAAAGAATGAGGAGTCTGGCTTCAGAGATACTTTTGCTTACCTGAAGAATGAAATAGCTTAATAGGCAAACTAAGACTAGAAAGATTCAGTGTGGAGTGAACCTTGACTCATCAGTTTGGAGAGAACAGATTCTATTTCTTTGATTAGAACACTGTTTTTGAATCCTTAAGAGGGTTTATTGGGAGCTGAATGTGTGTTTGGGGGTGGGAATAGAAGATTTAAGCTGTCATTTGTTTGAAATGCTGTTTAATTAAATTTATTTTTTCTTGAATGAATATGACCTCTGATTTTTTCTGGTGAATGAAACATATCAAATGCTATGGTTGGCTCACCCAAACTTGCTTTGTTCCTGAAATGCCTTTCAGGGGACCTATGATGGAAGAGGGTAGCAAGGACAGAATGAAAGACATGTTGTGAATTCCAAATATCCACCTTTGTTCATCATGTTGCTTCTGTAAATAGTAAGAATTGTCTTATGCTCCCCCCCCTCTGAATTCTGTAAGAGAGAGCTTTTTTAATCCAAGAATGGTAGCGCATGATAATATTCTCTGCTATCTCTGAGACTGAGACTGGTAAATCTCTTGAACCCAGGAATTTGGAGCTGCTCTGGGCTAAGCCAATGAGGTGTTCATACCAAATCTAGTTCATGGCAAGTCATTCGGAAAACATGTTATATTTGAAGGAGATGTAAACCCCTTAATTCAATTCCTCATAGTAATGTATGTTACATTGGAAGCATTGATCTAGAGATCATAGGTATGAAATCCTCAGAGATCCTCTAGTCCAGACCATTAATTTTACAGATAAAAACATCACAAAACTAAGGATTTGGGGAAATTAATGATTTGCTCAAGGTCATGAACATCAGAGGAGGGATTTCAAGCCAGGTTCTCCTACTCCAGAGCTAGTGCTTCCCAGTATAATAGACTAGAGAGTGGGAGGAAACCAGCTCTCTGGGTTAGGTATTCAGTCATGTTTCCCAAAGAAATGAGCTATGCTTACACCATCCCACCCTGCAACATAGATTCCAGAATCCAAGAAGGACCTTTGTTTAGCAAATTACCATGTGTCCTTTAGCTGCATGATATGTTCAGAAACAAGGAGTTTGTGTGCTGAATTTGAGTAATGGACTGAAATGAGATAATTTCTCTCTGCTGACAGTATCCCATTAGCTACTCAAACACGAATACAACATTCTTCAGGGCACAACTGTGGGCTTTCATTGGGGTAATTGGAAGACAGTGAGCTATAAAAAGAGAGTTGGAAGGGGGAAAAAAGCCACAGATGATTGACACACTTGATAAATTGCTTATAAAATTGCCTTTTTGTCCAGAATAATTTGACATAATTAACTTGGCCTTTGTCTTTGCCCACTATGTAAAGCTATAACCCAATGCTTCTTCAGAGTACATGCCATTAGTCTAATAATTTTTCAGAGCACTCAGGAAACGTACCAGTTCATTGCCATGCCAAGTCTTTATAATCTCTCCAAGTTCATTTCCTATGGGTCTGCTGAAAAGGAATGGGAAAACTCTTATTCAATCAACAAACAAAAATATCATATGTGCCAGATATTGTATCATATACTAAGGAAAAAGGAGCAAAAAAGTATAATAGTCTTTGTCTGTGAAAAGCTTACATTCTGTCAGGGAGACCACGTATGCTCAAAAATATATCTACAATATTCAAAATAAACTATCAGGTGACTTTTGGGGCCATGGAAGGCACTGTATAAGACACTGATCCTACAAGACCAGATGAGGCCATATCATACCAGGGATAGGATGTTATGTTCACCTCTGGGAGCCACCTTTAAGGAAGAAACTCACAGTGAAGAATATTCAAAGGAAGTTAGCAGGGAATGAGGGCTCTAACATTTCCATAAGTATCAACTGAAAGAGTTGGGAATTTTTTTAACTTGAAAAAGGAAGAATTAGGAGGTATGTGGTGTTATTTTTATGCTAGATTATTTTACATGGAAGAAGAATTAATAGTAGCATTTATATAGAATTTTTAGATCTGGAACAAATATTATTTCATTTTATCTTCCCAACAACCTTGGGAGGTAGGTGCTGTTCTCATCTAGAAAATGAGGATGAGAGAAGTTAAAGGACTTGTCCAGAGTCACAGAGAGCTAGTAAGAATCTAAAATAGATTTTGAACTCGTCTTACTCCAAATTCATTGCTCTAATCACTGTACCACCTAGCTGCCTAAACAGAATTATTCTTCCTGTTACCTAAGGACTAATTTAGGAGTACTAGGTATAAGTTACAAATAGATTGATTGCAACAAGACACTTGCTAATAATTAGAACTATCCCAACATGGGCTACCTTTTGATGTAGAGGGGTCTCCCTCATAGAAGGACTTTAAGTAAAGATTGGGTCTGTTTTAGTGGATATTTTTATTTTTGAAGGATTTGGTTAAATGGTTATTGAGTTTCTTTCCCACCCTGAGATAATTTCTTTTCTCCTGACAAACTCTCAGCCAGGAAATATTCATAATATAGTAGACAACACATTCAGAAAAACAAAAGGGAAATATAACTAAGATCATTTGATCCCCATGATCATGCTTTTTGCTCTGTTGTAGTTCTATCTTCATCCTCCAAAAACTAAATGGCTTGAGACAGTATCTATTTCCAAACAGCAGGGGAATTCCTGTTTCTCTATGTTTATGTGTGGAAGGCAGTCATAGCATAGTGGAGAAAGTGATGTGTTCCTAAAGTTTATTGAGGATACCTGCTGCTTTTTGGCTCTCATGGCTCTTCTATAGATCCCTTTCTTGCAGAATGAATTATCATATTTGATAAGAAAAATGAGATCACCCCTTTGTCTATTTCCATAGGAATGCATAGCAGCTCAAAATGGGAAGTGTATCATTACATCTCTGCCTTTATTCTTGTTATTTTATAGTGATAATCGAGGGATTATTTATCTCTTCTTTTTCCTTGCCTACAAGAACTTTTCCCTACTGACCTTTAATATATCAAAAAATTAGTTACTTTAACTGGGGATGTAGTATGATCACATGAATTAAAGCATCTGGGGAACATAATCATTTGGTTCAGATTCATCATTAGATCTGTAAGGAATCTTGAGAGGTCAAGTTCTTTATTATTTTATTTTATTTTTTGGTTATTACAAGGCAATAGGGTTAAGTGACTTGTCCAAGATCACACAGATAAGTAAGTATTAATGTCTGAGGTAAAATTTGAACCCAGGTCCTTCTGAATTCAGGGTCAGTGCTCTATCCACTATGCCACCTAGCTGCACCTCATATCCTTTATTTTATATATGAAGACATTGAGTTACAGAGATGTTAATTGGCTTATCCAGGTGTTCTTTAGAGCAGAGCTAGGAATTCAAACCCAAATTTTCTGATCCCCAAATCCAAGAGTCTTTTCAAATACTTCTATATGAATTCTTTTAAGAAGGGGAAAATAGCATCATAGTTTTTGAGCTAGAAGAAACTTCAAAGACCAAATGGTTCAATACCTTCATTTTACAGATGAGTAAGTAGAGGTGCAGAAAGGTTAATTGAATGGTCCAAGGTCACACAAATAATTAAGAACAGAGCTAAGACTCTTCAGGCTCTTCAACATTTTAAAGTTTCTAAATCATCTTGGCTCCTTTTCTTTGACTTACAAATATGTTTAGGCTTGCCCTTGTCCCAAGTAAAATCTCTATCCTCCCTCTCTGTAGTACTTGATGATTGTTGATTGAGCTACCATACACTTTTTTTTAGACTCGCCCAGGATGAAGAACAATTTCCATTCATAGACCTGATTCATGAAAGCTTTGACCTGCTCTGTTTTGAGCCTGGACCAATTTGTCCATCCTGTGTCCCAACTCTGAGGGGTTCCCTTTATTGGTTTTTGGCTTAGTGATTGACTTTAGACTTACTATTGCTCAGTATTCTTAAACTTAAGTTATAGGCCAGCCCCAGATTCCCAAGTAGCAAACATCATATAGGCATCATAACTCTTTCCTCCCTTTCAATATCAAAATTCTAGAATATTATTATATGTTCCCTGAATCCCTGAATCTTTCACTGCCTACATTTCTCTTGCCTTGGAATTTGGCTCTTTTCTCTACTACTCCAGGGAAACCTCACCATCGAACATCATATTTTCTTAAACATCAAATCTAATAACATCTTCAGTCTTCAGTGTACTTAATTACTTAATAGAAATTAAAACTGTGGATTACCCTCTCTCTTCTCTTGGTTTTTATGACACTGAATTCTCATTATTCCCTGACTTCTCATTATCTCTCTCTTTGGACAAGATAAGTTGGAGTTTCCTCTGCCTCTTCCCAAACAGTGACATTCATTGAGGTCTTTCTTTTGATCTCTTCTTCTATATGCTTTTTCCATCAATAATCTCATTTACTTCCACAGGGTTACCTACTAATGACTTTTTTGGATGACACCTAAGTCTGTTCAATAGACTTGTTCTCATCATGAACTCCATCCCTACATTTTTAACTACTTGAAAAACATTATCAACTGGTGGATCTTAATATCAACACTTTTTTAGGTTTTTGCAAGGCAAATGGGCTTAAGTGGCTTGCCCAAGGCCACACAGCTAGGTAATTATTAAGTGTCTGAGACTGGATTTGAACCCAGGTACTCCTGACTCCAGGGCTGGTGCTTTATCCACTGTGCCACCTAGCCACCCCATATCAATACATTTTTAAAACAAACCTATGAGATCTCATATGTCCTTACTCAAAAACTTAGTTTTTCTTCTTAATTCTATTGATTCCACTAGCATCCATCTAAGATACTCAAATCAAAAACTTGAAGTTATTTCTAAATCCTCTCTCTTTTCTCTAAATCCATGATCCAAAACAAAAGGATAAGTGTAGAAGGTCAATCAGCACTAGATTTATTATATTAAAATCATAGGGTCATTAGCTGGATACTCTAAGCTTAATCACTTCATATTTTCTATCATATTTTATACTTTCTATCAGTTTCATTACCTTTTGACTACTATTTATTTTATTTTACTCTATTTTTGAGTTCTCTCATTAATTTTCTTTTTTCAGGTATCATAGCATCATAGATCTCAGAGTTGGAAGGGTGCTTAGAGGCCATTGAATGACCTCCTGCCAACATTATCTTAAAATTTTATATGTGAAGAAAATGAGGTTCCTAGAGGTCAACTGATTTAACCAGAATGACACAACTAGGAAGTATCTATGATGGGATATATAGTCTTTTTTTTGAGTTCTGTTTCAGCTCCCCATCTATTCTACTGCCTTGTTAAGATTTTTCATGTTTCTTTACTTATCAGCTATTAAATGTGAAGCTCAATTTTCTTCCTTTTTTCTTCTTCTCTTTGATCCATCTGGGTGATCCTGTGGTCCTTGCATTTTCCCCCTCAGGTTCTAGTTCGAGCTATTATAGATTTAGCTTATCCTTTTGTAGATTCCTCCTTACATAGCTTTACTCCATAGTATTCTTTAATGTTTCAGTAGCTTTTCTTTGATTGATGATTTCTTGAACTTCTTTGCTGGATTTTCCCTGAGGATTTCCTTGTGAAGATTACTTTCCTGTCCTCTCTTTTACTTGCTGCTCTTCTTTTACCTTATTTATTATATTTCTTGCACTTTCTGAAGTGAGGACTTTAGACACAAACTCTCACTCAGCCATACTGCAAAAAGTCCTGCAAGATGGTGGAGACAATGGGCAATGAATACAATATCCTGGGAGACCTTGAGAGTGAGAGAGAGAGTATTGAGAGTTAAGGTCTTGGCATTGGAGAATTGGTTTTGGTCTCAACATGTAAGGCCATTTATTGATTGTCATCCTGTTGACTTTTAGTACTGGCCATATTGTACCCAGTGTCCGATTCGAGCTGTTCAATTGCTTAATGAAGCTCTTTCCTCTCCAGCTGGGGATCTGCAAATAGCTACCTAACCTTTGTCTAAGTTTTCCATATATACCTAGTGTTCCCAGCCCATTCACTTCTCTCCACCTGCTTTTTTGTTATTCAGATTGTATAGGCCTCTTGGGTACAGCTGGTGAAGGATTTGTAGACACCTGTTGTAAACATGCTATTTGGAACTGCACCTGTATATGCAAATTTGGGAGCTGGATTCCAGCCATAGCTCTGTTCTCTTTGGAATCACATGTGTGAGCAGTACCACAGAGCACTCCCTCCATAGGCTAGGCTAAATAAACATGACCTATAAACATGCCCATTTAAACTTACCTAGGATCATGGATAAGAGTTGATGCAGCACAGAGCATCCAGGCAATCCTAGGATTATGAAGGTGTAGTTGGGATAGACCTTGGAGATACCTCAGTAGTTTTTTAGACTGAGCCTCTTAAGTTAGATTCTAGATTTAGAACTAGAAGTGACCCTATAGGTCATATAGTTCAGGGATTTCAAACTCAAATAGAAACAAAGGCCCCTAAATCATGATTCTTGCAGGTTGTGCACTAACTTAGAAAAATCACATATTGGTATTATCTGTGTTTTAGATATTTTATTTATTTTGTTACAAATTTCTCAATTACATTTTAATTTAGTTTGGACTATACTTAGGAGTGTAGTGGGAGAAATGTTTTATATTTCTTTTCATTCTGTGCATGAGCAATCTTTTAGATTATGTGACTTGCCCAAGGTTATATAGTACTTTTGGGGGGGAGTTTGTTGGGCAATGGGGTTAAGTGACTTGCTCAAGGTCACATAGCTAGGTGATTACTATGTGTCTGAGGTCGGATTTGAACTCAGGTCCTCCTGACTTCAGGGCCGGCGCTCTATCCACTGTGCCACCTATATTTACTACTTATAAGAGAAAGGATTTACCCCAGGTTAATCTACTTCAGAGCTATTGTCCTTTCCGATTTGATCCCAATAATGCCTTTAGCCTTGCATGTTTCTTTGAAGACCTATCCTCTTTACTACTTCAGCAATAGTCTAAGAAGAATGATGGACTCAGCTGTGTTTGGGGAATTGGAGGAAAACTATGATTGGTCATCTTTCCAGTCCAAAATCATGAATTTGACCTACAGGCAAGTGATCAGGGAAGCAATTTTGGAATTGGAGTGAGTAGGAATCTTGAGGTCAATACCCAGAACTCTGAGCTAGGCAATCAATGCAGGGATGCTCAGAGTCATCCTCAACTCAGCTCTCAGACCAGACCAACAGGGAGGAGTCTTCAAGAATGGTTGAGACATTTATTAAGCCTCAACTATGCTTCAAATATTGTGCTAAGTGCTGGGGGGCAGGGGACAAAGAGAAGTGAAAGACAGTCCCAGCTCTTTAGGACCCCACAGTCAAATGGGAGAGATACAACATGCAAAAAACTAATGCAAGCATCGTTTATTCAGTATGAATTGGAACTAACCAAGAGGGATTGCACTAAAGTTAAGGGGGGGAAGGGTTGGGAAAGGTTTCCTGTGGAAAGGAATTTGAAGTGAAACTTGAAGAAAATTTGGGAAACCAAGAAGGGCATTGAGGAGGGAGATCATCCCAAAAAGAGACAGTCAGGAAAAATGCAAAATTTTAAATGATATAAGTGAAATAATTGTGATAGAGGGAAGAATCAGAGAGAAATGAGAGCTACAATTATCATTTTAACACAAAGGTAAAAACCTTGCCCAAGCACAATACTCCCTGAAAATTAAAATAGATCAAAGAAAAGCTAATCATATCTTGAGATAATAAGAAATATTAAAACTACACCAGTAGATTGAAAAAACTAAAAGCAAATATAAAGCATTTCAGATTTTAAAAAACTGATAAAGTAGATTAAAAACTGATCATTTAAGAATCATTGGGCTACTTGAAAATCATGACCAAAAGATGAATAAAAGAGATTAACCATCATATTTCAAGAATTCATGAAACAGCTATCCAGATCCCTTACTACTATAAAGCAAAGTTAAAATAAAAAAAAAAGGTTTTGCCATTCATTGCTTGCAAGACACCCCAAAATGAAAACTCCCAAGAAGGTCATAACCCAAATTCAGAGCGAGGTCAAAGAAAAAATATTGCAAGATTCCAGAAAGACAGTTCAAAGTCAAGATTACACATGATTTAGCAGAATACTAAAAAAAGAAATGGAAAATACAGAATAAGATATTCCAAAAGGCAAGAGATATAAGCTTACAAAAAGTCTAACTTTACAAAACTGAATATAATTCTCAAAAGGGAAAATAAATTCTTAATATAGGATTTCCTAGTGTTCCTGAAGGACTTGAATAGGATCTTTGGAATAGAACACCAGAGTAAAGAGAAATGAAACAAATAAATACAATCTAACAATCAGAAAAGACTTTATAAAGATTAAATATTTCCATTCTAAAAGGGAGGAGAATTATAATACAAATGGACAACTGGAATGTCATTGGGGACATAAAGGCAGTCAAACAAGATGGAGCACCAGGGAAGGATTTTTTGGTTATTTATAATAATGTTAAAAGAAGAGAGGAAAGGAAAGTAAAAGGATATATAAGTGGAGAAAAAGGTAAGGAATGATGGAGGTGAGGCATATTTTTTCCATGTAATTAAACCTCTTTGCAACCTGGTTCTGTCCTCTGTGGTCAAGGTGAATTTGCCTGATTCTTTTTTCTAGAGGGCAACTCTTCAAATACTTGAAGGTGGTATACTGTGCTCTGGAAAACTGATTATTTAATTTAATTTAATTTTCAGTGTGAGCATTTATTTACTTCTCACAAACTAGAAAATCCTAAAAATCAGAGCTTGATTGTTGCATTGTTTATGGAGACTTAAGAAAATGATAGACTAAATGATAACAATTTTAGATTAAACTAAAAAGTGCATCAGTGTACTTTTTCTTCTCCCCTTGGAGAGTCAGTTGCTAAATATTTACCAGCATTTCCATGTTCTTAAGTCTTCTTTTCTCCTGGCTAAACATCTCTAGGTCTTCCTATCTACCCTTATCTGATCCTCATAAATCTGCAAAGGAGGTTACTATTATGATTTACATTTTAAAAGTTAAAGGAATTTATGGTGATTGTCTTATCTAGGATCACACAGTTAGTATGAATTTGGATTTGAACTTGGGTGTTCTTGGCTGCAGCCACTATGCAAGGAGAAGTTAGGAGATCCCAGTGGTGGAGGAAAAGTCCAGTTGAATAACTCATCCAAGGTTATCCCTTCAAGACATGGCTGAACAAACTAATTTATCAAAATAGGCTCTATAATTTCAAATCTACTTCTTTTTCCCCCTGGCACCCTGACTTTGAAGTTCAGGATCTATTTTCCCTAAAACAGAGTTTTTCAAGAGTTCATTTAATTAATAGTTAACTAGAAAGAATAGGTGATGATTCTCTTTGGTGAAACTGGAAAGTTGATTATGTCCAACAAATTCCAAGATTTATGTGGAGGGTGCTTTCAGAAAGCATTGGAACTTGTGAGGTTAGGGCTCAGTGCCCTTTTTTTGTCCTATTTAATTGAATCTCAATAAGGTTCTTTTTTATATACAGTTCCCCCTGCTGCCCACCAGCCTACCTGCCAAGCATTCATGCAATCACAAGACTATTTATTTATTATTCTCCACAGGTTAAAGAATACATTTCTTTGCAAAAATCTTAGAAGAGGAAATTTCATTTTTGAGCTAGCTTATAGACCCCAGGGACCATCCTATTGACCCTACTCATTTAAGAGATGAGGTACAGGATGCTAAATGGTTTGCCCATGGTCACACAAGGACTAGGTATTAGAAGTAGGGAAAGAACCCAGGTTTTTCTTAATCCAGGGTTGGCCAATATTGTGCAGGGAGGCTGACAGGGTATCTAGGATCATAGAAATAGATCTGGAAGCATCTTGCTTTTTAGATTTTTCAAAGCAATGGGGTTAAGTGGCTTGCCCAAGGCCACCCAGCTAGGTAATTATTAAGTGTCTGAAGTCGGATTTGAACTCAGGTACTCCTGACTCCAAGACCAGTGCTCTATCCACTGTGCCACTTAGCCAGCCCTGGAAGTATCTTTTGAGGTCAACTAGTCTAACTCTCTCATTTTACAAATGAAGAAACTGAGGCTCCAACAGGTTTAGTGAGTTGACCAAGGAATAAGTGGCAGAAAGATGATTGGAATTCATGTCCAGCCCTCTTTCCAATGTACCACAATTCACTTTCCTAGAGAAGACCCAGAAATCAGACCTCTTGCCATCTAGCCTTCTACACTAGTCCCTAGTCAGCCTACCTTCAGCAACCTATTCACTTCTATAAATACTTGCTACATACAGAACATTTTGCTAGGCCCTGGACATATAAAATTTATAAATGCTTGCTTCCTTACAATAACACTTATGTAGGTAGTACCAAATTGTCACCCTGATTCTGAGAAAATTGGCCTCCCAGAGAGAATTCCCTTGCTCAAGGGGATCTGAGAGTTGAATAAGTAGACTGAACACTCCAACCTAAGTATTCTGACTCCAATTCCAGCTGCCTTCCTTCTAGCCACAGTGTGTGATACAAGAGATCAAGTATTTAATTAGAGATCACATTTTTATATATAGACTCACATTTTTAATGCAGCAAAGGACCTGGTATTTAAAGGAGCTCTGAAATGTTTTCTTGTGTAAAACAAAGAATATTTTTAACAGGCAAATATTCATTTGCTTTTTGTACATGGTGGGTCATTTTTCCCTTAGTGAAATACAACTGTATTAAGAGATGTGATCTTATTCTATATTCCCAGCACCAGAAACATTTCAATAAACCAATCAGTTAGCTAATAAGAGAGACACCCCACTGTGGTGTTAGGAAAACAGTTCTCTTGGCATGAAATTTTGCTTTCACTCAGATATTTTTGCATGGAATTTGGAGACTTTAGTTAAATCTCTCTATGGCTAGGTCCCAAGATTAGCAGCCCAACAGCCTGGTCCAGAGCCAGATAAATTACAGTTTTTCTGTGATCTGAATACAATTTTTATGACCTATTTCCCTGACTTCTAGGAAAGGGTTGTAATTGTTTTTCTTATTTCTTGAAAAAATAAAAATATAAAAAAATAGAGTAACAAATCATTTCAATGTATATTTTGAAGTATTTACTGTGTTCTATGGAGTGTTCAGAGAGGACTAGCACCTCTGGTATGAAGGTTTACTGAGTCCTTTTCAGGCTGCTCATCTACCTTTGGTGTCCATCTGCCCCGTCCCCCAACTCTCACTTGTGGCTCCAAGAAATAGTAGCATGAACAGGTATGGTATGCTATTAAATAGTAGAGGGGCTAAACAGGTTGAGGGCAGCCAAAAGACATCAGACCTTCTATGAGGAGTGTAGAATTGAAGTAGCTCAAAGGAAACATGACATCTGTAAGTTTAGAATACCCGTCCCAGATGTTCACATGGACTATTTGTGCTCAGTCTTCTTTTCTCCTGGCTAAACATCTCTAGGTCTTTCAACCTACCCTTATCTGATCCTCATAAATCTGTGAAGTAGGTTGCTATTATGATTTACATTTCACAGGTTGAGGAAACTTATAGTGATTATCTTATCTGGGATCACACAATTAGTCTGAACTTGTCTTGGTCTGATCAGTCATAGTAGTGTTGCTGCTAGGATTTTATGGGGTCACCAATTAAAGATACAGATTTGGGGTAACCAAATAACCAAATTGAGGAATTTGCATGCTCTCTGGGGCATTTTAAACTGCTCAGGAAGTTAAATAGGGTAAAACTCCAAGAAAAACAGTAAGCACTTTGAGGATAGACTTGTTGAAGTTTGAATGAGTGAGAGAGAGACAGAGGGAGACAGTCCTGGTCACATGGCACGCGGCCCCATGGTGAACCACCAGGACCTGACATGGGAACACGTGGCCTAGGAAAGAAGGAGAGATTCAGACAACCCGGAGGGTCTGAAGATAAAGTCAAGAAGATGCAAGAAGGTGCAGTGCTTCCTCTTAAATATACTTCTGTAGTGGGTTGGACACGGGGTGGCACTGGGGAGTAGTTTAACATCTGGGCCAGGTATTTTCCAATGGGAAATGATATACCAGTCCTATCTCTCCCAAGGTGGGTAACTTCTAAATTCAACATGTCATTTTCTGTCACGCCAGCATCAGTGGGTGAAGTCAAGTAACTGGGAACTGGAAGCTGGGTAAAGGAAGAATGTGGAGACAGGATACAAACAACAGAGGTCAAGGGGAGTTTGGATACAATCAATAGGGGTGGGTCAATTTATATCTCAGGAGCAAAATTTCTTCCACAATTAACAAAATAGAACAGCATAAAAGATTACAGAATTTATTCCCAACTATAAATTTTCTACATTCATAAATCTCTGCATCAGAAGGACACAATGTAATTTGTCTCAAACACAGTGATGTCATTTTGGTCTACTTTGCTGATGAAGGACAAGAATCAACCATCTATCCCAAGCACGTGAAGATTTCCCTTGGTGGATTAGGTGGTTGAGAGCAATTTGTTCTAAAGACCATGATGGTGGCCAAAACATTAGAAAGAGAAAATGCCAAGGTCATCCACTTCATCCATCACCGCTCATCTTGACTTTTGTTCTGACTGGACTTCGATGACTCTAGAAAAGAGATTGATGAATTTTTGCAAGTCTACCTCACCTAAATTCACATGCTGTCATCGGTTCTCTTTGAAAATGAAGAATGAACAGCAACTATGTTCAAAGTCCTAGGAGGATATTAATTCTGATTCTAAGAAGTTTATAATCTGATAGGGGAAAATACTTGAACTCTAATTGGTAAAAGATACAAACAGAAACCAAGTAATCAAGATTAATCAATCAATTAATCAATAAGAATCTATTATGCACATTATGCCAAATACTGGAAATACAGAAATTAAACAGTACCTTGGAGTTAAGAAGACCTGGGTTCAAATATCTCAATTCCATGTATTCCATGGTCACATCCTCTTTGAGCCTTAGTTGGCTGGCCATGGGAAAATAACTTAATCTCTCAGTGCCAGAAGCCCTTAGCTTCATTCAGATTAGGATTCATTCAGATTCCTTCAGGTCCTTCAGTTTTACAGGTCACTATTCAATCAATCAATGAACAAAGACTTATTAAGCACCTATGTCCTGCCCAACATTGTTCTAGATACTGGAAATGCAAAGACAAAAGGCTAAACAACCCCCTCTTTCATACTATTCCTAAACTCAGAGGGTCAAGATTTAGAGCTAGAAGAGGTCTTTGATGCCATCATTTCCAAGGTCATCATTTGCTAGATGAAGAAAGTAAGGACACCTAAAGATAAGTTTAAGAGCAGGAAAGGATTCAAATCCAGATATTCCTGACTCCAAGTTCACTGCTGTAGGTGAAAACTTGCAAAAATTTAAGTATTTACAAAAAAAATATAAAGCAGATGTAAGGTCATTTTGGGATAGAAGGATTTGGGATTAATTCTTTCATCTATAGATGAAAGAATACAAAATCCTTCTACTCCTATATATCTCTCTATATCTATATATCTGTATATATATGTCCATGTATTTATGTATCTATATAATTATGTATGTATTTATGTGTGTATGTGTTTGTATATAACTATCTTTCTATTCATTCATCCATCTAGCTAAGTAGTTATTGTTATAATCCTGTGAGGTGGGTAGAGCAAGTATCAGTATTTTTAGCTTCTTTCTACATATAGGGAAACTGAGACTCCGAGATATTAGCTGATTTTTCTCAATATTATACATGCAGGAAGGGATAGAGATGGAATTTCAATCCGAGTTTTCTGTATTCAAGTCCCCTGTATTCTATTGTCTCTCATGTAGCACAGGCCTTCTATGGACTAAGTTGCTTTAATCCTTCTCTGCACTCATTGCCTTAGCCTACAGGCTGAATTCACTCTTGCATATAAAATAATGTTTTTGGAAAGTCAAACATTAACCTTCAACCTATTTTAGTAAGCTCACATGGGGGAGGGAAAACAGCACAACTACCTTCCAGATGTTCCTAATATGTGTGATACATCACATGAGTATTTGTGGGGAAACGTGCATAAATATTTTTAGACTCTTGCAGAATTCATCACTAAAATACTTCATATTAATTTAAACACTAATTGAAGTGTACCACCTTTTGCTTTTCCAGTTTTTCATGGTGAGGTCATGGTTATTTAATATAGAGGCAAGGTTGTATTGCAAGGGGCTCCTGGATAAATATCAAAATGTTTTTGAAAGCAAGCAAACAGCTAGATTTTGTCCAGAACCTGGTGAATAACCAATAGATACTTGATTTTTTTTAGCATAATATAACTACCTGTTGGGCTGAAGCTGGTTTGTGAGCTCATATACACAAGCTGAATATTTCTTGGATAAAAGAATTAAGCCCTTTGAAAAATCAACATAAGAAATAGTGTCCTATCAGGGAGGGTCTGCAACCTTCATGTCAGGAGACCTGAATGGTCAGTTGCCTAGAGGTCCCTTGACCCTCATCTTTGGGAAGGGGAACTGGGTGTAAGTTCAATTATTCCTATTTTTTAAGAGAAGTTGTTCTAAACAGACTACAAAGTAGAATCAGAAATTCCATTCCAAATTTTCCTAATCTTGATGAAAAGGGAAAAAAGACAGTCACTTAGTCAAAACATATTTATTAAATATTTCCTATATACCGGGTCTTGCTTTCAATGATGTGAAAATAAAGGCTTTTATTTCAATGGGGGAATCAACATAGAAATAATTATACCCATGATGGATGTAGAAGACAGAAAAGCTTATCCAAGAAGAGAATTCACTGGTGGCTGAAATAAGAAAAAGCCTCTTGTGGAAGGCAAAACTTGAAAAGAGGAAGAGAAATATGAGATGAGTTTTGAAGGAAGGCCTTTTGAAGGCAGGCCTTACAATTACTCTGCATTTTTGGAACACTGTATATTTACACGTGGTGAGTGTGGGTTTGTGTGAATATGTATGGATGTGTATGAATATGTATTTTTGTGAGTGTGTATGTGTATATATATATGAGTGCATGTTTGTGCACTTTTCCAAATAGGATCATTTTGTAAGAATTATGAGAGACAGCATAATATTGTGGCTAGAGGATTGTCTTCAGAGTAAAAACAGCCAAGTTCAGATTCTGCCTCTCACACATACTGGCTATGAAACTCTGAGGAAGTCACAAATCTCATTGCCCCTAAGAAATTCCCAAAACTTAAAAAAAATTGAATAGTTGCAGATCTCCATATCATCTAATTTGCTTGTATCTGTTGTCTTTCCATATAGAAGAGTGCCCTTAGTCTAGAATTTGTGAACTTTAATTTTAAAGTATGTAACTAGTTCAATATAATTGATTAACTTTGGTAAATGTTTCATATGGACTACTTGTGACCTACCTTAGTCCAGTCTTCCAAGCCTATATTGGTCTGGTCAATCACAGTTGGACCTTCTCTGTCTTAAGCCCAATATAATGATGTCATTTTGGTTCTTTTTGATAATTTGGGACAACCTACACTGGTGACACAATAGGTTTATAACAAATTCTTGATTGATTGATTGGTAGGAACATTTTTCTAATAAAAAATTCCTTATAACATTGAAACCACACCTCTGAGCAATATAAATATAGAAAGACAAATCTCTATTATTTAAATTCAGGATATCTCAGTAATCTATATAGGATGCTGATATCTGGAAATGGGACAGAAAAATAAAGAATGAATAAAATCTTTATCAAGTAGTTAATATATGCAAAGCACTGGGGTAATTTAATCTCTGATAAATAGAGTTCATGTTCTAATGGAGGAGATAATACTAGAGAGGGTTTCCCCTATAGGTCAGATGTAAAGACCCCCCATAGACCTTATAGTGATGCTAATACTTCTCCACTAATAAAATCATATCAGTTACTGATATTGAACTTTTTAACTGTGCCAACACCTTTGAAGTCATAAATTTTTTCCCCAGGGTCTTCATTAGATTTAGCCAAAGCACTCAAAGGAGCCATTCCCAAGGCTGGATTTACTTAAGGATTTCTTCCCAGGATGATGGGAACATTAATAGTCTCAAGGTTCTTGTATTCAGGGCCCTGGGTTCACTTCACTTAGGGGAAATGGTGATCCACTGGTGAGAAGCCTTGGGTAGGGGTAGTAGATTGAGCATGTGGCAAGCAACATGCTCCCTCATTGTTCTATCCCCCCTTCCCCCTCTGCTTTTCTTGTATTCTTGTCTTGCCTTTCTTGAGTTGCAGATGGCTGGCCCCTTCTTCATGTCATTTGTCTCTCCAGATGATTGTGAGGACTGGGCTGGAAGCAGGACTGGTGGTTTAGGTGGTATAGCCATTCCTTGGGCTCCTCTACCTGTCTAACTATTGGTAATAGTTGATCAGCAGTTGTTTAGAGTAGTGATGCAGATGACTGATCTTCTCAGTAATAACTGTGGGGGCTGTATTGGAAGCAGGTCTTGGACTCAGATCCTTGTCTGTCTCCATCAGGTCCTGAGGGAATATTATGGTCAATGTGGGTTGACTTGATGGGAACATATGTCTCATAACCCTTCCTCAAGGTGCCTTGCCTATGTGTGTCAGTTTGTAGACAATGGAAATGACTGGCCCTTTTTCCATAGAACTTTTACCTCAGATGATGGCTCTTAGGACTGGCAATGATGCATGGAGAAACCTTTGAGTCATGGTTATAATTTAATATATTTATCAAATAGTGTTTACTAAACTCATGCTATATAGGAGGCATTCTATGGCGTGTATATGGTGGCCATACAAGGGATATCCAGTTAGGGTCTTCTTTACTCTAGGTTAAGTATCTTCAGGTCTTTCCTCAATGGAATTGATTGCCTCTCATTCCCCCAAGAGTCACCTCCTTCCCCCCATCCTGGGCACATTGCTGTTTTTCACTGCCCTCCCTAAACTCTGGCACCCAGAACTGGACAGAATCCTTCACTTGTGAACTAATCAAAGCAGAATATATCAGCACTATCACATCCCTAGTCTCCAATCCTCTTTTTAATTAAGCTAATTATTGTATATTAGGTTTTCTGGTCTCCATGTGGCACCATGGACCTTTATGGAACTTGTGTAATTTTTAAAAACCAAGTTCTCATTGACACAAGGTCTTTCAAGACACATGTCCCTCATACTGTACTTGTGAAGGTGACTTTTTGAACCCAAGTATAAGACTTTACATTGATTCCTTTTACATTTCTTTTTATATGCATATTTCATTTTTTCATTGAGGGAATTGAAAGACTTTGATGAACAGGCAGCTCATACATCCTTTTAGTCCCTATAGTGTCTAATGCACTACTACACACTGATTAGTCTTTAGCTCTATAGAAAAAGCTGTGTCAGAAGACAGACCCAGGCATACAACGTTACCCCCACTCTTGTCCCATTTCAGCTCAGTTAAACCAGATCATTTTATGCCAGGAGTTGTGAGACTTCTTTATGTTCTAACATCTCTCCCTGTTCCTCAGAATCACTACTAATCTTCCAACTCGTTATAGATCCTGAAGTCAGACAAATATATGGTTCACTTGACTTTTTAAGAAGCTGTCCTGGGTGATGTAGCATGGGACTTGTACTGTGGTTGGCTGCATTATTAGGAAAAGAGAAACAAATATTTTACAAGTACAGGAGGTGGGTGGATATCAAATATTAACAACGGCCGCCAAAGCTGCTAATTAAAAGAAACATATGTTTGGGTAAGAGGCGATATGTGAAATGCTTGTGTAACCTTTTACTTTGAACATAGAAAAATAGACAGTGGAAATTCTCTGGGGTCTTGGGTGGAGGGAGTAGGGATGACTCTTGAAATTGATTAAGCAGATGCTATCAGTTTTGAATAAATAGTAGGAGAAGGAAAATTAATTTTTGTTCTTCATAGCACTGCCTGGCTCCACATGGTTTATTTAGATATGGTTGCTAAGAGCTGGTGGGCTTTGTGCATGACTGATGAAAATATGGGTAAGGGGGTGCTGGGGAGCAGGAGAATTTTAAATTCCAGATGAAAGTTATCTTTCTATTCTATAGAGAGGAAGAAAACAAGCATTTATTAAGTGACTACTATATACCAAACATTCAACTTGGTAATTTCTAAGAGAAAGGGTTGGAAATAAGCATGTATATGTCACCTACTATGTGCTAGGTTTGATATTAAGCCCTTTCTGCATTTGATATCAGTAAGTAAATCTCTTTCATCATATTAGCTTTCTCCTCCCCCCTTCTTTTTTATTGAGTAATTTTTGTGATGCCATCAGGGTTAAGTGACTTGCCTAGGTTTGCACAGCTAGCAAACAAAATATGTCTATTCTTTACACCCCATGTGAATGTCCTTCACACTAACACTACGAAGGCAACAGCATTCATAATGTTGTTCCAGTTTTGCAGAAATTGAAAATGTGCCTCAGAGAAAAGTAACAGTCAACAAATATTTATTAAACACCTATTAAATGACAAGGCTGGATGATGCTGTGGATAAAGTGTTGAATCTGAAGTGAAGAAGACTCTTCATGAGTTCAAATCTGGCCTCAGACACTGATTAGCTGTGTGACCCTGGGCAAGTCATTTCACTCTCTTTGCCTCAGTTTCTTCATTTCTAAAATGAGCTAGAGGATAAAATGGCAAATCACTCTAGTAGTTTTGCCAAGAAAAACTCAAATGGGATTATGAAGAGTCAGAAACAACTGTAAATAATAACAACACATATGACAATGACAATGTCTCACACCTAGCAAGTATCACACTTTGTAATTCAATGAGGTAATTTGATTTTCATTCGGTCTTCACAATAACCCTGGGAAGTAGGTGGTATCATTAGTCTCATTTTTACAGTGGAGGAAAATGAGGCAGTCAGAATGAAGTCACTAACTAGCTCAAGTAAGTTGCTGAAGCTTGATTTGAACTCTTATCTTCCTGACTCAAGGTCCAATGCTCTATTCACTTCTAATATTTTCCAATAAAAAATAAACCTTATCACAATCAACTATAAACATTCCAAAATAGAGGAATGAAAAACAAGAGAATATATAAAATATTACATATGAAATGTATACTTATATTATAACTGGAAGGGCCTTTAAAGATAATCTAGCTTAACTTCTTTTCTTTAAAAAAAAAAAGGAAACTTGAGATCCCAAGAGAAGAAAGTGAGTTGCCACATGCCTCAGTCTCCTAGTGTTCACTTGTGATGTCATCTTAGCGAAGATGCCTGTCAGCATAGCTCACTGAAGTCCAAAATTCTCAAATTGTTCTTTGGTAGATTAATTTGGGGATTCTAGGCATGCACCAGCCTGCCCAGCTGAGACTCTTATCTCTATTGAAGGTGCCATCAGCCACCCTGTCACGCAGGTTCAGAACCTTCCTTGATTTTTCCCTCTCCCTCATCTCTGACCTTCAAAGTCAATCCATTATCAAATCTTTTCTGTTCATCTAGAAACTCTACTGCATCTGTCTCTTCTCTATCCACAAAACCTCTTCTGGAATTCAGGTCCTCATTTTCTCTTAGGTGGATTATTGCAGTGATCACTGAGCAGGTCTTTTTACTTCTAGTCTCTCCCCTTTCTAATTCCTTCACATAGCTACAAAAATGACAGTCCTAAAAACACAGATTTTGCCATGTCACTCCCTTACATAAAGATTTTCAGTGACTTCCTATTGTATTTTATCCTGTAGGAAAAAATATAAACTGCTGAGTTTAGTATTTAAATATTTAATTTTCTCCAATTTCATGTAAAATCATTATTTAACATTCATTTTTAAAATGTTTGTCTCAAATTCTCTTTCATTTTTTTATTTCCCCCTACCCCTACTCCCAATGATCTATATTTCGTATGTGTAGTCATGCAAAACATATTTCTATATGTCATGTTGTAAAAGTAGATACATCCAAAAGAACCCCAAAACAAAACACTTTCATTAAAAATATAGTCCTTGAACTGGAAACTGATGGGATGTCCATCATTTGGGGAATGACCAACAAGTTATGGTATATGAATACTATGGAATATGATTGTTCTATAAGAAACCATAAATGGTCAGACTCCAGAGCAGCATGGAATGATGTACAGGATCTGATGCTGAGCAAAGGGAATAGAATCAAGAGAACAATGTCCACATCAATAACAACATTGTGAGATGAACAACCTTAATGGGAGTAGCTCCTCTCAGAAATCTATTGAGCTAGCTATGGAGGAATAAAAACAATACAAAATTCACAAAAAGCCCAACCCTTCAGAACCTGATAGACACCTTATGAAAATGATCTCTTATGCATCTCTTTCCCTTAATTCTAATTCCTCATGCCAAAAATGACTAATCTGCAAACATGTTTATCAAAATATACATGTAAAATGCTAACCTGACTGTTTGCCACTGAGGGGAGGGGGGTGGGAAGGGAGAATGGAAAAAAAATTTGTAACTCAAAAATATACATATGCATATTGATGAAAATAAATAAAAGGAATGAAAAAATATATAGTCCTTAGGAAACAATATGCTTAGAACTGTATGCAGATTCTATTAGTTCTTTATTTGAATGTGAATAACATTTTTCATCTTGAGCTCTTTGGAATTATCTTAGATCACTGCATTGTTGAGATGAGCTCAGTTTATCACAGATGATCATTGTCCAGTTGTACTGAGAATAATGTTCTGCTTCTGCTCACTTACCATCAGTTCAAGTAAATCCTTTCAGATTTTCCAGAAATCAGTCCCCTTGCCATTTCTTATAGCATAATATTATTCCATTACAATGATATAACATTAATTGCTCAATCATTCTCAAATTGTAGGCAATCCTTTGCCATGATAAAAAATGCTGCTATAAAATATTCTTGTACATCTAGCTCATTTTCCTTTTTCTTTGAACTCTTGGATTCGTGGTGTTGCTGAATCAAAGGTATGCTTACCTTTATAATCTCTTGGTAATATTTGTTGAGCTTAATATTTAAAGCACACTGCAACATAATTTCAACCTAGTTCTACTCATCCTCTCCAATCTAATTTCATATTTTTCCTCTTCATTCAAAAATATCCATTTTCAACCTCCACACCTTTGCTTTGGCTGTGCCTATCTCTTTGGGAAGGTACTCCCTCTTTATCTCTACTTCTCAGATTCCTTGGCTCTCTTTGAAGTACAGGTGAGACTTTATTATCACCAAATGAACTGTTTTTGATCCCATCAGTTGCCAATGCTTTCTCCTTCTTGCAATTACATTGTAATTGTATATTTTTACAACACTGTAACATTGAATATTTTTGTATTTACTTACCTTCTCATATATTATATCCCATCATTCGGATGTAAACTATGTGAGAACAAGGACTATTTTTTTTCAAATGCATCTCTTTATCCTTGAATTCCTAGGTTTTGGGTTCTTAATCTGACAACCATGGATTTATTTAATGTTTCCTGACTACCCATAAAGTCAATTTGAAAATTTATTCAATTTTTAAAATATTTTGTTAACTGCATTTCAAAATGATTTATGTCCTTTGTAAGGCTCTGTATTTTATGTTATATACTTAAATATTATTTTGAGAAGGGATTCTATCAGCTTCATTATCCTTCCAAAGGGGACTATGACTTATACTCTTGTTGGAGAACTAATCAGAGAGGTCATTTGAGGAAGTAGAATCGCATAAGGGGAATTTGGCATGTCATAGAGCCAAGAGTCTCCTCTTATAGAAATCCCATTTACTGATGTGATTGGCAATTAATTTCTAAAATAAATTCTTAGTAAGAGTATGCTATGAATTGTGAATTGTAATAATTAGGAATATAGAGCTGCTAACATGATAGTCTCATTTTCTCAAGAACTTTACATTCTTTTGGGAGGGGAGCACAACTTGAACATGCAAAATATATGTAAGGGTATTTTTTTGGGGGGGACAATTGAATGTAGATTATAGTTCAAGATACACTAGGGTTCTAAAGGTTATAGCCTGGGATCCTTTGGTTAGAAGTCTCAGAAAGACTTGAACCCAGGTCTTCCTGGTTTCAAGGCCAATTCCTTTCCCCTCCCATTCCCCTATGGCATTTTGTGTTTTGCAGCATTCTGTGGTAGCCTAATAAATATTTGTTGAATTAAATTCAGAACTTGTCAATGCAGGTTCACCCATACAACCTTTATTCACAGCTCCTTAGGAATTCAAGGCTTTCTCAAAGTTTGCAGGAGAGGCTGGGTTAATTAGCCCACAGATAAGCAAAATTGAACACAGTAGGAAAGAGGCCTTTGTTTATTGGCTTCACGTGCATGTAATGTAAGTCGGTTAATTCTATTCTGCTTAATTGATTTCATATTTGATGGGAGAGAGACCATTTGGAGATTATATATCTAGCTTCATTATCTAAAAACTTAACACAAGCCTGACATGAAGACTTTATTTTTTAGGACAAGAGGTAAGTATGGTTGCGATAACCTGTGTGCATAGGATGATGAGATGCAACAATTAATTTTCCCACCAAAAAAAAAAAGCAGGCAGGAAAACTGGGTGCCCATATATTAATCATTTAACCATTGAAAAGGAACACCCAGATAAGTTAATTGCCAGAATATGAAAGTCACCAGACTAATCCTATTAAACATGTAAATGGGGCAGTGATGTTCATTTTCAATGTCCTTTTTGTGCTAATAATTAAATGATGGATTTGGAAATTAATTGCTCCATAAAATCAGTTGCTCATTGAAGAAAGGACATATTCCCAAGCCAATAGGGATGGGGGGGAATCCTGAATTTGCTAAATCCAAGAGGTTATTGGTAGGTAGAAACATTTGCAGTCAGATGACCAAGTTTCAAATCATGACTCTGATGTGAATCACCTGTATGGACTTAGGCAAGTCATTTTACATATATGTTTCTAATTCCTTATCTCTCGAAAGATGAAGCTGGACCAGATCAAGGGTTATTAACCTTGTGTGTTTGGATGGGTGGGGAGTGGAGTGATAGGGGAAGCACTCTTTTTAAGATCAAGAACACCTGAGATTAATGTTATAAAATGCATAAAAAGGGGCGGCTAGGTGGCACAGTGAATAGAGCACCAACCTTGGAGTCAGGAGTACCTGGGTTCAAATCCGACCTCAGACACTTAATAGTTACCTAGCTGTGTGACCTTGGGCAAGCCACTTAACCCCATTGCCTTGAAAAATCTAAAAACAATACATAAAAATGATAGGATCATAAGGGAAATCACTTTTGTTGAAATATACTTGCTAAAATATTAAAAAAGAAAAGTAGATGTCTCTATTTCCCAATTGGGTATCTTTGGACTAGGTGTTCTCTTGATGCCTTTGAGCTGTATGAAGAAGTTGTTTTCTTATTCTTCCTTTTTCTTTCTTCTTCCAGGTTTAATCTCTACAGGAAACAGGAACTAATTCTTATCTCATTTCACAAGGGCATACAGTGAGGGGCAGCAGGTGAGGCTCAGCTGAGCCTCACCTCTGATTGCAAGGATTGACACATGGGCACAATCTGAAGTGAGGCTCAGCTCTGCCTCACCTGCCACCCTCTACCTTGCCTCCCTCTCACCACACATCCTTGCCATCACTGCTATTAGGAATTTCCAGGCTCTGTATCAAATGATAGAATCTTATTTCACCAGATTTTTCCACCCAGATGTCCAAATTTGGGGTTTGAGGCCAAGGACTTCTGTTTGAATCACTGACACTCTTTCATTTTTTTGTATGATCTTGGGAAGCAAGGGAATAAGGCTTTATAAATCACTTACTATGTGCTAAGAATTTTTTACAAATATCTCTTAGCAACTTTATGAAGTGGTTTCTACTATTATGCCTTTTTTACAGATAAGAAAATTGAGGCTGAAGGAGGTTCAGCAACTTGTTCAAGGTCAGGACATGTCTGAGGTCTGATTTGAGCTCAAGTCTTCTTGGTTCAAGGCCCTTCACTCTTCCCACCATAGCATTAGCTATTTTTTTTCTGTTTGTCTTTCTGTCTGTCTCTCTAATCCTCCCTGTCTGTAAAATGAAAGGAAATGGACTAGATGATCTCAATTCATATCTTCATTAACAATGATTATCTTCATATGAAGGTAGGACACTTTCCTTGAGAGAAGTCTCCTCTGTGGACAACAGTATAATGGGACAAGACTGATTGGAGATCCAAGAGACGGATGTCCACATGTAGACAAAGTAGCTAAAATTTTCTAAACCTACTGGTATTAGGACAGTAGAATCACTGGGAGAAATCGTATCAGTTCCCAGACGATAGGGGTACCAATGAGGTTAGTCTTTCCTAATCCTGAATTACCCCCAAATTCTCTCTATTTCTCTCTACCTCTCCTCTCTCTGTCTCTATCTCTGTCTCTCATTTTTCTGATTCTCTCTTCCCTCTTTGTCTGTCTCTTTGTCTGTCTCTTCTCTCTCTGTCTCTTGTCTGTGATCTCTCATATCCAGCTATAGCACACGGCACTTTAAAATCAACTATGAAGGTCTATGAGTCAGATATTCCTGGATTTAAATTTTACCACATATATTTATTAGCCATCTGACCATAGGAAAGTGACTTTAATGATCTAAAAATGGGGATGATAAATGAGATCTATTTATGAAATGCTTCAAATATTCAAGTATAAATATTCAAGCTATTGTTATTATTACTCATCCAAAACCAGGTAGCATTTATTAAACTTGCTTAATATACTAGAATTTATATTTGGTTCTGGGGATGCAAATAGAGAATTAAAAAAATCCTTACCGTTAATTGGTGTTTCTATATGGTGCCTGCCAAGAAACATGCTTTCAGTTGTTGTCTTGAAGTATGGTTAGATCTGAATCTTATCCCTATAGAGAACTTCCAAGGGAGTAAAATCCCTCTTTCAGTGTAGTTTTAGGGCAGCTAGGTAGTACAGTAGATAGAACCCTAGGTCTAAAGTCTGGAAGACCCGAGTTCACAGGCATTAGCTGTGTAACTCTAGATCAGTCACTTAATCCTCTTTGCCTCAGTTGCCTCATTTGTAAAATGAATTGGTGAGGGAAATGGCCATCTACTCAGTATCTTTGCCAAGACAACCACAAATAGAGTCACAAAAGAATTGGATATAACTGAAAAATGATTGAATAGTAAATATAGTTTTGCCTCTTTCTACAATCTTATTTTCTTAGAGAGTTGGTATTTAATGATTTAAAATGACTTGATAATTTATTTTTTTTGTTTGTGATTTTCTTAGTTCAGGAAACTTCAATAAGGAAACTCCCTTTATAGATGCAGTTCAGCATCTTTTTTGGAAATGAATATCATAGAAGTATCTGGAGGTAGCCAGAATTCTGAATCATATCCAAGATCACATAGTTACTGTAGGGGCAGGATGGGGATGAAGGTCTTCCTGACTCCAAGACCAGGTCTTTTCCCACTACTCCAAATGTTTCTTCTATTACCATCATTAATAATTCATTTTCTTTTGTACAGTTTGAAGTTCTTGGCTGGATTCATGGTTAGAACCCGTAACTAGATAAGTTGTTTTGGGGCAAGGCAACTCCCTCAGTTTCCTGTTGAACTAGCAGATCTTTAAATTTCCTTCCATTTCTGATATTCTGTGATTACCAAGTACACAGGGTCCAACCCAACTAGTCATCCAACCTGAAATGAGGCAGTAATGGAAGAAGACAGACATGGAGAGAATACATTGAAACAAAAAAATTAGAAACTACCCTGTAAGATGCAATCCAACTGAGGAAAGCAAGTCTCTCTCTCTCTCTCTCTCTCTCTCTCTCTCTCTCTCTCTCTCTCTCTCTCTCTCTCTCTCTATAAATATATATATATATATATATATATATATATATATATATATATATATATAAAGGATTATGTGAATGTTTTAAAGAATAATGAGTCATTCATAAGCTAGAGAGCATCCTGAGGAGGGTAACCAAAATGAAGAGACTTTAGGTCTTGCCATACAGGGATCTGTTGAAGTAAATGGGAAAGGTTAGCCTAGAGAAGACTTGGTGGTTAAGGGGAGACATGATAGAGCTTGATTGTTTGAAGATTGATTCCTTTTTACATGAAATAGGGATTAGTTTAGTTCACTTTAATCACAAATAGCAGGACTAGGAACTATGGGTATAAGTTGGAAAGTGCTTAATTCTATCTCCCAGTTTATTGCATCTACATGAGAATTCAATGAGTTTCATGGCTTAATTTACTCCTTTCCAACTGCTGGTTCTGGGTATTTTTCTATATAGTAAAGGGGGATCTTAATTTTCCTTATTGTCAGCCTTTGACCAGTGAGAAGAAAGGTGGATTAGGGGATTGGGGAATGAAATTTGATGAGAGAGACTTAAGGTAATGGTGACCATAATGACTTTAAGGTTTGCAAAGTGCTTTATGAATAGTATTCATTTAATCCTCCCAACAACCCTGTGAAATAGGATAATGACCTTTGTATTTGTGTGTGTCTAGAAAGTCAATTGTACACTACAGCAGAATTTCATTAGAATGTAAATGCCTTGAAAGCAGGGACTATTTGATTTTTTTTTGGTTCTTTGTAGTTTCAGCACATAAAAACAAAACCTTGCTTATAGAAAATGCTTAATCAGATTTATCAGGGTATGATATTATGACTTTTTAGAGCCAAAGGTGAGACCTAGGTAACAGGTGGATACTAAAAGTAAATGAACAGTCTCCAAAAAGGGCTTGGGAAGCCCTCACACCATAGATGTCAGTCCTCCCTGAATCCTCCATAAGTCTCTCCCAATAGATAAGGCTATTGATGAAGTCATATTTACCAAGATAGGAGTTAGATGAGGATGGAGATTCATAGAACTTAAGTGACTCGCCCACACTTACCTTGAATGGGAAATACTAGCAGTAGGATCAGAATCTTTGGGACACTAAGCCTTATCTTGTCTGGAACCAGATCTCAGAACCACTTCCTGGTCATCTCCACAAGATTTCTACCACTCCTATCTTACTCTTCCCCCTTTCTCCCCTTTACATACCATTTCCCTCCAAATTATAATATCACATCCCTTACATGCTTTGTTTAGCACCATGTAAAATAAGTGATCAATAAATGCTTTATCCATCAATTTTGGAATTTAATCCTCCTTCATGATTATATGTAGGAAAAAATCGATTAACCAAAATTCATGAACTCCAAATCCAGATAAATATGAGAAATCTCATTGTACTTCATCCAATCTCTATTCTTGTAACAAAGTAGTAGGGGGAATGAAAAGACAAAGGAGTTGTAAGGTACAGAGGTTGCAAGCACATTATAGGCTCCCCACATTCTCCAGTGAAGCTAGGGCTAAATTAAAATGTATTTTGGAAATCTCTGACAAAATAAAGTATGAGAGAGCACAGATAATGTCAATTTGTCGTTTTCAATCAATGTTTGGTCATAGGGATCACTAAGTACTGATGTTTATATTTGAGTTTGACAGAACTGGTAGAGTGGATAGAACACTGGCTTTGTTTTCAGGGGGGAAAAGTGGATTTGAATCTGTTCTCATATATAATGCTTGATCTTAGGCAAAACTTCTCTCTTTTCTGGGCTTCAATTCCCTCCTCTAAGGTGCCTCCTGACTGGAAATGATTGGATTCCTAGTCTTCTGTCCTTCCCTTTGGACTGACCCAGGCTGTCTCCTTCATTACCTCTCTTCTCTGGGAGTAGAGTTGAACCAAAAGTGAAAGCATGGCTTAGCAAATGGGGAAGAATGTTAAGAGAGCTAGAAAATGATCAGGTTTGCTTATCTGCCCTTCCCAGGGCCTGGTTCCTCAGTAGCCTCATCCTCTAGCCTTTGTGGAGTCATGATGGGAAACTGTCTTCAGAAATAGGACCTTTTCTCAGGGATTTTAGCTGTTCTCAAATCACTTTTTTTTTTCCCAGAGTGACATTTCTCTGCTTGCTGAGAGAGAATATCTTGGCCCCAGGTGGCCTGCCTCTTTCATTACTTGGAAAATCCCCAAACTCTAAATCATAAAGGACTACAGTTAAACAGATTTCTATCTAACCTGCCCACCCCCAATCCTCTCTCCCTTCCCCACAAATGCATAAAAGCATTAGGGGATAAAGTAAATGTCATAGTTGCTGGACCGATTTCCCACAGATTGTTATTTTTTTAAGGGCCTTTGAAAGTCTAGCTGAGGCAGGAAAAAACTTTACTTTCCAAGAGCTTAGAACTTCTTACTGTCTTCTTCCCCTATCTCCCCTACAGCATGTGTAATCTTTTTGTTGCTAAACATCAGTCTTGTGTCCTATTTGGTTCTTTGGACAGGAGATTCTGAACCACATGAATGAAAGAAGACTCTTGAAGAGATTGGATCCTTCTGGGAGTACATTCTGCCCTGGCTGTGACTCAGACCAGATCACTTGAAAACAGTAAAATCCACAGACTAAAGGGACTTGAGAAGAGGATTCTATTGTAATATGATAATAGATGCAGGGCTGGGGTGAAGCTTTTTCTTTTGATAGTCAATTAATAAATATAATTTTCAAAACAACCTAGGAGGTATACATTGATTGCTATAACCAAATCATTTTTTGTTCGGTCACCATCAATCATTTTTTTTGATGATCAATGAGAGTCATATCCTACATAAAACCTTACCAGCAGTGTGTTTTTATTTTTGAATTTTGTAAGGCAATGGGGTTAAGTGACTTGCCCAAGGTCACATAGCTAGATAAATATTAAATGTCTGAGACTGGATTTGAACTCAGATCCTCCTGATTCAAGGACTGGTGCTCTACCCACTCTACCACCTAGCCATAAGTCTCATTTAGCTTTTACTGGCAAATTATTGTGTATGTTGTATTTATTTTATGGATCCATGTGAGCATATTTGCATTTATTATTTCTAGATAAGCATATACGCTTTTTAAATATATATGTAAAGATTTTACATATATATGTAAATATATACCTGTTTCTATATAGTCATGTATATGAATATATCTCTGTAGACACACAGATATGATTTATGTGTACATAATACATGTTGTATAAATCTTCTATATTTCTATATGTGTAGAAATTTATATGTCTTTCTATATTTGTATTTTTATATGTATGGATAGATGTTTATTCCCATACATATTTACCCAAATGGAACGTAAGCTCCCAAAGGGAAGCTTCTGCTACTGACGTTTAGCCCCCAGTAGTTGACATTTAGCCCTGAAGCAGAGGGCTTTAATAAGCAGAGTACTTTAATAAATACTTTTTGTATGATGAGAGATTGGGAATTTTTTCACACTGACTTTTTTGCAAATTCTCTGACCCTTATGTTACTCCTTGGCTCCTTAAAGTTTGGTTTTCACTCAGAACCATAACTCATAATTTTGGTGACTAGGGCAAAGAGCAATCTCAAAACATCTTTATAATTTATAATGTTAAATAATGCATGAAATTAAGGATAATTCCACATGAAGGTAAAGAGACATGATCTAACAGTGATTCACAAAGGTATTGGGTTTTCTGTGTGTATATTATATTTTAACTTTTCCAATTACATGTAAAGATTGTTTTCAAAGTTCGTTTTTGAATAAGATTTTGAGTTCCAAATTTTCTCCTCCCCTCTCTTCCTTCATTTCTCCCCAATCTGATAGAAGGTATAGATGTGCAATCCTGTTAAACATCTTTCCACTTTAGTTATGTTGAGAAAGAAGAAACAGAACAAAAGGGGAAAAAAATCACACAACCACCCTCCCCAAACAAAAAAAAAAAAACAACAAAAAAAAAATGAAAGCAGGATGCTCTGATCACTTGAGACTCCAGAGTTCTTTCTTTGGATGTGAACAATATTTTCCATCATGAGTCTTTTTGAATTATCCTATATAGATCATTGTATTGCTGAGAAGAGCTAAGCCTTTTATAGTTGATCATTGTGTGTAAAATGCTCTGGTTCTATTCACTTCACTAAGCATCAGTTTATTGAAGTCTTCTCAGTTTTTTTCTGAAATCTGCCTATCATTTCTTATAGCACAATAATATCACATTACATTCTTGTATCACAACTTGTTCAGCCATTCCCCAATGTATGAGCATCCCCTCAATTTCCAATTCTTTGCCATCACAAAAAAACTTGTTATGAATATTTTTGTATATATTAATCCTTTCCTTCTCAAAGGGGATGTTAATAACAAAATTTGATGGCTAGATTAAACTAATTATTTTGGCTAACTATATGTTAGAATAGACAAGTTGTTTGTTAGAGTAAAGATAGTGTCAATCTTGTGCCCAATAGACATTGTCCCTGATATGTCCTGGCTGTGTTACCCTGAGCATTTCAGTTCTCTAAGCTTATAAATTGTAGTGGAGGGGCCAACCTATGCTGATAGAGGGAGTTTCTTCCATACTTCTTTATCTCCATGTTGTTATCCTTAATTAGGTGATAAGCTCTTTTCAAAAAAGTTTGCATATAGAATTGGTTTCTAAATTTCCTGACTTTGCAAAAAAAAAAAAGTGTTGGTTATTCTCCTCTAGGCTCTGCTTTTAACTTTATGCCTTTCGCAACCTTCATGACTCCTGGCTTCTCAGAGTAACCCTTTTTGTGACTCTTTGATCTTGGGTTTGGCTCTCCTTTCATTGGCTTATGGACCAAAATCCTGCATGTACTACTATTCAGGGGTTAGCCTGAAAAGGGAAGTTTTGAGCTCAGATTCATCCTCATGATTCCAATTATGGCATCTAAAGAGAACATTCCCAGACTGAGAAATCTGTCATCCACTTCTAACTGTCAGACCTATATCTTTACCTAGAGATAAAATGTCCTAGAGGACATTTCCATCTGGCCCACAGAATCCTAGAGCAATGAGTTAACAATGACCACCAAGCCCAAACTAACCCTTAAATGAGAATCAATTTTATATGATCCCTCCAAAGCAGCCATCCAAACTTCTTCAAGACTTCCAGTGAAGGGGAAGTCATTATGTCCCTAGGCAACTCGTTTCACTTTTGGATAGCTTTAGTTATCTAGAAATGTTTCTTCTATCAATATGAATTTCACCGCTTTTCAGTTCTCCCCATTACTATTGGACCTGCCTTTTGGGGCCAACAGAACAAGTTTAAACTCACTTCCATAAGACTCTTAGTTTCTTCATCTGTAATCTATAAATCTAAATAGCAGACAATAAGGGATAATGAATAAAAAAGCAACTGCTGACTCTGTAAGACCTGGGTTCAAATCTTGCCACTGACACATACCAGAGTTCTGATTCTGAACACAACAATTAGCCTCTGAGTATTTAATAATTATACAAACTCTAAACAGGATCATAAGGAGTTTAATCTGACTGAAATGATTAGAAAAAAAACACAATTGTAAATGGTGAACATATATAAAATAAAAGCAACATACAAAAGCAATATTATACATAAATATAAAAAGACATGCATACACAGTTATAAATTTATAAAACAGATATTCTGATGTATATCAATGATGCACATTTCTCTACTCTATTGAAATAATATATTTGAACCCAAATCTTCCACTAACAACTCTAATGCCAACCTCCTAGAATGGTTATAACCTTTTATTAGCTGCCTTAAATCCCAACAACAGAGAGCTATATTTTAGATCTTTGATTCTTTTCTGTACTCAAGACTACTCTGTTGAAATGCCTATAAACCATGGAAGGATCACTTATTTAGAGATATCAATTTACTAATATCCATCAATATATGTGTCTTGAATAAATAGCATAGATAGACAATAGATTGGGCCAATAGATGAATAGGAGGAGATAAATGGACTAGATTAAATTTGCAAAACTACAAAGCTGGTTTTTCCAGACCTCAAGATTTCCAGGAAAGCAACAGCCCATCTATCTTTTTTTTTTGATGCTAACACCCAGAGGGTACTAAAGAGACATAAAGTGTGTATTGAGAAGACTGTAGTATATTTCCAAAGAACAATTGCTGAAGGAGAACAGGAGCAAAGAATGTCATCGAACATTTGGAGAAAAAGAAGCGAAGATGGGTAACTATAGGCAAAAATGGAGAGATGATTAATGGGCATCCAGACAGTGAGATGTCCACTTCACTGAGTAGACTACTCTGGAGCAAACTTATAGGAAACCATGTACAAGACTTGAAAAGGTTGGACAGGTATGGATAACTCAATCTGCATTGATTTAGCAAACTCTCAAATCAGTGAGATCACAGGTCCTTTTGTGCAGTTGAAAGAGTTAAATGCTAGAAGGGTCAGAAGTATCATGTATCAATTGTTAAAATAAGTTTAAAATAATTTAAATACTATCTATCCTTTTCTATAATTTACTCTAATTTCTCATGTCAGTGCAAATGTTCTTTAAATAATAAAAATCAAGATAATTTACTTTGAAATGAAATTCTTGATCTCAATTAGCATTAGCACAATGGTATTATTTGGCAAAGTTTTGACCTTTAATGTATTCTCAAATTAGACAGTATAGAATTTTGTGGTTTTCCCAAGATGCCTGTGATGCGGCAAAATGTACTCCCTGAACATCTGGGGCTCTTTAGAAGCATTCTTTCACACCTGTAGATTGGAGAACATAGCATCCCTAAAGGGAGCTAATCTTATTGCTTTCTGCAGTTAGGGTCATATTAAATGGCTGCCTTAATGATGAAGGCAGTGAAGGGCGACACTATGGTTTGCTTCTGAGGGATAGAATAGACTCCAGTTTTTTGATCATCCCCCTTGACTGTTTATAGACAGCTCCTTCACAAGGGAGTGAAGTCTTTTAACCAGGAGGGAGGTGACCAAAAGAGGAACATCAGCTCTGTCATTATTTTATCATGGAACAGTGGGGGCTTTTGGCAGTAACCGATGGATTCTGTTCAACTCCTCCAATCAAAGGACTGCATTGGTGGAGAAAGTGGGTTAAGAGTGATGATTCTGTGTTATCCCAGCTGTGGGGTTGGGGGAAACATTGAGAAAAGCAGAGCATTTGAGTTAAAACTGAGGTCACATGTCAAGGTGATAAAATGGGGGCTTATAAAAATAGGTCAGATTGGATTTTCTTCTTGATTTTTGAATTCAGGATGGTAAACCCCAAGAAATTTATATAGTAGGGTACAGAAATGCTGTCTGCTGCCCCACCCAGTTTCTTATTTTAGCAGATACTTCTTGTTTCATCAACCTATCTAGTGCTCAATTCCTATTTTTTTCACCTTTCACGTGGACTCACAATTTTCCTTTCTTTGTCTTTCTCTTGCTTAGTATATGGTTGATGCTTAAATACTAGTTACTAGTTAACTATCTTTGGCTGGATATTTTTCATCCATCAGAGTATCTCCCTGTAAGCTTAATCTTTCTTTTTTTTCAAGGCAAATGGGGTTCAGTGACTTGCCCAAGGCCACACAGCTAGGTAATTATTAAGTGTCTGAGACCTGATTTGAACCCAGGTACTCCTGACTCCAAGGCTGGTGCTTTATCCACTAGGCCACCTAGCCATCCCAAGCTTAATCTTTCTATGCAAAGTTCAGATCACTGTCACTAAACTATTCACCTATCTTTAAAGGCTCTCCAATACTCATTGGGATAAAATTCAAAATTACTGTGGCATTCAAAGTCTTCTTTTAAAAATATTTATTTTTCCAACACCTTGCAAAGGTAGTTTTCACCAATAATTCTTATTTGCAAGGTTTTAAGTTTCATATTCAAAGCCTTCTTCCACTTCCCTTCAGCCTGCTTTTCTAATAAGATCTCAGATTATTTCTTCTTTTTTTTTTGCAAGGCAAATGGGGTTAAGTGGCTTGTCCAAGGCCACACAGCTAGGTCATTATTAAGTGTCTGAGACCAGATTTGAACCCAGGTACTCCTGACTCCAGGGCCAGTGCTTTATCCACTGTGCCACCTAACCGCCCCCAGATTATTTCTTTTCAAGGATTCTGCTATCTTTTGTTTTCACTGGTATAGGGAACTTCTAGTGAAAATCCCTCTATTAATGCAGATCAGCACCTGCTCTCCATCTTAGAATTATAGGTTAATTTAAAAGGCTAATGTGTATTATTGATAATTCATTGAATATTGATTTCATTCTGGGGGTGGGTAAGAAGAAATAGTTTTAAAAAGACACAAATCTTGCCCTCAACTCTTATGTGGACAGATAGATGAATAAATGACTGTGAAAGCAATTGTATTAAACATGATGCTTACATGGATTCTGTCTTATCTTGGTATTTTTGCATAATGCCCTTTGTAGGATATTATTTTGGAACAATTTAATTTTATTTGCAATAGTAACAACTAACATTTGTAGAGAGCTTTAATATTCACAAAACATTTTATACATATCATTTTAATTGCCCCTCACAACAATTTATTTTCCCATTTTAAAGATAAGGAAACCGCAGTTCAGAGAGATGAAGAGGTTTGACTATTGGGCACTTAATCTATACTTAGATCTCTGAATCCACCGTGTCTTTGCTAACTACCCTTGCAGGATGGATGATTCAGGAAGGTTTGGAACGTGTCTTTCCCTGCAAACATGTTCCTCCCACGACCTGGGAGTTATGACAAATTGCTGTACATTTTGCTGAACTTTTCACAGTGACAGTAGAGTAATCTCGAAGGGTAAATTGGAACCAGAGCTTTGAAACACTGTGAAGAAGAGGTCTGGCCTATCCAATCACATTCACAGTGAGGCTGAAGGGAAAGAAGATGAAAATTCAATAATTTTTTTCTACCTTTCTTGAAAAATCCTATTTCTTTCTATAGGATAAAATACACAGTGTCTATACCCCTCCACAACAAGTAGTTCATTCAATGAAGAGATTCAATCAACCCATAATCCTGTGTGGTATAGACTCCAAAAGAGGATGCTGGCTGCAAATTTTTGCTTGAAATTAAATTGCATTCAAATATTATTTATAATTTACTATAATTTCTCCTACCTGTACAAGTGCACTTTAAATATGGATAATTATATTATCTATAATACTAATCACATATAATTACATCAGATTCAACTAAACATATAATAATTATACCACATAACTAATTATATATAACTATATACAAGATATAATTTTATTTAAAAAAAATTTTTTTTCATCTTACTATAGCTAGCGCTTGCAAGGCACTGACTCTATCATTTCATGCAGTGGGATCTTTCAGTGTATTCTCAAAATGAACAGGATAGACTTGTATGATTTTCCAGGGGCATCTCTGATGTGGCAAATGGCATAATGTGTTGGCTGAGCATAAGGGCCTCTTTAGGAACCTTCTTTCACAAGTGTACATTGGGAGCTTGTATCCCTAAAGGAAGTTAGGTTCAATTATTTATATGGCCAGCCTATATTAAATGTCTGCTGTAAAAGGGAAGGTATGCTTTGGTAGTGTAGTACAGAATTGACTGGAAACTTTTCCCCCATTCAGAATGAAAAAGAAAAAATAAAGTCAGTGAAAAAAATCCCTTGGTCTGGCTTATTTTGTCTTAAGCAAAGGGTTGAATGTGGCAAATTTATTAGGTAGAGAAAATTTATATTTCATAATGTTCCATTTCTCCGTATAATACAAACTTTGTGGGCGAGGACCATTTCATTTTCTACTTTAGCACAGTATCTGCATATACTAGGTGGTTAATTAATGCTTGTTGTATTGTAATGAGAGATCATCCTTCTCCTTTTCCCAGGCACCTATTGCATATTACATTCTCAAGTGATGTTATTCTTTTCAAGTGTTAAGTATTCTTCCTAAATATATTGCCCTTCTCAAGATTATTTGCATTGCAGTGAAATTCTCTTACAGAATAAAAAAAAAGTTTTAAGATCTAAAAAAGATAGATTTCTATCATTGACATCTAGGGCACATATCAAATCTATAACTGCTCCCAACAACATTTTACCAAGTGGTATCCAAAGGGGGAAAAAAAAAACATCTTATGTGATGTTTTGGGTGACTGATCCTGCCTAGATCTAGATTTTAATATGAAGAGACCTGAGACCTCTAGATATGATCTGACCAAGATAGAGAATATGGTAGGACATTCAGTTCTCTAATTCTGAATAAAAGAAGTCTTGGTCTGACATTTCTCTAGCTCTCTGTTTGCTATTTGTGCCTAATTGAATGCTTTATGATCTTGTATCCTCAAACTTTCCATTGTTTCTACTCCCCCTAACCTCTCAGCTGGCATTATCACTTTACATTTTTACAGAAAAAATTGAGACCATTTGCCCTGAATCCTCACTTTTCACCTCTTCTCATTTCCTATCTCTGAGATGTCTATTGCTAATATCTCCTCCTTCATTTTCATCTCATAGGATGAGTGACCTTACTCCTTTACCAAGGCTAAACCCTCTACCTGTTCAAGTGATGCCATTCTTTTTTCTCTTCTCCAACATATCTCGTTCCCTCTCCCACCCCCAGTCATCCCCACTCTAACACTTATTTTTAATCTTTCCCTAATTACTAGCTCATTTTCTCAGTCCTCCAAATATGTTTGTTTCCCTTTGCTTTAAAAATTAATTTGGTTCTTCCATCCCTACTAACTAGAAGCTAATATCTTTTCTGTCTTTTTGTAGCTCAGTTCCTTGATTCTGACTATTCCTGTCTCTCCTTTTCTGAATCTTCTTCCAGATCTCACATTTCTAACCATAAGTGTCCCTCAAGAATCTATCTTTTGTCCCTTCTTTTCTTTTCCTTCTTCTTCTTCTTCTCCTCCTACCTCTTCTTCTTCTTCTTCTTCTTCTTCTTCTCCTTCTTCTTCTTCTTCTTCTTCTTCCTCTTCTTCTTCTTCTTCTTCTTCTTCTTCTTCTCCTTCCTCTTCTTTTTCTTTTTCTTCTTCTTCTTCTCCTCCTCCTCCTTCTTCTTCCTCTTCTTCTTCTTCTCTTTCTTTCTTCTTCTTCTTCTTCTCCTCCTTCTTTTCTTCCTCCTTCCTCCTTCTTCTTTCTTCTATTATTTCACTTTGTGATCTCATTCATCTCCTAAGAATTTAATGACCTTCTCTATTTTTGTAATTCTATTTATACCTTTCTTACCCCATACTCTCTGCTGACTTTCATTTTTTCATCTCCAACTGCCTTTTAGAATTTTGAACTGGATGTCAGTAGACATCTTAAACTCAATATGGCCAAAACTGAACTATTTTCTTTCCCCACTTAAACCCGTTTCCACTCCTCTCTTCCCCATTACTAGAAAGGAACATAATTCTGCCCATGTAAACTAAGGATGGTGTTTGAATTACCACCAAATAGGAAGGTTCCTCATCCCTAAGGCAAGTTTGCTTTCCTTCAGAAACACCAATAATACGGAGAGTGACCACAATAGGACAAGCAGGACAGCAAAGGGACTTGAGTTTTGATCAAATGAGTATCAGTTGAATAAACTAGGTATTTTTGCCTAGAGAAGAGAAGATTTTACAGTAACATGACAGCTGTCTTTGAGTATTTGAAAGGTTATTGGTGGAAGAGAAATGAGATTGGTTCTGTTTGACCTCAGATGGCAGAATTAGCAGTGATTGCTAAAAGGGGTAAATGGGCAAATTGAGACTTAGAGTCAACAAAACAAACAGATAACCAACCCCCCTCTACCCACATCAAAAAACCAAATCAAACCGAAAAACAAAAGAACGAGCAAATTTAAACCTTCCCATGTGGGACTGGGCTGTTCCAGGAGAAAGCAGGTTCAGATTCATTAGAAGTTTCCAGATAGGCTAGTTGGTTGAGGACCTATTCATTAAAGAAAAGAAGGAATTCCCATTGAGGGACTATACCTCCCCATACCCAATATACACACACATAATCCATACATGTATATATAAAATACATATATATACATACAGATTATTCATAAAGGATACATAAGCACACATATAAAACATAAACACAAATATTTATAGAACACACACAGATAATACCGATATGCACACATGCTTATATCTCTACATATAATACAAATGCAAACACATCAATATATGCATTTGTATGCACACACATGTCCGTGCATATGTATATGTGTATGTATATGTTAATTAGGAATCACCTGGCTTCTTTTCCTCTACTATCTCTACAATGAGATCTAGCTTTCAATGTTTCACAGGGAACTCTCAGAGAGAGGATGCAATTTGCAGTTCAGACCAGAGCCAGTAGATGAGACAACGAATTTAAGTGACTAAAGGCAATATTTGTGAAAGGAAAGTTTGGAATCCAGCTCTGTCAGAGAACAGAACAGGCTTTCTCTCTGCTATTCATCACCACCTTTGCAATAGTAAGAGTTGCCATTTGCATAGCATTTTTGAGATTTGTGAAGTTCTTTATAGATATTATTTCCTTTAAACTCTAAAATACCCCTGTATCATTGGTCTTCTAATTATCCCCACTTTACAGATGAAGACACTGAGATGCAGAAAAGTTAAGTGATTTTCCCTGGATTACAAAGGTAGAAAGATTGAATCTAAATCTTCCTGATGCTTAAATTCTTACCCTTGTTTTTAGGCAAAAGGTGGCCTCAATGGTTACAAAGAGCCCCTCTGACACTGAAATTCTGTGATGAAATTCTGATTCCTTTCCTGTCTCCCCTCTACTCCCTCCCCCCATCACTACTTTATGGTCTTTTTTTTTCCAAGCCAGGCAGCTAACACAGACCAGCACTGAACACACTTCAAGAAAATGGGAAAGCCTTGAGCTCTTCTCCCTTGGGATTCGTTAGGTCCAGTCCAGGGCATGGCCTCCAGCTTTGTGGCTGGCTGGGGAGTCCAACAGGGAACTCTGGCTGAAGCTTCCCTGCCAATTCTGCATCAACTGCTACCTTCTCCATCCTTAATGAACAGGGCTGGATAGTACAAACTTGACAGGATCATTTGATGGAGTCCAAACCCTAAATGCTAAGTGCAAGGTTAATGTTTGTGTGGGTCTTAGGTGTGTTATTTTCACAATGGGAAACTCTAGAGAGGATGGCTTCAGAGTCAGTGACTGAGTTGACTTCAAGATGATGAATATAATTAACAGTTCCAGTTTAACTCAACTATATACAAATATATATTTTATAAACAGCAAATGCATGTGCATACATATATACACTCTTTCTTCCTGTTTTTCTTTCTCTCTGCTTCTTTCCTTCTCTCTCCTCTCTCCTCTGTCTCTCTGTCTCTGTCTCTCTCTCTCTCTCTCTCTCTCTCTCTCTCTCTCTCTCTCTCTCTCTCTCTCTCTCTCTCTCTCTCTCTCTCTCTCTCTCTCTCTCTCTCTCTCTCTCTCTCTCTCTCTCTCTCTCTCTCCTTTTCTTTCTTCCTTCCTTCCTTCTGTGCGGGACAGACAACCACCAATCCAATTAATTAAATGAGAGGTTTTTCAAGGTAGAAACAGAAATTTCTGTAGAAATTGGACATCATCTCCACCAGCAAGTCTAGTAGAGTGAGGCAAAATGGAAGAAACAAGACAGATTTTTATACACTGTGATAAACAAGTTTTGACTGCATTTCCTCATTCCCCCCCTCATCCTGTCCCCCTCTATTGTCAGGGTCTCACCATCTTGTGAGTCAGTCAGGGTCTTTCTGCTCAGGAAATTACAGCTGTTGATAGGTAGGTCAAGACATAATTATTTCTTTGACAACCTGACCTGTTTTGTTTTTGTTCTCTCTCTCCTCTCTCCTCTCTCCTCTCTTCTCTCTCCTCTCTCCTCTCTCCTCTCTCCTCTCTCCTCTCTCCTCTCTCCTCTCTCCTCTCTCCTCTCTCCTCTCTCCTCTCTCCTCTCTCCTCTCTCCTCTCTCCTCTCTCAACATCCAGAATTTCAGGACACAATTATTTGGGTCCTGAAGAGGGCAGCAAGATTTAAACAAATATTAAGAATTAAATCTAAAAGTTGGAGCCTGGGTGGGTGAGGGTAGGTGGGTAGATGGGTAGGGAGCAGTGAGGAACTAATGCTTTCTGAGCTGCCTCCATAATCCTCCATTTTCTGCTCAGCAGAATCATATTCATGGCTAGATTATTCATTATTAAGAGCTTATTTCAGATCAAACTCTGTATGTCAGTAGATTAGAATGCCTGGGAAGATTAGCTCCTCGCAGGAGGTGGCTGAAATAAGTTCCGTATCTGATCATTACCGTCAGTGTCCATAGCTTTTTTGATCAGAATTATGAATTCTGCCAGGAGGAGATGCCATGAGGATTAGAATCCAGCTATGTGTCAGTGAAGTCATGCGAACAAACCAGAAGTGAGGGGTCATTCTCCTGCCAGCTCCTTAGCACAGCATAGCCAATTATATATACTTCAAGAAAATTTTCAGCTGTTTGGGAGAAATATGATAAATATGAAATCCTGAGAGTAAATCAGGGTGACTTTTTTTTTGCTCAAGAATAGGTTAAGTAAATGTAATGATTGTTTTTGCAGATGAGCAATGTAATTGCTGTAGTTATATACTATCAGGGGGCTTTTATTTTTATTATTTATTATTATTATTATCATCATTATTTTTCATCATCAATAAAGCACAAAAAGGAAGAATACAAGAAAACTTTTGAAGTAAAATACTTTTCCCTTAAGAACTCAAAATAATCAACTTGCTTCCTTCCCTTCTTTTATGTATATCCTGATTTATGCATAGGAATTATTTTGCCAGGGGAAAGTGTTATGAAGTTTTACCTCAATTAAGGGAAATGGGGATAGAGATCACTATATAGGAGAAAGCCACTAGTAGGGAGGTATAGAGAAATATAGAGAAGATAGCATGGAAGTTCAGGAGAGGAGCTCACCTCTAGTATTCCAAGTGGTAGTTTCTTATTTGGAACAGTTATTCTTGTTTTTTGGGTGATTGACACTGTGGCTTTTACACTCTTGAAGGATTTCAAGGGCTATCAGTATCTTTAAAGTCAGTATCCTAGGAAAAAGTTCCAGTTTTCCCACTCTGCTTATATCTTTGTCCACATCTTAGGGGCATATACCTGGAATACCTGGAAAATTGAAATGTTCTAAGAGGAAAGTTTTTGTCTCTCCTAGCATGTTTGTCAATTGTGAGTGATAGGAATTCTATAGAGGATGCGTGACTTAACAAAATTTGATATCTTTGATATCTTGATATCTTTACCGACCATTTTTGGCAAACTCCAAACTTCCCAGGCTAAGTGTAGATGGTAAATAGCTGGAAGGACTAATAAACTGCTGATATGATTGCATAGAACTTGGTGATGAATCAGATTAGAAACTGGAAATCAAATATGGATTTATTAGAGATTGTGAAAGTCATAACCTAAACATCTCCTCTACTAACTTTGGGAGAAATGTCATTTTTCCTTTTGGTTAAGCCATTGCACACCCACTTCTGAAACATTTGTTCATCCATACTCTTCTTCATTCAGCAAACATTTATTACTTTTCTGTTATTTGCTAAAGCACAAAATTCCATTGTTTGACCTTTAAAATTTTTTGCAATTTGGTCCTAACCTTTCTTTCCCAACTTACTTTTGTTCATGAATCTTGTGTCCTAAACAAATTGACTCAATTGTTGTTCGACTTACATTTTATCTCCTACCTCTAAGTTTTTAAGGAAGCCTGACACATTTGCCCTTATTATTTCTGCCTTTTGAAATTTTTAGCTCCCTTCAAGGTTCAAATCAATTTATACTCCCAAAATGATATCTTTCTTTGTGATATTCCCTCCCCTTCAATATTTAATACTTTACCAATGAATTTTAAAAATTTATTTTGTATATAATTTGTATGCTTTAATCTGTGTACAACACCCCTCTTTCTAACAGAATATTAGATCTGTGAAGACAGAAATTGTTTGCAATTTTATTTTTGTCTGTCTCCAAAGTCTATTGCATTAAACTCCAATAACTAGTACAAAATAAACACTTAATAAATGACTTTTTGAAATTAATTAAATTACAAAAGAATAGAGTCCCAGAGGTAAAAACAAAACCCCAAAACAAAAGAACAAGACATATTCCCTGTATTAAATAACTCATCTTATAGTGAGATGTGTGTTTGTATGTGTGTGTGTGTGTGTGTGTGTGTGTGTGTGGCTACAGACCTCTGATATCACCAGTAGAGGAAACTCATGGTAAAAAACACTCTACTTTCTTGTCAAATGGATCCTCTCTAAGATTCTTTTGAACACTAAGATTCCATGTTCTTGAACTGAATAGTGAAATGCTGAGGTTTAACATGATAGCTGTCTTCAATTATCAACTTTCATTAGATTCTGAGTTCCTTGAGAACTATCTTTTGCCTCTTTTTTTATCCCTAGTGATCAGCACAGTACCTATCACTTAATAAAAACTTATTGTTTGATTTATTGGCTGATCAATTTGCTGTACAAGGCAAGTAGTCTCAGATAAATCTTACAACTTGATGTTGCATGTCACTTTGCTAGGGACACAAAGTCATGGTTCACCTGTTTTACCAAAGTGGAATGAATTCAGCTCTCATCTCTCAGATGACTAATATACAGTAGTATACAGATGGTAAGGTCAAGTATATAGGTGCTGGACCTGTGTTTTATTGATAGAGGGAGCCTTTACAGTAGTATAAAGGATATGTGAGATTTGCATATCTAGAGACAACTCCATCCCGAATGTTCAAGCAGATTTTTTTGTGCTCAAGCTGTGGTAGAGTCTTCCAAGCTTCTATCTGTTACAATTAAACACACTATGCTATAATATGAATTAATATATACAAATATATAATGTCTCATTGCAGACATCATAGCTGATAAACAATGAGATTTGCAGGCAGGAGAAGTGGGGACAAATCCCTTTGTAGTCATTTCCTAGCTCAAAGATCTTGGGCAAGTATTGAACTTCAATGTTCTCATTTGAGAAGTAATAGGATTGAGTTTGATGCCCTCTAACATTCAATCCAGGTCTAAATCTATGAAAATAACCATAGGAAATTTTACTTTACTTTCATATAGTTTAGTTTTCTTATCTGTAAAGCAGAATGGATAATATTTTTACTTCTTGCCTCTAATGATTATTGTGATGAAAGTGCCCAATATATATTAGATGTTCAAAAAATGAATGTTTTTGATTGACTGATTGATTTATTTGCAAACCTAGAAGCTACATATAATCATGAGTTATTTTTAGTTTCACATCTTGGGGATGCCTTTATTATCTATAAAGGAAGTACATTTTACCCTCTGGAAGAACATAATGGTTGATGACTAAGATATTGTCCATTAGTTTTTATGTCCCTAGGATAGTGGTTTGAACACAGTTTGTGCTTCACAAGTTGGTTTTGAGTGAGGAAGTAAAAGTTTTTTCCTAGTTTTAAGAAATCCTATCAAACATTAGAAAAAGCAGAAAAAGTTTCATATAGGGGTGTTATGAATCACACCAAGGTGATCTTTGACATTCTATGAATCCAGCTATACCTTAATGAAAATATGTCCTTGCTTTTAACAGCTCAGAGGTCATCAAATTTATCTGAAAGAATTTATTTCTGAGCACTATATGGAACTATTTCTAGTTATCAGACTGACCAAGATAGTGGGGAGTGATACAAAAAAAGAAAAAGATCTTAAACTTAAGCGATAGGACCTAACCACACATCAGGTTGATAAGAAGTGGGGATAAAGCTATTGAAGTATAAGGTGAAATGACAGGTTTAGATATGGCTTCAGTGATGGAAAGTCAAGGTATTGGGAATTCTTAATAGTTAATGTAAAAAGGCAGTAAGTAAAATCAGTAAGGTACTATGGCTTTAAATATGAAAGATGGAGACCATCTTGGAAGGAAACTACATTTTCACAGATCTGATCTAGGACCCAATTTTTTTGAGAGAAGATTGCTATACAGTTAGAGCATCTGCCCTGGAGTCAGGAAGACCTGAGTTCCAATTTGCCCTTAGAATCTTATTCATTTTGTGGCCATGGACAAATCACTTTACCCTGTTTAACTCAGCTTCTCATCTATAAAGTGATCTAGAGATGAAAATGGCAAACCACTTGTTGCCAAGACTGTAAGTGGAGTCATAGAGAATTGTACATGACTAAAACACTCAACAACCACCAAAATGCACTTCAGTTTCATTTAACAAACACTATCCTAGGTCCAAAACATGTGAATAAAATAAAAAAAAAATCATTATCTTCAATGAGTTTATATTCTCCTGGGGGATTCAACAGATACAGATTATCATAGAGACAAGTTAATTTGAAGAATGAGAAAGCATTAACAGTTAGTGAAATCAGAAAAAACTTCCTCTAGGAAGATTCACATGTATGAGTCCTTGAAGGGATTAGAATTTCTAAGAGGTAGAGAGACAGGTAGGGACATAATAGTCTTTACAAAGACATGGAGGAAGGATCTGGAAGGTCAGTTGAGTTCTGTCAGTTTGGGTGCAATGTAGAGCACCATGAAATAATTCAGGAATGACTGATTTGAATTAGATTATAATGTGTTTTAAGAGTCAAATTGAAGAGGTGGCTAGGTGGTGCAGTGGATAGAGCACCAACCCTGGAGTCAGGAGTACCTGAGTTCAAATCTGGCCTCAGAAACTTAATAATTACCTAGCTGTGTGGCCTTGGGCAAGCCACTTAACCCCATTTGCCTTGCAAAAAAAAAGAAACCTAAAAATAAAGAGTCAAATTGAAGTGTGTGTGTGTGTCTGTGTAAGTATATGTTTTTATTTTAAAAGCAATATGTAGGGGCGGCTAGGTGGCACAGTGGTGAAAGCACTGGCCTTGGAGTCAGGAGTACCTGGGTTCAAATCTGGTCTCAGACACTTAATAATTACCTAGCTGTGTGGCCTTGGACAAGCCACTTAACCCCGTTTGCCTTGCAAAAACCTAAAAGAAAAATAAAAAATTGAAAGAAAAAGCAATATGTAGTTACTGAAGGTCCTTGAGTGGTGAATGACATGGGCTATTATACTAGTGCTTTAGAAAGACTATTGCACTAGTCATGTGATAGATATATTAGGGAAGAGAAAAATTATTAGTAGAGAAATTAATTTGGAAGTTATTGAATTTTTCCATCTAGAGCTGATGAAGATTTGAATTATGGAGGAGGGGAATGAAGTGTTAATGGAGAGAAATGATGCTTATTGAGTGAAGACAGAATTGATCAAACTTGGTAACTGATTGGATGTGTTTATTGTCCTTCATTCTCGAAGAAGACGATGACATTAGGGAGGTGATGCCATGACAACAAATGACTTAGATTTGAGTGAAGAGGTGCTGTGCTAAGTCACCAACCTCACTTCCTCCTCCAGAACCATCTGGGTGCAGTGACCAGATATGGATCAGGATGACTGGAGATGGTCCTGGATGTGAGACAGTCACAGTTAAGTGACTTGCCTAGGGTCACACAGTCAGTGAGTGCAAGTGTCTGAGGCTAGATTCAAACTCTGCTCCTCCTGACTCTAAGGCCAAGTGCTCTATCCCCCGTGCCACCTGAAGTTCAGAGGAAGGAAAGAGACAAGGAATGACTATTAGATGTTCAACTTGGGTGTCTAGGATGATGGTGAACAAATCAGGAAGTTAAAGAGGAGGAAGTTTTTCAGGTCAGAATATAGAGGAAGGGTATAGATTGATAAAGATTTCTATTTAGAGCATGTTGAATTTGAGATAACTATGGGACATCTATTTTACTTTGATTAGAGAAAAATGGCACCTCTTGATGCCCACCCTGATCTGGTAAGAAAGACACTGACATGAAAGAAAGTTGCTGAAGAAAGGTATGAACTGACATTCTCTCCCATAACCCTAAATACTTTTTATAGTAAATATAAAAGCAAAATATTTCATATTTCACTTGTCACAACTCAATATGGTGTAAAAAACTGAGGAAATTAATTAACTAGAAATTATAAAATTTCAACAACTTAAAGAAACCTTAAAGGGTCTCTAGCTCAACAAGGATTCCATCCATATTTTATCTGATAATGGTCATCCAAACTATTCGAAGACTGAGTGAAGAGGAGTTCACTATTTCCAGAAGCACTAGCTTCTACTTTTGTATCAATCTAACAATTAAGGATTTTTTTTACATGGGCTTAAGTTTAAGTTTTTGAAATCTCCCCTTATTTCTTTTGTTTTTACTCTCTGGTCTCAGATAAAATAAGGATAATTGTCAATATTTTTATGGTATTTTAGTGCTTGCAAAGAATTTTACAAATATGATCCTCAAAATAACCAGGAAATGGTTATTATCATCCCCATTTTCATATAAGGAAAATGAAGCTGAAAAAATTAAAGTGACATGCCCAGCATCACAGAACAATTAAATGGCTCAGATCAGATTCAGACTCTAGTCTGCCCAACTTCAGATACACCTCTATCTCCATTGTGCCATTTTAGACTTATTATCAGAATAAATCTAATCTCTCCCTTCTATAAAAATCATTAAAATAATTCAAAGACAATTATTTCATCTTTAATGTCTTCCTTTTTTCAGAATAAAAATACTCATTTTTTTCAAAGATTACATATATTACATAAGGCCTCCAGGATCTTCCTATCCCTGGAAGCAGTGAAGACATTCTGCATCCTGGCTATGTGAATACCTGACTGCATGATCTTAGATTAATCACTCACCTTCCTTGGGCAATAACTCTCTGAGGTAGGTAAGTATTGAAGCAGAATGTGATAAAAATTGATAAAAAAAGAATTCCTTTATTAAGTCTCATATAAAAAGAAGAGGGTGGGGTTAATTTCTTAAGAGGTATGTTTTCCTGGGGCAGCTAGGTGGCGCAGTGGATAGAGCACTGGCCTTGGAGTCAGGAGTACCTGGCTTCAAATCCGGTCTCAGACACTTAATAATTACCTAGCTGTGTGGCCTTGGGCAAGCCACTTAACCCCATTTGCCTTGCAAAAAAAAAAAAAAAAGAGGTATGGTTTCCTAATCTAGTTTCCAAAGATTATAAAAATTGCCGCATTTTAAACTAATATGATTATTGATAAGCAAGAATTATTTACACATGCATTTATTGATTGGGGAGATAATATAACTGGCCCTGTGTTTTAGGAAAATTGCTTTAGTGGCTGAATGGATGATGAAATGGAGTGGGGAGAGACTTGAGGCAGGTGTTACCATGCACTATTATAAGACCTAGAACTCAAAGAATTTTTGTTGAAGTTTGAATAGATCTTCTAAGAAAACCTTTAAAGAGGACCATAGAGAAGAATGATGGAAATTGAGAATGGAAGAATTGCAATTTGCACTGATGAAAGAACTGCTCAAACTAATTAAAACCATGAATCCAGAGAATCCAGAGAAGACATAGACACAGAAGAATCAGCTATTTATTAATGTAAAATTGAAAATTGAGTTTTGATTTTTCAAATTTAGTCTAGCTAGGATAGGTTTCAATACTCTGTCACAATATTTAGTATTTGGACTTGCTGGACTAAACTCCTTATCTTTGTAACTTCATCTTTTACCTACATTCCAGAGAAAAAGTACCTAAAAATCAGACGTCTTCCTTGTAATTACCTCTACTCTCTTTTCTGGTAGCTTCCTCATATCTGTTATTTTCATTTATATTTCCACTCCCCCCCCCCCCAAAAGATCTATCTTTTTAAGCTTACCCACTACTCACTAAACTCAAATTAGGGCTGATTCTACCAAAGCTGCTAAAAATGACTCTCATTTTCTGGGGCTAAATCCTATTTTCTGATCACTACTGCCATTTTCTATGGTGACTCTTATTCCAGCCCCTCAATAAAATGTATACTAATTGGGATTGTCTTACTTTCACCCTGGGAGGTCCAAAAGATGTTCTGTCTGGACAACAGAAAGAAGATAGACCTATGTTAAAGATTCTGTGGGCTCTCACTTAGGATCTTTTTCATTAAGAGAGGAGGACATCAGCATAATTTCCTAATTACCATTACCTTAACTATTAATTTGATCATGTTTAGACCATTGTCTCTCAGTTTACCACAATTTCCAAATATAACATCAATCAATCAACACATTTGTCAATTTTTTACTATATACTTGGTACTGAGGTAAAATTATGCGATACTTCCAATGTACATGAACAACTTTTAGATGACTGTTCACCACCATGGGGAGAGGGGAGGGGAGGGAAAGGAGGGTGGTAGGAAAAAATGTTTATGGAACTCATAAATTTACAAACTGAGGAATGTTAAAAAACTGCCATTACTTGTAATTGGAAAAATAAAATAAAATTCCAATTAAAAAAGAATATATGATGTTTGTCTTTTATTCTTTTTTTTTTTAAGATTTTATTTTGAGTTTTACAATTTTTCCCCTAATCTTGCTTCCCTCCCCTCACTCCCCCACAGAAGGCAGTCTGTTAGTCTTTACATTGTTTCCATGGTATACAATGATCTAAATTGAAAGTGATGAGAGAAAAATCATAACCTTAAGGAAAAAATAAAATATAAGAGATAGCAAAATTACATAATAAGATAATGTGATATTTTTACCCCTTTTCATAATCTCTTCAGGATATAGACCAAGTAGTGGTATTGCTGGATCAAAGGGTATGCACCTTTTTGTTGCTCTTTGGGTGCAATTCCAAATTGCTCTCCAGAAAGGTTGTATGAGTTCACAGCTCCACCAACAATGTATTAGTGTCCCAGATTTGCCACATCTCTTCCAACATTGATCATTGTCCTTTCTGGTTATATTGGCCAGTCTGAGAGGTGTGAGGCTGTATCTCAGAGATGCTTTAATTTGCATTTCTCTAATAAGTAATGATTTAGAGCAATTTTTCATATGACTATGGGTCACTTTGATTTCCTTAGCTGTAAATTGCTTTTACATATCCTTTGACCACTTGTTAATTGGGGAATGGCTTTTTTTTAAAATTTGACTCAGTGCTCTGTATATTTTAGAAATGAGTCCTTTGTCAGAAATACTAGTTGTAAAAATCATTTCCCAATTTACTACATTTCTTTTGATCTTGGTTACAGTGGTTTTGTCTTTGCAAAAGCTTTTTAATTTAATGTAGTCACAATTATCTAGTTTATTTTGAATAATGTTCTCCATCTCTTCCTTGGTCATAAACTTCCCTTTCTGTAGATTTGACAGGTAAACTATTCCTTGATCTTCTAGTTTGCTTATAATATTGTTTTTTATGTCTAAATCCTGTATCCATTTAGATGTTATCTTGGTATAGGGTGTGAGGTGTTGGTCTAATCCAAGTTTCTTCCATACTAACTTCCAATTTTCTCAACAGTTTTTATTGAAGAGTTTTTTGAAGAGTTTTTATCCCAATAGTTGGACTATTTGGATTTATTTGTCCTTTATTCATGAAGAAGACCATGATATCAGGGAGGTAATGCCCTGATATGCATGTAAATTGGATTTGAGTGAGGGGATGCTGTGCTAAGTCACCGGCCTCAATTTCTCCTTCAGTCATCTGGGTCCAGTGGCCAGATATGGATGAGAATGACTGAAGATGATCCAGGATGCAAGGCAATCAGGATTAAATGACTTGCTCAAAAAATCTTATAACTAGTAAGAGTCAAGTATCTGAGGCTGGATTTGAACTCAGGCCCTCTTACCTTCAAGGTAGAGAAAAAGAAAGGTCTTAAACATCATTTGTAATCATGATCTAGAGCATCTTAGAAAATGAAGTGAGGTGGAATTTAGGAAGCATTAAAGGTAAAGTGTAAGAAGATTGGAAAAGTAGGAGAGAGGATGGTTATAAAGGGCTTTCAATGCCAAACAGAACATTTTTGTACTAGTTCCTGGAAGCAGTAGGAAGCCAGTAGAGTTCCTGAGTAGGTAGGGGATGTAACTGAAATTGTGTTTTCTGAAAATCACTTTAGTGGGTGAAGGGAGGATAGAGTGGAGTCGGGAGATTTTTGAGTCAGTCAGATTCACCATCAGGCTGTTGTAACAACCAATGTGTGAGATGATGAGAGCCTGCATTAGAATATCAGAGAGAAAAGGGGTGTATCTGAGAAATGCTGCAAAGGTGAAGTCGACAGGTCTCAGCAATATCTTGGATAAGGGGGAATGAAATACAATAATTCCAGATAACTCTTAGGTTGTGAACCTGGGAAACTGAGAAAATTTAGGTGGAACAACAACTAGTTGTTTTCACAATGTTCATTTAAGATGTCTCCAGACCTCTAGTTTGAGATGCCTGAAAAGCATTTGGAGATATATAAGATTCGATCTCAGCAGATAGATTAGGGCAAGAAAGGTAGATTTGAGAATCTTCAGCATGGAGCTGATTAACCCAATTTCTTTCTGGGTCTTCAAGCAATAGACCTATCAGATGCTGGAAGTCCAAGCTATGACTAATGTGATAAGGTAACACACAGAGTAGATTACAGATGTTATTGAAGCAAAAGCCCTCGGGATAATGTCCCCCTATTTGTTAGGTAGAAACACTGGGACTCCAGTGTTATCTACCATGATTATCCAGGAGCCACCCATATGGTCAGCCATTCATTATCCATGACCACTGAGCATTCTGGCCAGTTATTAGCCCAGTATATGACTCTTAATAGGTTCTTTTTTTTTGTAAGGAAATGGGGTTAAGTGGCTTTCCCAAGGCCACACAGCTAAGTAATTATTAAGTGTTGGAGGCCGGATTTGAACTCAGGTACTCCTGACTCCAAAGTTGGTGCTCTATCCACTGCACCACCTAGCCACCCTATCTTAATAGGTTCTTAATAAATATTTGTTGATTGATTGTTAAGAGTCGTCATATAAGGGTAGAGACAAGATTGTGGCACGGAGGCATGAATTTCTAGAAGATCTTCCCCCAAACATTCCAAATGACATAAAATTATGACTATACTCAATTTAACTTGGAAGATCCATAGGAAAGGTCTTTTCCATTGGGACCAGTGTTGAAAAGAGCTGCAGTGCAGCACATCCCAGCTCTCACTGGAGAAGATCAGCTCCAACCTGCCAGGAACAGCCCATGGGATACCTGGGTTGCTGGAAGCACCTGGGTCCATGGTGGTGGGAGGAATTTCCAGACTTCTCAGCCCATGGATTGCCAAGGACAACTTGGAAGTTCAGTGAGAAAACTGCCACACTAGAGTGAGCATGGAACCTAGGCCAGTGCAGGCTTCAGGGCAGTCCTGTGGTGGAAATCTGAGGAGTCCCCCAGTAGTTGCTTCCAGAGCACCCAGCCCACAGATAGTAAGAAGGTTGGGAGAGACTACAGAGATCTCTCTGCTATCCCTGGAGCAGTATTCTGTTACCTAGTCCATATTCAGGCTCTGGTCACAGTCTGGATCCCTATTACTATAGCAGAGCAGGGACCCTTCTCCCAACTCTAAGGCAAAGGGGTGTGCTTCTGGTCATCCACAGACCAGAACATAGGCCAGGGGAACAGTCAGAGTCTCTCATAAGTCCTTGAAGATGTGGGGGGAAAGTGTCCCCCAAACCCTCCAAACTTTGGAAGTACATTTCAAATTAGGTGATAGACTGAAAAAATGAGCAAACAACAGAAGAAAATAATCTGACCATAGAAAATTATTTTGGTCCTATGGTGTATCAAAATATACACTTAGAAGATGGCAAAGTCAAAGACTTGTATACAAATCTCCCAAGAAAAATAGGAATTGTTTCAGGCTAATGGAAAAAATCTAAAAAAAGACTTTGAAAGCAAGTAAAGGAGGTAAAGGCAAATTTGGGAAGAGAAATGAGAGGAATGCAGGAAACCATGAAAACCAAGTCAACAGCTTGGTGAAGGAGATTCCCAAAATACCAAAGAAAATAACATGTGAAAAACCAATTTCAATCAAAAGGAAAAAACAGTGCAAAAGGTCAATGAGGAGAAGAATACCATAAAAAGCAGAATTGGCCTTTTGGAAAAGGAGATAAAAAATCTCTCTGAAGAAAATAACTCCTTCAAATGTAGAATGGAGTTAAGGGAAGCTGATGACTTTATGAGAAATCAAGAAACAATAAAACCAAAAGAATGAAAAACTTGAAGAAAATGTGAAATATTTCATTGGCAAAACAACTGACCAGGAAAACAGATGCAGAAGAGATAATTTAAAAATTATTAGGGTCCCGGAAAGTCATGACCAGGAAAAAGAGCCTAGATTTCATTTTTAAGAAATAATCCAGTAAAACTGCCTTGAGATCCTAGAAGCAGGGGGGTAAAATAGAAATTGAAGGAATACAACAATCACCTCCTGAAAGAGATTCCAAAAGAAAAAAAAAAAAACAGGAATATTTTAATTAAATTCCAGGCCCTCCAAGTCAAAGAAGCAGCCAGAAAGAAATAATTTAATTACCATGGTACTACAGTCAGGATTAAATAGGATTTAGCAACATTTACATTAGGGATTCACAGGACTTGGAATATGATATTCTGGTTGGCAAAAAAGCTTGGATTACAACTGAGAATCAACTACCCAGCAAAACTGAAGTTCCTCTTCCAGGGGAACAGAGAATGTTCAATTAAATAGGGGACTTTCAAACTTTCCTGCTGAAATGACCAGAACCGAACAGAAAGCTCTATCTTCAAGTACAGGACTGAGGTGAAGCATGGAGAGGTTGAATAGGAAAGGCAAATTATGAGGTATTTAATGTTGAACTATGTGTATTTCTGCACGGGAAAACTCATATGGGATAAATCATATGAACCTTCTCATTTATTAGAGCAGTTAGAAGGAACATATATATAGAGAAAGCAAAGGAGGGAGATGAATATAATATAAAGAGGGAGTCAATGGATAAAGGAGAAAGGGAAATGAGAGGTAGAAAAAGAGTCAACAAAAAGTTTTTGAAAGGGGGTAGAAGAGGGGAAAGTGAGGAGTAATGAATAAAACTCTATTTTCATCAGAATTATCTCAGAGATGAAATAACATACAATCAATAGGGTATAGAAATCTATCTTACCCTATAGGAAAAAAAAAGGAGAAGAAATGGATGAAAGAAAGGGGATGGGGGAGGGGGAGGGGGATAGGTGAGAGAAGAGAGGGAAGATTGTGGGAGAGGGTAGTCAGATACAACACATTTTTGAGGAGGGACAGGGAAAAAGGAGAGAGAGAGAGAGAGAGAGAGAGAGAGAGAGAGAGAGAGAGAGAGAGAGAGAGAGAACAGAATAAATGGGAGTGAGGAGGAATAGAATGGAGGGAAATATATTAAGAATAGCAATTATGGGAAGAAACAATGAAGCAACTTCTCTGATGGATTTATGATAAAGGATGGAACTGGTCCTAGAGTCAAAGTCTATGGTATCTGAACACAGACCGAAGTACATTTTTTTCTCCCACTTTATTTTTCTTGAAGTTTCCTCTATCTTTTTCAGGGAAAAGGGGAGGTTATGTTTACTTTCACAAGATTATTGTAGTAATTTGAAAATAAATAAGTCATGAAAGAATAAAAAATAAAATAGTCATTATATACATATACGTGACAATTACTTTTAGAATGGTAAAATCTGATAAGAATAATCTAGTAAGACTATACCAACAATGAGTTAATCTTTGGTAAGAAACATTGGGACTTTGTGGAATTTCAGATTCACCACTTATGAGAACTGTCCAGCAATTGGCAATGGAAAGAAACCCTGAATACCAGTGCAGGCAGGATTCTGATGAAGTGATTGCCCAATGACAGAGGCTTTTGCTATATTTGAAGAAAGAAACACATTCTACGTTCCTGTAATAGTATGTTAATCAGAAACTTAACTTGCATGTATTATTAATGGCCTGGCTGATCAGCCTGAGAATATGACTGTTATACTGAGAATCTAATATATGATTCATAAAAAATAGATGAATAGCTGGGACACACTTTGAAGACTTCATTAGTAGTCTTGTCCACGGGGATCTCGCCTTTTGACAGAGGAAAACACCCTGAGTGATGTGAGTTCTAGGTCTTCAAGGCAGTTTTCTCAAGCTCCCCTACCCTGATAATGATAGATGATAATTGCTATTTCATAAGGTCACTGGTTTTTGTGTAATGTGGTGCTGTGGTTATCCAACCATCTGATGCTGGCAAGAGACTCATTTCCCACTTGTATGCTGTGCAACACTAATCAGGGCTCCATAGACAGGAGATCCAACTGTTTAGTGCTTACAAGGGAAATAGGAAGATTCATATACCCATGAAGTGTTTATCTAATTGAAGTGACTGGGCCTTTTCCAGTGATGACACACTCTACCTTCTCCAGGGCCTCTCCATAGGTCCACCAACCAACTGTGCCCAGGAATGGAGCCTTACCTCAAGCCCAAATCTTGAGGAGATGGGGCAGGGGGGGAGGGGATCTTAGGCCCCAGGGAAGGGGCTTCAGGGACTGGGTGGTTCCCTGGGCATCTCCCCCCACTCCAGGCTGCTTTCCTGAGGGCAGACATTTAGGAGAGATTTATGTAAAAACGCTGAGAACCCTATGTTGAGTGCCTGTACCACCTTGTGCCTGATATGTTCATTCATTCAATCAATCAACCAAAAAACATTTATAAAGTATTCATTATATTCAAGGCACTATACTAAAAACTGGGGATGTCAAGGAAAAGTTAAAACGATTACTGTCCTCAAGGAAACAAGGGTATCCTTGCTCTGTCTCCTGAAAAATATTTCATTTCCTGTCTGTGTGATTTTGGGAGTGGTTCTCATGTCAAGAAAGTCCCCTTCTTCCTTATCTCCTCCTGAAATCTCTAGCTGGCTTTAAAATCCAACCTGTACCACCTCCTATAAGAGAATTTTGATGATTTCTCTCTATATAATATAAACTCTTTAATAGAAAAACATTTTTGTCTTTATATCTTCAATGTCTAGTACAATACAGAGCACTACTCAATAAATTCTTCTAGAGTCATAGATATTATTTTACTTTTTGTGCCTGAAATAACTATATTTTGTTTCTATTTTGCATTTATTTTTTGGTATACATGTCATTTTCATTTACTAGAGTGCAAGCTCTTTGAGGACAGGAGTTGTTTCATTTTTGCAGTGCCCAACATAAATCACAAATTCAATAAATGAGCTATGATTTGAATTGCCATTCCTTTTCCATGGAGATCTCCTAGACAAAGTTTGATGACCAATTGTGGGGTCAGAAAGTTCTGGATCAGGTATGGATTTGATTAGGTAGTTTCAAGGGTTTCATCCAGCTCTGAAATTTTTAGATTTGTGACTAGGTTTTTCAAAGGGGGAGATCATTGATCTTTAGCTTGAACCTGCAAAAACTGATATATAATTCATGTGACTTGGGTATATCCCTCATTGAATTATCAGGATGCAAGGACCTGTGGTTCAATTAAGCAACAAAAATGTTGAATGGAGTTGAAGGGAATATTTCTTTATATTTGAACCCATGACAAATAGTTAGCTAAGTGAATTATGGAAGGCAATAAAAACTCATTTTCAAAGATTTAAAAATAAATATTGGTTGGGAACAAATCCAACAGAATATAGAGTTTGTAGACAAATAAAGTAGGGTGGTACACCTTGGGAAGGCCAAATCAACTGTTTTTTCCTATAACATTTTTTAATGTGGAAATAGAAAGGGTGTTCAGGATTGTTGAAGGATGCCTCTGTTTTACCTATAGTGAAGGATCATCTATTGGGGTGAATTGAAGAGTCTGGTTAGTGAGTCTGGTGAGTCACATCAGCTGTTAGACAGATTTAATTATGGGATCTTAGAGTTTTACAATAGAGTTGAAAAAGACACATGAGATCATCTAGTGTAACCTTATCATTTTACATATGAGGAAACTGAGGTCCAGGGAATTTGTGGCTTGCCTGCAAATATGTGGGTAGTGACAGAATTGAGATTTTTAACCCAGAACATCTGATTTCAAATTTAGAAACTGTTTCTTTGATTCTAAAATTAGTATTAATTTCAGATTTCTACTTTCCTTGTCTATTATAAGAAAGGGCTCTCAGGCTTGGGACAGCACTGGCTATTCTTCAGTCTTTTAAGGATTCAAAATTTTGTTCATAAAATTGTTTCTTCAAAGGTGTCAATTCTGACACCTCTATGCCTTTGAAGATTATTTCATGACAAAAAGTGGTAAAGCAAGATAATTGTAAAATCATAAATGTTGTTAATATTGTTCAGCCCTATGATATTGTGTTTTTCTGGTTCTTGGTCAATACAAACATATATTATGCATTTACAGTACTATATGTGATTGGAATTGATGGAGTATTTTTTTTAATCAAGGGCAGAGCCTTTGAGAACTCAGAGACACTGCCATGACACTATGAAGAATTATACTATGACTTGGCATTAAATCATGGCGGGAACTTTTCTGTAAATTCTTTCAAGTCATAATAAGCTGATCAAAAGCAACTCTTTAAACTGTACATATCAATTGGACTAGAACCTGCCTCCAACCTCTGAATGGTCAGAGCCAAACAAAGTAGTTCATATACAGGGAAGTCAGGTATCAAACAGAAGTTTAAATAATTTCAGAGTGAAGAAAATGCTTGCAAGCAGAACTTCTCTCTAACTCCCTTAAGAAAGGGGCTTAACTCACTGGAACTAGGGCCACTTATATACATGAAAAGGAATAGACCATCATTCAATCATTCTCTTGAGTAACAGTTCTTATATTTGGTATTTCTTGGGACAATATAGATATTCTTGGATCTCAAGAGGATAGTGACAAGGTGTTTAAGGGTTCTTGAATCTTTTGAACATTCAGTGGAGCATAGAACCAGAGTTAGCATGCTAGGAATAGTAGTGCAGTGCCTGGTTTGGTTCACTCAGCAATTACATAAGCATATGTGTCAGCAGGTATGATGGATGACTTTAGACTGAAGCATATCAGTTGCTTTTGGCTCCCAAGTCCCTAGGAAATACAGGGAACTCCAACAAATCTAAATATATTGATTAATATGAAATTCACAAATCCCTCATTAAACACTTGGTATTGGCCAAAGCAATATACTTTTGACAGAGGGTGAGATTAATAAGAGCACAAAGGATTGTTGTTATACCAAGTGCTAGCTGACTTTAGCTCTGAGAAACAGGAGTCACCACATATCTTAATGTAGACAAATTGCCAATCTGCATTAGTGGAGGAAGATTCCTCACTGGGAGTTCTCCATACCAGTGAAATCAAATGGCTAATATCCTTTGGAAAGGTTCAAATGCATAAACAGGAACTTAGAGATTTAGCCTGACTTATTTTTACAGAAGAGGGAGCTGAAATAGTCAATTTAAATGGTAAAAATAGGACTAGAACTCAAGTCATTAGAATTCATTTTCATCACTCCTTCCATTGTACCATGGTGCTTCCTATTTGTCATGGGCAATAGACCTGATTTTAAATATGGGCAGAATGAACCTACCTAGTGAGATGTTAGTGAGTCTCAAGAAGATTTTTCTACCTCTCACTTTCCACTGTATCCAAGATGTACAATGGATGATAATGGTTTTAGAAAGGTGGTAAATTCTCTCTTCATTGTAAAGTTTCAAACAAAGCTGAGTGGCTACTTGAGTCTAATTGGGTTTCAGTTAAATTGAAATAGAAACCCTACTCAGCTTCAAGGTTCTTTGATTGTTTGCTAGAGTTTGCGATCTGGTAGCATGATTTTGCTTGTGGAATAAGACAAGTACTGAGCAACATAGGATCTTATGAATTTAAGTTAATTATTATAGCTCCATTTTAGACAAGAAAAATTAAGTGTCAGAGAAGTTGAATGACTTGCTAAGATCATAGATGTGATTAGTAGCAGAGTTGGAATGTGAACTCAAGTCCTGTGTCTCTAATATAACACTCTCCATTTTACACATATAAATCTCTGCCCAATAATATGCAATTTCTCTATAGCATAATAACTAGTGAAGAATTTGTCAACAAGCAGCTTGGGTTTAAACCTTACCTCATATATCTATTAGCAAGAAACCCATTTCCCAGACCCCCACTGTAAAATGTGATTACCCTATTTGTACTATCCATTTCATAGACTTGAGGAGAAGAATATATCCTATAAACAGAAAAGTGCTATAAAATATTGAGTTATGGGTATGGTGAAGATTCAGTGTAACTATAAGTTATAGAAAATTACTTTCAAGTCTCTCTGAAGAACCTTGATAACAATTGTGAACCATGAGACAGGACCATCCAGTATGGTGTGCCCATTTCAAAGAAGTACTGTGCTCTATGAGCAAAGCAGATTGATAGTAGGGCACAAGGAATCTGAGATGTACAATTTTAGCAATATCTTAGCCCAAATATTCATATGGACTATTTGTGCTCTGTGTTGCAGCCTTCTGAGATCATATTGGTCTGTCACATAGTCACACACATAGTACATTGACCCAAATACTGTGATTTCATTTTGGTGTGCTTTGAGTACAAAGGACAACAGCGACAAATGAGAGAATTGAACTAAATGTCTTCTGAGATTCTTTCCTATTCTCTATCTATGATCCTAAGTAGATAACTTTAAAAAGAATGGAAAGACCTCCTTTTCTGAAAGAACATAGTGGCACTAGTCCTTGTGAGAAAGGTAAGAAGAGTCCTGTTTCCAAGGCATTGAAGAAAAGGCATAGGTAGAAAAGAGAAGTGGATGAGAATAGGACATGTGTATATAAAGTATTTTCAGCCACTGGGGTTAAGTGACATGCCAAAGGTCACACAGCTAGTCTATTATTAAGTATCTGAGGTCAGATTTGAATTCAGGTACTCCTGACTCCAGGGCTGGTGCTCTATCTTCTATGCCACCAAGCCACCCCTGAGACCAGGCGATTTTAAGGAGAATGTGAGAGTTGGAAGGGACCTTAGAAACCATGTAGTCTAATCCATTGCTTACAAAGACTGTCCTTGCTTCATGATCTCCAATAAAAGGAACTCTTTCTACCTCTAGGGCAACCCATTTTACTTTTATTTGGTTTAATATGTTAAGGAGTTTCTCCTCCCCAATCCCTTCACAAAATGTCTAAATTTATTTAATTTCTACCATTTCTACAATTCTACTCTCTATTGTCAAGGCAAAAAACATCTACTTTCTCTTCATGAGAATATAGATCTGGAACTCAAAAGGTCTCCAAGGCCATTTTGTTCAATGGCATCACTTATGATAGATTAATAAATGAATGAATTCTTAGATGAATTTATGTATGGGTAGATGAAGCATTTATTAAGCATTTACTTTGCATTTGGCACCATGCTAAGCACTGGGAATACAAATACAAGTTAGAGTTCCTGTCCTCAAGGAGTTTCTATTCTGATAGGATAATGCAATAATCCAATTTAATCCAATAAACATTATATTTAATGGATGTGATATGCCAGGCTCTATGAAGATACAACTAATAAAAAAGAAAGACTATTCCAGCCCTCAAGGATTTTACAATCTGATGGGGAAAATACCAAACAAAAGGAAAAAAGGAAGATCAGGCAGGAAATCAAAGGGTAGCCAGTTGGGGGCATCTTGCTCCATAGAGTTGAAACCAGACTAGACTGCAGATGCAAAGTGGAGAGATCTTAGAATACAGTTTCTCCACTTGGGCGAGTCTGGTACTCTGCCCTTCATTCTCAAATAGTGGAGAGAGGAGGCTGAGGGTCAATCAAGGTTTGACTTAGCATCATTGGTGTTTAGCTTAGAAGTGATAAGCTTATCCTGAGAGAGGACCTTGTTCTGTGGAGTGGGGACCAGAGAGCAGATGCAAATTCTGCTTTTTAGACAACACTTGAAAGGGATCTGGAAAGAGGGAGGGGAGTGGCAATGAGTCTGGTTACCCCAAACAGGAAGCTTTTATGGATTTGGAAACTGAAGCATAAGTGATTTTCCCCAAAGTCTGGAGGTATGGTCTGGATCCAGATTCTTTGACTTACCAGTGCCATAGTCTTCCAGGGGAAAAAGTCATTGAAACTTCCTCTATTTTACTGCTTTTGCAAAGGACCAGCTCTTCTAGGCACTAGCTTATTTCTTATACTATCTTTTTATGCCAGTTGCTGGAAGCATTTCCTCCTAGTGACCTCTATTAGTTTATTTGGGCTTTCCATCTTCTGGGATATATAGAAGGTAATGCATCAAAAAGTAGAGACAAGTTTTAGAGGTATGAATCTAATTGGATTAAATCAGAACCCAAGAACTGAATACAGATGATGAACTCTAATGTAGAATTGGAAAACTACATTTTCTGAACTAAGACAGCAAGAGTAGGGTCAAGTGTTTAGTGCCTGAAGAAGGATGATTTTTCAGTAGACAATCTAATGAACTGGAGCCTCCTGGAAATCTCCCTTCCTTTGGATGACACTTGAGGTAAGACACCCAGGTATGTTTCTTATAATAAAAATTCCATTTTTGAGGCTTTTGTTTCCCATCTAAGGCTAGGTATGCTAACGAACCAAATGGACAAAATTTTAACAGTCTTTTAGGAAAGGTACTCAAAGGTACTAAATTACACCCCCCCCCCCAGTCTTGATTTTCATTAATCTGTGTCCCACTCCAGGGTCATCTCCAGTTGTCCTGATTCATATCTGACCACTGGACCCAGATGGCTCTGGGGGAGAGAGAAAGTGAGGCTGGTAACTTAGCACAGCTCCCCCTCACTTAAATCTAATTCACTTGCTTGCCAGGTATCACCTCTCTGATGTCATAGTTAAAGTAAGTGCTCTATCCTCTGCACTAATTAGCTGCCCTATTATACATTATAGTGATGCAGAGAAATGTGGGCATAAGGTGTGATGAGATCAATTGGAGGAAAACTTTGTAAATATTATGTTTGCATTGTAAAGGGAATTTTCCTTCCTTTATCATCTAATTTAGGCCACACCTGAGGGCCTGACCTTTAATTTGGATTGCATTGCTTTTCTGGGACAGCCAAGAAGCACAGGTCCTGGAAAACCACACAAAGAGACCCCTCCCCGAAAGACCCAATGAGGGACTTGGGTGACTCCCATGTCACCACCCCCTCCCATGGACTCTGGGAGAGAATTTAAGGGGAAGGGAAAAGGAGCTTGGGCTCTTTGATCTTCCAGTCTCCATGGAACCCTGGCCAGCTTGTCTGGTCAAAATTTAATCAGCATTACACATGGTCTTCCCTTAAAACTCTTTCTAACTTTTCTATGCCTTTCTTAATATGCTGTAACTTCCTTTAATAAATCTCTATTTTCTTTCCAAAACCTGCATTCCAGAGTCCGAGTCTCAAGTCCTCGCAAGGCAGAAGGGAAATCAAGAAACAAATCAGCAGCTACAATAGTACAGCCACAGAAATAAAGAAATCAGTCAGCAAGAACTAAGAAACTAAATCTGAATTATGGTTCTGTCCCAAGCAAAGGTGCCATCCCTTCTTTGATCCTCCTTTTTTCTTTCCTTTTTTCCCTCCATGATATTTTTAACTATCTTTAGCAGCAATAAATCATCTTTCCCATAAACCTGGGTCCTACTTGCTTTATTGGTGAACTCTCCTTGTCCCCTTCCTCACATCCAACTTGTAAGATATTTTCTTTTCTCACATTTGAATGCAAATTCCTTGAAGGAATGGAATATTTATTTTATGGTATATCACAAGCACTTAATAATTGCTCTTTTCTTTGCCTCCCCTCATAGTATCTCTTTTTATGTTCCATATTTCTGCCTGTCTGCCCTCCCCATTTTCTCCCCCAGCCCACAAAAGGCATACATGGAGGGGACATATATGGTCAAAGAATATAGAAAAAGGAGTGATGATATTTGTTCTTCTCTCTGGAAGAAGGCCATGACATCATGGAGGTAATGCCATAACAAGCATCTGTATTCGAATTGCGTGAAGAGGTGCTATGCCAAGTTACCAACCTCTTGTTCTCCTCCAGAGTCATCTAGGTCCAGTGACCAGATATGAATGAGGGCGACTGGAGATGGCCTTGGATGTGAGGCACTCAGGGTGAAGTCATTTGTCCAAGGTCACACGGTTAGCAAGTGGCAAGTGTCTGAGTTGGATTAGAACTCTCATCCTCCTCACTTCAAGACAGGGCTATCCACTGCACCATTTAGCTGTCCCCTTATACATTATAGTAGAGCCACAAAGAAAAAGTAAAGAAACCAGCTAGCAAGAACTGAGAGATTAGATCTGAAGTATGGCTCCAGATTTCACTTTTTAGTGCTGAATGATATTTCTGTTTTCTACCAGATGCTCCTCCTTTTCTCTGTCTTTCATTCATTCTCTAAATGAGAGTGGAGAATAGGCACCATGGCAATCCCCACCAGAGGTTAGGTCTATTATTTCTACCAATTGGTCAATTCTTGACTCTTCCCTATGCAAATATTCCCAAAGTTGGACACTGATAAAGATACAGTAAATCACCCAGAGTTGACAAGGGCAATGAATTAAAGGGGTTTTGGTCCTTCCCCTCATGTATATGTTTTGTTTTAACATTTCTACTACCTCTGGCATTCTATCTTCTAGGTTCTAAGATCCTTCCAAAGGAGGATTCCGGAATTCATGCCTGGAAGGGAGTTGTCACTCAGTTTAGGAATGACTGAAGTTGCTTAGCTTCGAAGTTCAGAAGCTCTAAGTATCCTTATTGTTACACTGGTTATTTTCCAACCCTTTACAAGTCATCTCCACACCGCTTTCTTCTAAAAATCAAAATTAACTCATACTACCACCCTATGAAAAATTTCTGAGGCTATAATTCCATTATATGTTTTTGCTACTTTATTAGAATGTAAGCTTTTAGAGGAGAGGTATCATCTCCCTTTTGTATCTGTACCTCTATTATTTAGTTCAAGGCTTGAAGCAAACAATAAATGTCTTTGTCATGAATCAATTTTATTCTAATACCCTATTTTCTATAATTAGAGGTCCCTTCCAGCTCTAAAAACTTGACTCCAAGGTACTGTTTTCATGTACCAAATATATTGATGACTTTATTAAGACATCATTAATTTGATACATATTGAACAACTAGGTGGCATGGTGGATTATAGACTAATCTTCCTGAGTTCAAATCTGGCTTCAGACACTAGCTGTGTGATCCTGAACAAATCTCTTAAACTTATATGCCTCAGTTTCCTCATCTATAAAATGAGCTGGAGAAGGAAATGGAAAGATCACTCTTGTATCTTTGCCATGAAACCTCAAAATTAGGATGCCAAGAGTTGGGCGTGATTGAAATGCCTGGACAATAACTACAAAAATAATAACCCGTAGTGGTGGTATATCTATTCATTCTTTTAGGGAATACCATTCCAGAATCACCCTCTAACAATGGCAAAATTTCCCGACTGCTTATTCCCACCCTCAAGATCCCAGTTCTTTGCCTAGGTGCTATGACATAGATAGACAAGAGCTGTTCAGTGTTCTTCAGTTCTTGGAATTAGTAGAGATTGACTCAATCCTGGATGAAGTCAAAGCTGAGTGAACTTTTCCCCTCACCTCCCGGTGTGTGACTTTTCACATAATAAACTCCTTTAATGGACACACATAACAGTAACTTATCTTCCAGTGTGACAGGCAAATTTTCTGGAAAAAAATCAATTTCCCTCTTTCAATATTTCTTTTAACAAGGTTGAGAATCGTATATCTTAAAACACAATGTTCCCAAGTGCTGTGATTAACATGCAGAGCTGTTCCTTAACAGTGCTCTCTCATTTTTAAAATGACATTGAGAGCTTAGAGGCCCTTGTTCCTAATTTTTAAACCTACTAATTTCATTGTGCCTGACACAAGGCAGAACATCTTTGCCATAATTACTGTATAACACTTATTTTTCCGCAAAGTTGTAATTTTCCTAAAATTAGCTGGACTGCCTCAATTATGTAAATTGAATCCTGAGACTATAATGAGTGTATTTGTAAGAGCACAATAGACTTTTACGGGGAAATAACAGGAAAAAAAATCCCCAATGTTTGAGTCCTTTTTTTAATAGCACCAGAAGGGAGTGGTTTGATTGTAGGTAAAATCTCTCACATGGGCTATTGGGCTTGCTTTAGGTTTGTTCACTTGCTTGGAATCCATGAATCTTAGGAAAAATCTCAAGCTTTTCTCTTCCTAAATTCTCCATTTCCAGGAAGATGAAGACCCAAGCTTAAGGTCAAGAGATGTCTTATCAGACAAAAGAGTTCTGAGGTTCTGCTTTTATATTCCACTTCCCAAAGGGTGACATTTTGCCTCCTATTCAACTTCTCTCAATTTTTTTCTTTCCCTTTTCTTCCTCTTCTCTTCCTAGCTCTGTTTCTTTCTTCTTACTCAATGAGAGACACATTTTCTTCTTAAACCACAATGCTCATTTTATCTAAATACTTGTTTAAACTTCTATTTTAAGGATAGTTTGCTGATTTCTTGATCATCTGTCCTAGGGTTCCCCACCTTCTGAGCTAACCTGAGCTACCTCTCATCAGTTAGAGGAAGTGGAGATAGGGATGGAAGTTGTAATTTCACTAGTAAAGAAAATTCCCAGGTAAGAAAACCCTTTTTTAGCATCTTCTCTCCAACTTAAAGTTTTAGTCCTGGGAATTGTCTAGAGGGAGATCAAGTTACTTGTCCAGGATCACACAGTCAGGATGTGTCAAAGACTAGCATCCAAGTGTTTCAGGATCTCTGTTCACTACAAATAGCCATCTTATCAGTTATCAATGTATGGTTGGTGTTGTTTTTAATGTCACTTATGATGTTAGGGCATTTCCTAGGGCATTCTGAGATGCTAAATGAATTGCCCAGGATCATGCAACTGGTATGAATAATAGGAAGACCTTGAGCCTCCCCTCTTATTGTATACTAAGGCCAGGTTTTTAGCTACTATTACATATTTCATCTTTCCCCCTTCCTCCTTTCTTTCCTTCCTTCTTCCTCTCCATTCATATATATCTATTCATATTGATAGGGATATATTGAAAAAAATTAAAATTTACTGATAGCAATATCTATAACCATGTATTATTACCTTTCTCTCTTTTTCTGGCTAATCACCTCAATCTTCTTCAAATTTTCTATTCCATTGATTTTCTTCCTTCCCTGACTCCTACAGCATTGTACAATTTGTTTCTTCAGACTTCTTCAGCTACTACTTATATCTTTGTCTTGTCTTTCTTCTTTTACTTTTTATATCTTGGTATTCCTCTGCATTCTAACTTTGATTATCTCATCTCCATAGTTTGACTGTCACTTTTTTGTAGCTAATCTTTCACTTTCAGCTCAGCCTTTCATGTCTGATCTGAGCTTTGCAACTATGTCATCATCATCATCATCATCATCAACTACATTTTTATAGCATTTACTATATGCTAGGAACTGTGTTGTGCACTTTACAATTATTATCTCGTTTTGTCTTCACAACAACCCCAGAAGAAGTCTATCTTTACTCTTTTTACAGAAGAGGAAACTGGAGCAGAGATGAAGTGACTTGCCCAGGGTCCCACTGCTTATAAATGTCTGAAGTCAGATTTGTATCTTGTACATTTTTACATTAAAGTATCTCAGACTTGACATATTCAATTCCAGTTTCATCTTTCTTTGCCTAAAATCACGTTTTCCTCCTCAACTTTCCTGTCCCAATCAACCAAATCTGAAACTTTAGCTATCTTTGAATTTCCCAAGTCTCTTATTCCCAACACTTTAGAATATTCAAGTCTGCAATGCATTCAACATTTATCTTTTTCTCTCCATATTTATCACCAGAACCCTCAGCATTTTTTTTTAAATCTGGGCTACTGATAGAATTTCAATTAAGTCTTCTCATCCTCCCCATTAACTCTCTCAACATTGTATATTCATAAAAACAAGAGTCTAGAGGTAGAAGATACTTTAGAAGTCATCTCTTTCATCCTCTCGTCTTATACATGAAGAAGCTGAGACCAAGAGAATTTAAAAGATCTGTTGGAGTTTCCACAGAGGGTAAATTGTGGAACTAGATTTGAACTTCAGTTGGTGACTTTAAGTTTAAAACTCTTTCCACTGGTATTACAGCATTTTGCTTTACAAATTGTTGCCTGATTAATCTTTCTAAAGGCCCAAACTGATCAGTTTTTCTGTACACAAAAAGCTTTCATTGGTTCCCCATTACTTCCTTAATCTAATAATCAAAAGGTCTTCTAGAATCTTGATTCAGCAATCCTGTCTGGTCTTAGTGTTGAACCTGACTTCCCTACAGATACCCTATGCTGCAATCCAACTGTGACATAATTTGTTATTTATAGGGAGAAATTGTGTGTGTGTGTGTGTGTGTGTGTGTGTGTGTGTGTGTGTGTGTGCGTGTGTGATTTTGCCTATGTAAATTTTCTGTGGCCACCCATGTCTTTTCAGATGAAAATCAGAGGAAAATATCATTAGGTAACTCTTGATTCTCCCCATCCTTCCTTTTCCAAGGGAGATGTAGTTTCTTACCAGGAGAGAAAGGGATTGGTTCCAGAGACTGGCTACTCTGTTCTTCTCAAAGAGATCATCCTGGACTAGAGTTTTGTCTATCTGCCCTCCTAAAGATTGCTAGTCTTTTAAATTCAATCTGTGCTTCTCATTCTTTTTTTTATTTAGATTTTTCAAGGCAATGGTGTTAAGTGACTTGCCCAAGGCCACACAGCTAAGCAATTATTAAGTGTCTGAGGCCAGATTTGAACTCAGGTCCTCCTGACTCCAAGGCCGGTGCTCTATCCACTGTGCTACCTAGCTGCCCTATGCTTCTCATTCTTAACCCTTAATGGAGGAGTGTTCCAATCTATATATTCAAATCCCAACTCTCTTCCCACCAAATGCCAATTCCACAAAGACTGCATTGCCTGGCAAATTGTACCATGCAAAATGTAAGTAAAACAATGGTTTTGTCAATTAAGTTCTTTCTGGATCCCATTATTCCTTGTCTAGGAATCAATGATCTCAGGGGCCCTCTTATTCCTGTCCTATTAGCCAAAGAAATGGTCATCATTCTCCTTTTCCTAAGTAGTAACAAGGGTATTTAAAATTCTAATGTTTGTTTGTGTGTGTGTGTGTGTGTGTGTGTGTGTGTGTGTGTGTGTGTGTATGTGTGAGTGTGTGTGTGTGGGGGGCAGCCATTGGCAGAAGCTAGCTTTCAAACTTCTTATTTTATTAGAAATACATGCATTTCCTAAAGGTAGAAGAAGAGCAGGCTGCTGAAGTGTGACCCAGTTTGTATCCCATTGCTTCTCAGTGGGAACAAGTGTATGGTGTCTCCCAAATAGCATCATACTCTACAAGCAGAACCCTGGATGGTACATGTTCGAAATGCTTGCCTCTATTCTTTGACAAAAGTACATGTTGGGGGGCATCTAACTGGTACACTGTATAGAGGACACTAGCCCTGATGTTAGGAGGACCTGAGTTCAAATTCAGGCTTAGATACCGCCCCCCAGCTGTGTGACCCTGGGTAAGTCACTTATCCCTGATTACCTCACATATAAAAAAAAAGTGCAGGCATACAGGAAAAGCTTTCCTCTGCTTTTTGAAAGTACTGGATTAGGAATTCAAACTGGATGGAACCTTAGTGACTTTTGTGTCTGGCCTCATCAATTTGAGGAAACAGGTACAGAGATCATAATGAATTTATCTGTAACAAGCTGAATTACCTTAGATGATAAAATCTGAAGTAGGATAGAGGGAAGGAACTGAAGTCAGGAAGACCTGATACATTAGCTATGTGACCTTGGACAAGTCATTTAACCTCTGTTTGTCTTAATCCATGGGAGAAGGAAATGGCAAATCACCCCAGTATCTTTGCCAAGAAAATTTCTTGGACAATATGGTTCATGGGATCATGTATGACTGAACAACAACAGAAGCAACAACAAATTTCTAGTGTAATTCAATATAGCATTTTGCCTTTTATTGTTCCTAGAATTGGACTACGTGGACTGCAGCAGTGGCTTACCATCAGACAGGTTCTACTCCTCTCCTTAAAGCAGGGGAAGAGATACAGTGAAGGAAAATGACTTGTTCCAGGTCATGATGCTAGGTAGTGACAGAGGCATGATTCAGCTCTCAAGTCCGCCTATCTAGGAAACTTTTCACCATGTCTACATTCCTTGATCATGAAGACATGCTGCTTTCAAGGTCATAGAATGAGTAGCTCTCTCTCTCTCTGCCCTAACACCCCTTTTGCAGAGAAAGTTTTTTGAGATTGTATCATGTTTATGAATACTTAAGAACCAAAGGTTTAATAGATGCTTATTTTCTTTTTTTTTTTTTTAGTTTTTTTTATAAGGCAAATGGGCTTATGTGGCTTGCCCACGGCCACACAGCTAGGGAATTATTACGTGTCTGAGACCGGATTTGAACCCAGGTACTCCTGACTCCAGGGCCGGTGCTTTATCCACTGCGCCACCTTGCTGCCCATAGCTCCTTCTTTTCTAACCACACTTTCCTTAGGTTCATCCATTTTGCTTTAGATAGCTAGGTGTGTCTTCACCTAGACACATAGGGATGTCTTCAATGACAGGACAAGTAGACTATCCTCTGCATCCCCAAACCATTGGCCAAGGAGATGGGGAGGGCTAATCAACACCACTCCCAGGAACTTAGAGCAAGGAGAAGCCTTCACTAATCCATGTCCCCAGCCTTAGGATATGATTTATTCATTCCAATTTAGCACCATCTCTGGTGTGTATTATTGGTAATCATGTTCAAGCTAATTAAAAGTCTAATAAAATAAAGGCTTAAAGAATCTTCTGATTACCCAGCTCAGCCTCTTCAATTTGGACAATTCAGATAGAACCTTTGAATTCTGTAGGCTTTTCTCTTTTTTTTAAACTTAAAAATTTCACCCTTTAAAGAAATTTCAGAAAAATTGGGAAATGAATGGAAAATTACTAAACAGATTCAAATTAGAAAAATAATTTTGGTCGCAGTTCAGTCTGAGAACAATTTTGGATATGCAAATTGAGTAATTGAGCTTTGGGTTTAGTGATGGGAAAAACAATTTTCTCTCATTGTCTGATGAATTGTGTTGATTAGCCCTCCCCATCTCCGTTACATGAATGGTGGTGTCCTATAGTGAAAGCACCGTTTCAAGAGATACGAACTGAATATGGGACAGGTGAAGATATAGCCTTGAGTTTGGAGTGACAAGCAAATGGCTCTGCCATCCATTTCCTGTATGACCTTGGCCAAGTCACTTAATTTCTTATATTCTAATTTTCTATAAAATAGAGGAATTGGACTCAAAAGTCTCCAAGGTCTCTTCCAGTCTTAAAGCTATGATTTTTTTATTATTGAAAAATGAGGAGCAGGGGCTGAGTATAGGGAATGTCACTGTGTTTCCATTTGGCTTTGAATCCCTAGGGTTTAGCACAGTGCTTTGTACATAATAGGTGATTAATACATGCCTTAGTGTTCATATTTAAAACATTAATATCCTCTCATTTCTTATTAACCCAAGCTATCACCCAATAAATCATTCAATGTACATTTATTTAGCAAGCTTCCTGCTAGTGTCTGGGCATACAAAAGACAACCTAATTCTACAGAGACAAAGCAACCCAACATAACAGTTAAATATACACCAAAAATTAGACATCCTTGAAGGTCTAAGATTAAGTTTCACCTTCAAGGGACTATAAATACTAGAACACACTGACTTTTCCATCCTTAAACTGTGGTGGAATTTCATTTCTATACCATAACAATTTGCATTTAATTGATTGTTTTCTTATATTATTATTATCAAATTGTTTCATGTCTCTTATATTTCTTGGTCCAAAATGAAATTTTTTGAAGGCATGATACTTTTTTTTGTTCCTCATAGTAAATCATCTCTACTACTAATTATCTCAATAATTATTAGCTAATTAATTCCATATCTCTTTGTGTGCATGCTATGTGTAAAGAGCAAAGCTTACTTACACTGCATAGTCCACAAAGACCTTTCATACACATTTCTCTCTTTCAATTCTTGCAACAACCATGTCCTACAGGCAGAGCAAATATTATTACCCCACTTTGAAAAATGAAGAGTGTGAGATTTTTGTAGAAATTAGATAACTTATAATAGATAAAGCACCGGCCCTGGAGTCAGGAGGACCTGAGTTCAGATCTAGTCTCAGACCCTTAGTAGTTACCTAGCTGTGTGACTTTGGGCAAGTCACTTAACCCCATTGCCTTGCAGAAACCTAAAAAAAAGAAATTAAGTAAATTAGCCAGAATTATATGTGGCAGAATGAATTAATGTCATAATTGAAATTCTAACCCATCTCCTGACTCTGCATCTGGAACTATTCCTTTTATTTCCTCATGGTGCTGAAAGAACTCAGTTTTCTAAGTGGAATTTTCATACTTTAGGAGTTATTCTTAAATGTTATGTCCCTCTAAAGTATTCTTTGAATATATGTCTGTATATTTAATTATATTCCCTTGAAGACAACCTCTATTGGTCTTAGTTTCTTAGAATTAGGAGGTTGGAATAGAAGATCTCAAAGGTCCATTTCAGCACTGCTGGGCTATGTTATAAGGTTCTCCAACATTTTATGCTCTATGGTCCCTTCCCAATTTACTGTTCTTACTTCTATATTCTGAAGTTACATCCAACACAAATATTTTATGTTGTTTCTTCATTACACATCATTTCCTTCCATCCAACTCTCACATTCTTTTCTTCTGTGGTACCACCTTTTCTCTTTGCTTTAGGGTACCATCCAGTTCTACCATTCTTGTTCCATGTCCTAAGGCCACTTTCACTTTTAACATTCTGTGCTTTATGTTAGTCACTTTGAGTTCTAACAATCTGGATTCTCTGTTCTAAGGTTACTGGTCTGTATAATTCTCTATGATTCAAAGTCCTTTATTGCTCTAATAGCTAATGATTCTAAGAATCTATTTTGTTGATCTTAAGTTCCATAAACCTAGTTTTATATTTCATTCAATCTGGAAAGGAAGAATTCTACTGTATTTGATGAATAATTTCCCTGCATTTACCTTCGCTATTTCTCTAAGGTATGAGTACATCAATGAACAATCTTGAAGAAGCTGCCCATTAATGCTCATCCTGCCCCACAAGAAGTTAATCATTATTTTTTTCATTGCTAAAGGGACCTTCACATTAGAAGAGTTTGCAGAGGCAAGAATCCTATGTGGCCAAGGTGATCTTTCAGTCTGGTTTTTTTTAATATCCTATTTAGTTATTTTTGACTCTCTGAGTTCTGAATGCTTTCTTGTTCACAGTCTGACTCCACTCTTTGCCTGATCCTGCAGTGAAGTCATAAATAATAATAATAAAAAAGTGAAATGGAAATAAAAACAACATAATTAACCTGCTGCTTTCCTTCTGGCAAATCTGAGGCCCACGTGTTGGATAAAGCTTTAGAAACTGATGAATTATACTGAATTTGATTGCTTCCTTTCCTCAAAAAATTATGTCCCAGAGTGATGGCATTTTCACTAAGTCGAAAACTGAAGCTCTCCCAGCCAGTTAGGGAGTTAGTCTGAGTGCAGGATTTTCATTTGATTCTTATTATCTCTTAATATCTTTTGATTTACTTTGAAGCAATTCAGGGTTTAGTTTCCTCTTATTTTTACTTTGAAGTTTTGTATCTACTGACTTGATTCCATGATAGCAATTGGTTAACAAAGAGTTTGAAATCTCATGTCAAGCAAACAGCAAGTATACATTCGGAATATGTATCTGAATATGTTTCTGAATATGTAGCCTATGGGAGGTGCTGTGGGAAGCATGCAAAAGTACCTGGGGTAGGTAGGAAGTGCAATGAATAGAGCACAGACCTTGGAACCAGGAGGACTTGAGTTCAAATTTGACCTCAGACACTTAATACCTACTTAGCTGTGTGATCTTGGGCAAGTCACTTGACCCCATTGTCTTGCAAAAACAACAAACCAACATATATATATATATGTATATATATATATATATATATATTACTTGACCCCTGTCTTTAAGGACTCAAATGTTTCTATTGGGAAGACAAGAATTATGCTGTTGAGATAAATAATATTAATCTGCTAAATTCATTTTCTAAGGCATTGAACTGATCAGGTTACTCCTGCTCAAAATCCTTCAATGTTCCCCATTACATGCTGAAAAAGTACAAAATTCTTAATCTGACATTCAATGCCCTTGGAGATTTGGTCCCAATCTATTTTACCAGATTTCTTTATAATGATTAAATTCAATTTTTGTTCTTTAATTTTGATTCAAAATGTATTTCTCAAGTGTCCTATGCAATAATTTGCTATATATCCATTTTGTCTTGTGAGAAATGGGTTAATGAATTATATAAAGGCTTCTCTTAAGGAAGAATTCAGTACAGGACTGAATAAGACTAAGAGATAATCTAGTTCAATCCATTTATTTTTATGGATGAGAAAAACAGATCAAGGGAGATTAATTTGGCCTATATCAAGGTCCTATGAGTAGTTAATATATAGCAAGGATTCCAACTCATCTGCAATCCGTTCAATGTTCCTTTCACTGTGGTACTTTACCCTGAACTTTTCTTGACTGAATTACAGATTGAATGCTAGAACTAGAAAGAAACTTCGATGATAGAATATTATCAGAATATTTTTAAAAATCAGCATTGAAAGGAGCCCTTGAACTTAGAACACAAAAGATCCGAGCTGGAAAGAATCTTAGAGGATAGAACATTAGAACTACAAGAAATCTTGAGCCTAGAATGTTAAAAATGGGACTTCAAGACACAGAACTTAGAATGTCAGACCCAGAGGAACATAGGACATCAGAATTCGAAAGGAACCTCAGAACAAAGAATATTAGCGTTTTATGAGAATTTAGGGGATCATAGATATCAGTTTTTCTAGAGCAAGCCAGCATCAATCAGTTTAAGAATTCATGTCCTTGACTTTAATTCCATTGTTCTTGCCATGTTGACACATGCTTCATTGTACTTTCTCTAATGTTTAACTCACTTTCTTAAATGGCAATTATAAGAACAAACCTCCTCCTTCCTGAAATGTTGACAGATTACTGATCTCCTTTTGGACATGATTTTAGTATCTTTCCCCAGTTCCTCCAGAGTCCAAGCTTGGCTCTTCATTAAAAGCCAGCTTCTTGATGGGAAAGGTCTGTTGCATTTTCATTTGTATTCTCAGAACCTAGCACAATGCTGGCACTATATTTTTTAGTTGTATGAATTCCCACTTTGGTCCTGGGCTTTGCAAAACAGTATATACCCTTTCCTCAGTAGCCTAGTGGGTGAACAGAAGTTTATTATAGTCTTGCCATCTGGAAAGTAGCTGAAAGCTGTTCTGTGTTGTCATATGCTGACACAAAGAACAATAGGTCCTGCATGACTACAGTGATGGAGATTCCAATAAGACCCAGGGAATGAGCACTGAATTACCATTCGATGGTTTCAGTACAACACTGGGACTGGTTGAATGCTACTTGAAGAAAGAGGTATGAGCTTGGGTTAGCCAAGGGACCTAAAGGAAGCAAATATCCATATTAGAGAAAGGTAGGAAACTTTATGGGGGGAGATAAGATGAGTCTGAATTAGGTGTCTAACTAAGCAGAAAAGGTTAGGGAGACATGAGTTCAAATTTGACCTCATACTAGCTGCATAACTAGCTTGCTTGCCTCAGATTCCTCATCTATAAAATGAGGAAATGGGGAAGGAAATGGCAAAAACTTTCAGCATCTTTGCAAAGAATAAAAAGCCAAATGGGCTCACTTTTGAGTCAGACATGACTGAAAAGGACTGAATTTAACTTTTTGGAGTTGAAAGAACCACAGATAGAGAGTCTTTTCAATACAGTATGGGATCTTATCAGCCTCTATGATCTTAGGAAAGTCATCTATCTTCTTTGGCCTTACTTTATGATGAAGAATGTGGACCAAATGATTTCTAAGGTCCCTTCTAATGCTATCATTCTACTCTCCAATATGTAGGTCTTTGATCTCATATGAGACTGAGAGAGGTGATATTAAGTGGTAGAGCCAGGATTTTAGCCCAGGTGTCAAGACTTGAAATTCAATATTCTTTCAATTGCCTCACAGTTCTGTCCACAAATGCTAGTTAAAGATTAGACAAACAAGCAATGCCCTTAGGCACTGACAGAAAGATAGACCTACTTGGTTTTAGAATGTCAGCAAGTCAGGAAGGCCAGTCCTCAGGTTCCTGATGGACGATCTCTGAATCTATGGCAACGACTACTTGGAAAAGGTAGACTATATTTTGAAGGTTATCTGAGACCTAAGGGTGAATTCCTCCCTGACTGGCACCATAACAGATTCTAGGATGACCTCATATAAATTGCTAAAAGTTCTCATTTGTCTATGATTTTTCTAGCCCCTTTTTGTTAGCAAATCCTTCTGTGAAAAGTTGAAGAAGTTGGAGGGTGCACTCTAAGATAGAGCCTACCTCAGGGAAATAAATAATGCAATTGGCCCCTTTTCTTCTGGCAGCTGCTCTGATTTCAACCCATTAGTCATGTCTATGGCTGGTTGATTAGAGTAGAAGGTTAATTAAGCAAAGATTGTGGGCTCATGGAATCATAGAACAGAATATTGGATCTGGATGGAATCTAAGAGACCATTTAGGTCCAGCTTCCTTATCTAACAGAAAAGGGAACCCTAACTAAGTTTCAGAGAAATGGAATTAACTTTTCCAGGGGCATATGGTTAATTAGTGAAAGAGTTAGGATTAAAACCCAGGCCTTCTGATTCCTTGTCCAAAGGTTTTCCATTGTGTCAAATCAATTCCCATGAGATCTATTTATTTTCATTGAATTTGTGGTCACAGACTGTCTCTTTCCAGACCTGACTAATTTCTTAGCAAATTGTTGTGATTTGGAAGCCGCAATACTGTGTGAAAAAGTGTGGGTGTAACATTTCTTTTATCTATATCTTGTCACTAGACCCAGATGGCTCTGGAGGAAAAGTGAGGCTGTTGACATTGCAAAAATCCAATTCACTTGCATGTCATGGCATCATCTCCCTATCAAGGTCCTCTTCAAAAATTAAGGACAATTAACAGACAAGAAGTAACAGTCTTCTCACATCTCTGATACTGGTCCAAGTCAGGCCATCATTTTATCTTTAAAATTTTTTTTTAATTTAAGGCAGTGGGGTTAAGTGACTTGTCAAAGGTCACACAGCTAGGCAATTTAAGTGTCTGATGTCAGATTTGAACTCAGGTCCTCCTGACATGAGAGCCAGTGCTTTATCCACTGTGCCACCTAGCTGCCCCATGGCTATTGTATCTTGCCTGAACTATTGTACTGTATAATTTCTTCACTGGTCTCCTTGTCTTCTTCCAGTACATTGATCACATCATTGATGGATAACCTCCCAGATATACAGTTCTCCCCCTTACAAACCAGCAATGGTTCCTCTATTACCTTTAAAATGAAGCATAAATGATTATGTATGGTATTCAAGTCTTTCCATGACCTGATTTCTACTTATCTTTATAATGTATTTAAAAACTGTTCACCATATCTGTTATATTAAAGATCTGTTCACAGTTCCCAGATTGTTTTCTTCCATTTCCTGCCTCTGGAAATGTGGTTCCCTTTGCTGGAATAGTTTTCATCCATATCTCTACCTCCTAGAAACCTTCCCCTCTTTTAAGGGCAAACTCCAGTGTCCCTCTTCCATAAAGTATTCAATGAAACTCTTGGCTAATAATTATTTTACTGTTCAAATTGCTCTATGCTTTATATGACCTGAGTATATATGACCTGAGCAGATCACTGGATTTTAGTTTTCTACCCTACAAAAGACAGACATCTCTAAGGGCCTCACTGCAGCTCTAATGAAAGGATCTTATATTTATGTCTTGCTTCACCTTTTCATACTTAGCTCCCATAATGGTATTTTGCACTTTTTTTGTTTCTAGATTTGTAATCACAATCAATCAATAAACATTTATTAAAGGTGAGTAGCTAGGTGGTGCAGTGGATAGAGCACCATACCTGGAGTGAGGGGGGACCTGAGTTCAAATCCTTCCTCAGATACTTCTTAGGTATATGACCCTTGGCATATCACTTAACCCTGTTTGCTCATTTGTAGAATGAGCTGGAGACGAAAATGGGAAACCACCACAGTATCTTTGTCAAGAAAATCTCAAAGGGATGCCCATCAGTTGGGGAATGGCTAAACAAATTTTGGCACATGAATGTTATGCAGTATTATTGTTTTAATAGAAGCCATGAGTGGTCAAACTCTAGAGAAATATGTAACACACTACAAGAACTGATGCTGAGTGAAGGGATCAGAACCAAGAGAATATTGTACACATCAACAACAACATTGTGAGTTGATCAACCTTGATGAAAGCAGCTCCTCCCAGCAGTTCAGAGAGCTAGGACAACCCCAGAAGACCAGCTATGAGCCCATCCAGAGGAAGCAAAGCTAAACAAAACAAAACCAAAAACCCTACAGAATCTGAATGAACTTTTTTTTTTTTTTTTTGCGAGGCAAACAGGGTTAAGTGGCTTGCCCAAGGACACACAGCTAGGTCATTATTAAGTGTCTGAGACCGGATTTGAACCCAGGTACTCCTGACTCCCCTACATTCACTTTTTAAAATATTTCTATTATGTATTTCTTTCCTATCTTATGATTTTCTCTCTTTTCCTTTAATCCTAATTCTTCATGCAGAAAATGACTAATCTGTAAACATGAAAAACACAAATGTGTATACACGATGTTCCCCAGACTATTCTCCACTGAGGGGAGGGGGTGGGAAGGGAGGGTGGAAATTATGTAACTTAAAAATATGCATATGCATGTGAATGAATGTTGAAAAACTTTCATAACATGTAGTTGGAAAAATAAAATAACTCCCTCTTTCTTTCCTCTCTCTCTCTCTCCTCTTTCCTTCTTTTTCATTTCTTCTTTCCTTCTTTCTTCCTTCTTTCCATTTTCTCTTTCTTTGTTGCTTTATCTGTTTCCTTTCTTCTTTCCTACCTTTTTCCTTCCTTTTGGTTCTTTGTTATCTTTGTTTCTTTGTTTATCTGTTCCTTTGTTTCTTCTTCCTTCCTCCCTCCTTTCCTCCTTTCTTCTTTCCAGTCTACTTTTCAGTCTCTGGTCTCATATTTCTAAATCTGGTTTCTGCTCCTTAAAATACTTATGGGTAAAATTCCTTAAAATATTGAACCTTGTCCCCCACCTCCAATGAGATGGGGAAAATTAATAATTGTATAAGAGAGTAGAGGTATCAAATCTTCCTCATCCCTCCCTCCCATTGGTGCTCTTCCCTTCCTTAAACATCAGTAAAATTACTGAGTGGGACTGAACCAGACAAAAATGTAATTGAGAAATGTTTAACAAAATGAATAAAAACACAATAAAGCACAGATAATGTTAATGTATGGTTTTCTCTGCAGCCAGCAAAGATAAGTTTTTATTTGAGATTGTCACTGGCCAAAATCATGATGCTTTTATAAGGAAAGCAAGTTGTATAAATGTTCAAAAACTTGGTATATATATATATTTTGTAACAGATAAGGAAACTGAGTCCCAGATAAATTACATGACAATGCCATACTCTTATGGGAGAGAAACTTTGCCTTCTATTGTTTTCTAATTTTTTTTAACTTTTTAATCTCAATATTTATTGAGTATATGGCAGTATTGTACAGTGAATATGGAACCAGTCTGTAAACTCGCCTTAAAGATCTGGATTCAAGATCCACCTGAGACATATTCATGGATTATGACCTAGGGTAAATCTTTTACCTCTCAGTGCTCAAAATAACTCTAAACTGTAAAAAGTGCCATGGTATGATAAAAATATTTCCTCAATTGAGAGTTTTCTGTACCAATGAAATTTAAAAAACTCATCTATATCCTATCAAAATAATGGATTATGCTCATCCATCTTGTACCTGGGCATGGTCCTGAGATAGATCTCACCAGCTCCCAAAACTCAAAACCACATTTGTAAATTTTGGTATTTAACTTGTCTTCATGCTTTGATAGAGATACTGTTCTCAGCATTGTATTCTGCATCAAGTAGGCAGGCAGAAGAAGCTCTTGGCTCAGGCACTGGTAATACATGGACCTGAAAAAGAAGCAAACTGTTTTCAGATGGGACCCTCTGGTCATCTGCTGACCATCAGACACAATGGGGGAGAAGGCAGCAGCTGCTTTTAGTGCTCCTGGTAATTGTGATGGAAGAGGATTAAATCCCACACAGGCTCTAGTACCCGAAGGGAGCAATCTGGAATGAGACAGTGGGTGCCTAATGATACACAGCTTAACTCGGTCTGTAGTTGTTTAGTACTGTGAACTAAGTTCTGTATTTGTTTTTCCCCAATTGAAATTTTATTTTATTTTTCCAATTACACGTGATGGTGGTTTTTCAAAGTTCAGCCATTCGCAAATGTATGATTTCCACGCTTTTTTGCAACTTTCCCCAGGGTGGCAAACAATCTGGTAAAAGTTATATGTGTACATCATATTTATTGTATTTCTATATTAGTCATGTTGTGAAAGAACTAAGGAGAAAGAAAAAATCATGAGAAAGAAAGGAAGAACATAAAGGAACTTTTAAAAAATAAACATAATATGCTTTGCTCTGCATTCATGCACAATAGTTTTTCCTCTGGATGTGGATAGTAGTGTCCATAGTAGGACTTTCAGGATTATCCTTGGTCGATGAATTGCTGAAAGCAGCTGCATCCATAATAGTTGATCATGAGATCTCTGGATCATGAAACTCTGAGAATAGATTATCCAAACAAAGCTAAACTAAAATACACAAACTGTCAGGTAAAACTCAGGTCTTACTTCCTTTTCAAATAAGTCTTGGTCATTAATGAGTAGTTTGGAGCAGGAATAATGATCTAAATTTTTTTATGTTATCTTTTCCACCATTTTTAGTGGTAGCATTGTTGCCTCTAGCATGGAGACAGTCATAGAATTAGAAAATTTTTGAGTTGGAAGGGAACCCTGAGGTCATTTACTCCAATACCCATCTGAAAATTATGAAAAATATTTATAAGGTGGCAATTGATAAGAGGACACCCAGATTGATAACAAATCTTGAGTTCATGCCATATGGGAATCAGATGAAGAAATTGAGTACATTTTATCTAGAAAAAAGAAAACTTTTGAAAAAGGGAGAGATGATGGATATTTTCAAACATTTTAAGTGCTATCCTTGGAAAGGAGCATAAATACTTTGGACTTGATGGCAGAACAAGAGTGGAATCTGAAAGAGGCTAATTTGGAATTGAGTAAGAGAAAATGTCTTCTTGATTAGAATTATCTGAAAATGGAATGGGATGCTTTGGAAAATACTGAATAGAATTCTTGAATAGAATTATTTAAGCGAATAATTCTCTGACTGTGTGTTAGGCATGTTACTGGATGGATTCCTCTTCAGGTATGGATGGAATTAGATTGTCACGGAGGTTCCCTCTAACTCTAATTCTAGAGTTCTATAGTTTTATTACATAACTGACCAGTATGCCTTAGGTTCTGTAATTCTGTGAATAGATATATAAAATATAAGAAACCTGACTAGGGAATGACTAGCATTCATTAGCCTTTAACTGAAGACGCCCACTTAAAGAGAATCCACTTTCCAAGAAAGTAGTATATTCTACTACTTTTGGAAAGATCTGTGTAATTATTGGTACCCCCCCCCCCAATTTAAAGTCTAAAATTGTCCTTTTTTGTTGTTAGTCTGATCCAAATGTGACTGTTCAAATGCAATTTATGCATTTCAGAAATCCCTGCATTTGACGGTTAGGTCTTCCTTCTTAACCAATGTATCTTTGTTGGATCTCCTTTCACCTGTCCAGTCATCATAAGGGTTCAATTTAGGTACATGTCGACCAACTCAAGTATTAGGCCCAGGTACTAGCTAGCAAACAGGACAAGTGTTCCTCTTCTGATCTGATGATTCTTCCTATAGTTTTCAGCCAATCAATTGCTGCAGGGAATTCTTCTGTTCATTTAATTAAACAATTGACCAATTCTATCAAGTACCTATTACAATGATGATTGCCATCCTATTGTTGACTGTTTGATGGAACTGATTAAGTCAGCTATTATCTAATCCATCAGGCTAATGAATATCAAAATGTAGAGAAAAAAACAGCTGCTTCCCATGAAGCAAATGATAAAGCTTCTTATGAAACACAATGTTTACAAAATCTGAACATAGAGGGATGTTAGAGGAAGCTAGCTTTACTTACAGTTCAGCAAGAATCTCTTAAGTCTCACTAGAAGGTGCCTACATGGCCTCAGTTTACCTATGGGAGAATTTGTATCTATTGAACTGTGGGAAGAAGTTTTAGAGTCAAAAAATTGAGATCTGATTGCCTAATTGGGTGACCTTGGGCAAATCACTCTACTTTTGGGGTCTAAGTATTTTGATCTGTAAAATGAGGAAGCTGGTCTGATTTTGTTGAGTAATAAATCCTATGGTCCTTGAATTGAGGCTTCTCTTAAAGCAAAGAGTAAAAATCAAATGAAACAAACCAAACCAAAACAAGTCAAGTCAATCTACCCATTTACTTTCTGACATGTTTACATTATTTCACACCCATAGTTCCTGTCTTTGCATACAAAAAGACAGGGGAAGGCTAACTCTTTTATCTCTTTTTCAAGCTTAGACAATATAAAGAAAATGTTAGTTTTTAACTGATTAACATTTCAGTTGGGATATGCAGAGGTCACAAGAATTAGGAAGCTGTGATGATTCATGTGGAAGAGGAGGCCCAGAGAGAAGCCTTCACTGGTTAAATACTAATCAATTAAACATTGTGTGAGAGTCATTATTGACTATGATGCTGAACATTCAAGCAGTGAGTATGAAAGAGAGAGAAAGAGGCTAGATGATGTTGGGTGCTACTATGTTGGGTTTTGTGCCTTTTATCCCCTTTGCGTGATTATTCTGGCTTGTGGATGTTTCACAGGTGTCTAGGTTGGTCTTGATTCTTGGTTTGATGGGCTTCAGTACCCATGCACACGGGGGAAGCCAGTATTATGAAGCTGAAAAGTGAGATCTAGTCTAGTCTTGCCTTTCATAGTTTTTTCAGCTGCTTTGGCTTCCAGTTTTCTATCCTTACAGAAGGGAACTCTGGGGCACTGAGCCATGTAACACATAGAGAGAGATTGCCATGATTGATGAGCTCTGAGTTAACTGGAATGTCTGACTGCTTGTTTGCCCAATGTGCCGGATAACATGAAAGCCTGTCTGATAAGACAGGTTTTACTCTCTGTATTTCTGCTCATCCTGCCTCCAAGTCTTTGGTCCCCATGGAAAGTGAATAATCTGCTTCTTGGCATTTGTTGTTGGCTCTAAAATTCATGGATGGATGAAACTTGTGAAGATCGTGGCCACAGGATTGGGAGCTCCTATGTTGGCTTAACTAGAATGCTCTAGGGTGCTTCTTTGGCAATTAAAATGAAAACCTCAAAATACAAAGGCAGAAGTGCTTCCTAATATCTGAAAAAAAGAATATCTGATGCTTGAATAACACTAACTTGGAGGCAAGAATAGAAGAGCATTCAGAAAACGTATTGACTTTGTGACACTTGGCAGGTAACACACTTTCTGAACCTCAGTTGTCTTATCAGTAAGATGAAGCTATCATCTTCCTCACAGTCTTGTTATAAAGGTCAACCGAGAAATAGTTTATTTAATTTTTTTTGTAAAGCAATGGGATTAAGTGACTTGCCCAAGGTCATACAGCAAGTATGTGCTGGAGACTGGATTCCCAATTCCTGGTATCCTGATTCCAAGACCAGTGCTTTATCCACTGCACCATCTAGTTGCTCCCCAGGGCTGGTGCTATGGTTTATTTTTAAAGTATTTTTAAACTATTTTTAAAGTATCTTACATCTAATTTCTAATTTCTACATAATTTCATCTGCACAAAATCCTGGTACAGTAGGTTCTATTATTATATCCATTTTTAAAGATTAAGGAAAATGATTCTCAGAAAAGTTCTACAATTTGCCTGTCAAGTTGTGAGTATTTGAAGCAGATTATGAGTCTTCCATTCTTCTAAGTTCATTTCCCCTTCTGGTAATAAATGCTTCTTGATGGACTGATTGACGATGTCACATTTCATCTCTTCAAAAGCTAGCCTAGATGTGAAAAAAGACTGGGATATTTTCAGATGTCTATGTTACTTTAGCTTTTATTCCTTTCCATGACTTAGATTTCCCTTGCTGTGCCATTGGCATCTGTTGGGTCAATGCCCAAGGGTATTTTGAGTTTTAATTCCCAGTGCTAAAGAGCCAAAAGCATATGTCTATTATTGTCTGTTATGTCACAAAAATTGTCAAGACATTTAACCAACTGCACATGGTAATCATTGTCCTAAAAAGACAAAAATTCCAGTCCTTTCTTTCCTTTCCAATTTGAACAGGCAAGTATAGAATAATCTTATGGTTAATTCAGTTAGGCTTTAAAAGCTTTCCAGGATGGCTGACTCTTTTATGCCCTCTACTTGTTGGCACATGTAAGATCTGAAGACCTGATTAGAAAAGAGACAAAACATATATCTCACATAAAAGAGTTTGAAACTGTCTGTTTCTAACATGGGTATGGCCCATTTTAAGGTTACTAGAGAATTAGTGGGCTGTGTTTGCGTCTTCATTTCCTAGGGTAATTTTCCAGGCTGTGACTATATTTAAGATATTCTTTATTATTGAAGGAGGTGTCTGTCTATCACTGAAAATCTGAGGTAAGGATTATTTTTAAATGATTTGAGTTTTAAAATATTTCTAATCTAATAGTTATTTTGCAGTACATTTCATATTATATCATAGCTCAGACACATACACTATTGCAGTGTATCTTATGTAAATTCTTTTTAATAGAAAAGATATCTGAATTAGCAAGTCATACAGAGATAATGAATGGTAACAACATAATATGTTCCATTCATATCTATACAATGTAAAGATAACTGGAAGAAAACCTCTGATATTTGGAGTTGATCTCTTTTGAAGAATTCATGAGGGACATGGGAAATGACTGAACTGAAATAGAAAAGGTTAGAAAGAATTTATTGATATAGCTAGGTGGTACAAGGGATTGAACCCTGGGCATAATGTCAGGATGACTTGAGTTCAGTTGGTTCTTGTCCTTTGTTATCAAGGAAGACCAAAATGACATCACTATGTTTGAGACAAATTGCAGTGTGTCCAACTGTGGCTGATCAGACTGATATGAGTCCAGAATGCTCTTCCACAGGTTGGGCACAAATGGTCAATGTGAACACCCAGGGTGGGTACTCTAAACTTATGTATATCATGGTTATTTTGAGTTGCTTCAGTTCTGCCTTTCTCATAGAGTATAGAACTCTCTCTGCTGAGGGGATGCCATGCTGGGCAGTCCTGTGCCAGTGTCTCCCAAACTGTAAAATCAATTCTAAAGTTCAATGAGAGGTTCAGGGTGTCTCGGTATCACTTCTTCTGACCCTCTTGTGAGCAGTTGCCCTGTGTGACCAGGTGCAAGTTTTTTTTAACTTTTGTGAGATTCCATTTCTGCATAATTAAAATGTATATTATAATAATAGCACCTACCTGGTATGAGCTATTGTGAGGAACAGTTGTGAGAAGCATAAAGGGTTTTGAAAATCCTGAATGGTTATATAAATATTAGTTATTATTCTCCCTGCTAGAATTTCCATTCCCACTTCCAAACACACACACACACACACACACACACACACACACACACACACACACACACACTTGCTTATCTGTATACAAGTTTTTTTGAGTAGATCATAGATTCTTTGAAGGCAGGAACTATTTCCATTTTTATCTTTGTATCATCAATGCCTAGAAAATGATTCTTGAATTTAATTGAGTTTAATGTTTAGTTATAATCCACAGCATTAGAGGGAATGTCTACATCAATTATAGACTGATTTCAATGCTGGTTAATATAATTTTTAAGAACATTGATGTAGACATTTTTTGTTTGCTCTACATTTCTGGCCATATTTTCGAAAGCAAAACACAATCTGTAAAGAATGGGCAAATTTACCTGCTTCATTTTTTCCCCCCATTTTCTGATTTTATTTTTTTTATTTTTTTGTTCTCATTTTGTACAAATGTGTTTTTTTACATTAATAAAATATTCTTGTTTAAGAGTAAACAAAATACCCCTCCCCCATAAATATAGACTTGCTTGAGCAATAAAGTAAAGGGGAGAAAAAAAATTAAAATTAAAAAAATAATAGTAATAATTGTAGGTATGGCCAGGTGGTGCAATGGATGAAGCACCAGCCCTGGAGCCATGAGCACTTGAGCTCACATCCAGCCCCGTAGACCCAAAAATCACCCAGCCATGTGACATGCAAGCCACTCAATCCCCACTACCCTGCAAAAATCAAAAAGAAGGAAAAAAAAGAGCCCAAATAAAATAAAATAGTAATAATAGTAGGGGCGGTTGGGTGATGGACAGAGCATTGGACCTTGAGCCAGGACCACCCCAGTCCAAATCTGGCCTCAGACAACCAACAATCACCCTGCTATGCGTCTCCAGGCAGGCCACCCAGCCCCATTTGCCCTTTACCCTCCCCCCAAATAATAATAATAAAAAAATGTGCTTCAGTCTTTGTTCCAACACCAACAACTCTGTCACGGGTGGATCACATTCTTTATGCTAAGTCCATTGCAAAAGTTACTTCCATATTTTTCCACCGTTGCCATTGCTGATCGCAACTCCCTCCTTTCTTATTTCTCCACCACCATGTACTATATTTTCTCTTTCCTTTCACTCTGACTCTGCTGTAGGGTTACTGAGTGGTGCAGCAGACAGATCCCTGGTTCTGGGGCCAAGAGGCCCTGAGCCCCCATACCACCCCTTAGGCCCAGCATCCACCTGGCCTTATGGTCCTGGACAGGCCTTCCAATCCCAGCCCCTTGCAAAAAGTATAAAAGAAAATGTGTTATATCTGACCACTCTCTCCCCATGGTCCATCCTCTCCTCCTTTATTCACATCCCCATCCCTTCCCCCTGCTCCCTGCTCCTTCTTACTCCAGATGCCTATACCCCATTGAGTACATATGCTGTTTCCTCTCCTAGCCACCTCTGATGAGAGCAAAGGTTCCCTTATTCCCCTTTGCCTCCCCCCTTCCATATCATTGCAATAACTCATTGTAATAAATTAAAATCTTATTATATGAAATATATTGGCCTATTCCCCCTCTCCTTTTTCTTTCTCCCATTACATTTCCCTTTTTTTCTATTGACTCCATTTTTACACCATATTTTATCTTCAAATTCATCTTTCTCCTGTGCTTCAACTATAAAAGCTCCCTCTACCTGCTCTATTAACTGAGAAGGTTCATATGAGCATTATCAGTGTCATTTTTCTATGCAGGAATACATGCAGTTCATCCTCATTAAGTCCCTCATATTTCCCCCCTCTCCTCCAATCTCCGTGCTTCACCTGAGTCCTGTATCTGAAGATCAAACCTTCTGTTCAGCTCTGGCCATTCCAACAGGAACATTTGAAATTCCCCTGGTTCATTGAAAGTCCATCTTTTTCCCTGGAAGAGGACATTCAGCCTTTCTAGGTAGTTCATTCTTGGCTGCATTCTAAGCTCTTTTGTCTTCAGGTACATTATATTCCAAGCCCTACGAGCTTCCAATGTAGTTGCTGCTAAGTCCTGTGTGATCCTGACTGCAGCTCCACAATATTTGAACTGTGTCCTTCTGGCTGCTTGTAATATTTTCTCTTTGACTTGGGAGTTCTGGAACTTGGCTATAATATTCTTGGGTGTTGGTTTTTTGGGATCTCTTTCTTGGGGGGGATCAGTGGATTCTCTCCATTTCTATTTTGCCCTCTGCTTCTAGGATATCAGGGCAATTTTCCTGTAGTTAATTCTTTGAAAATGATGTCAAGGCTCTTTTCCTGATCATGACTTTCAGGCATTCCAATAATTTTTAAATTATCTTGCCTAAATCTCTTTTCCATATCAGTTGTTTTTTCAATGAGATGTTTTACATTTTCTTCTAATTTTTCATTTTTTTGGTTTTGAAGTATTGATTCCTGATTTCTGGTAAATTCATCAATCTCTCTGAATTCTATTCTTTGTCTGAAGGATTTGTTTTTCTCAGAGAGTTTTCTTATCTCTTTTTCCATCTGCCCAATTTTGCTTTTTAAAGCATTCTTCTCCTCAGTAACTTTTTGAACAGTTTTATCCATTTGACCTAAGCTGGTTTTTAGCATGTTATTTTCTTCAGCAGTTTTTTGGATTTCCTTGACTAAGCTGCTGACTTCATTTTCATGTTTTTCCTGCATCTCTCTCCTTTCTTTTCCTAGTTTTTCTTCCAACTCCCTCATTTGATTTTCAGTCTTTTTTGAACGCTGTCATAGCCTGAGCCCAATTTCTGTTTTTCTTGGATTCTTTAGATGCAGGAGCTTGTGCTTCCTTATCTTCAGAGTGAGTATTTTGATCCTTCTTGGGCTCATTTGCAAAATATTTCTCAATGGTCTTCCTCTTATTTCTCTGCTTGCTCATTTTCCCAGCCTGGGCCTGGTTTTGGGGTGCTTCCTGAGCTTTTGGGACACTCCCACAAGGGTCTCAATGTGTGAGGCTCTGTCCTCCCTCCTGGTCTGTGAATGACCATATGCACCCCCCTCTGCCTTGGGGCTGAGGTGGGGGGGGGGGCTGCTGTTCTATTGGGAGCCCTAGACTGCAATCAGGATCTGAATGTGGTCACAACCCCAGCGTCCTGTTCTAGAGGCAGAGGATACAGCTCTGCAGTCTCTCTTCACTCCCCTGCCTCAGCTCAATCTCCTGCTTACTGGCTCTCCCTGCTTCTGTTTCCAGATCTGGGCTGCTGAAGAAAGACCATGCAGCTCGCTGTGTGCCCTCAGGGCTGGGCTCCACATGCTTGCTCTGGCAGAGGTCCCCTGCTGTTCCCCCAGTTTGTGCTCAGTGTTTCCCGGGGTGTAGCTCAGGGTACTCCCCGGCTGCTGGGAGCTGTGGCTCCCAGACCCCTGGGGCTGCCTCCAGAAGGCTGAAGTTCTTTGGCTCTTGCAGGCCCCCCTCCAGCCCCGGGGAGCAGAGCCTTTCTGCTCTTTTCCAGGTTACCTTGCGTAGAACTGCCTCGCTGGGTCCCTTTGTGGGTTCTGTCTCTAAAAAGTTTAGTTAGAGTCCTTAGTTTCAAAGTTTTATTAGAGAGCGCCTAAGACTTGATCCTTTATTGTCGCCATCTTTACCTGCTTCATTTTTATCCCTAAAAAATTGCATAGTCCATATACCAATATAATAAACAGAATAAGGCAGCAATTAACAACAATTCGTACACATTCCTTTTCCAAAAACACCACTGAATTTGACTTTTTAAGTTCAATATAAGATTGTAGAACAGAGGAAAACTGATTCACAGGGAATCCTATTAATAATCTTGATTTCATTGACTTTAATCTTATTAAAACTGAGTTAATACAGATGACCTATGGACTATATGTTAACATTCTTGAATGTAACCATCACCTCTTTTCCAAATCTTCTATTCTCCTGGTTGGATATCTCCAGTTTCTTCAACTGCATCTCATAACATCGTTTGAGGATCTGTGAGGGACCTGGAAGTGTTTTACCTGTAATCAAGATGTCAGGGAGAGATACAGTTGGAATTTGTGACAGCACTGTGTGTCCTAGAAAGAGCACCATTAGAATTCTCAGTACCTCTGTGTTTGAATTCTGATAGTGCTACTTTTCACCTATGTGACCTCCAACAAATTAATTTGTCTCTCCAGTTCTCATGTCCTGGGTTGATAAATATTGCTGATTATTTTTTCCTCTCCTTTTTAAAATTCTTTATTTTGAAGAGAAAGATTTCCTTGGAAGGAATCAAGTTAGAATACAGTGGGAAAAGTAGATGATATAAAAACAAAAGATTAATAAAATTATTTTTTAAATAAGCATTAAAAACTTAGTAATGATCCTACATAATTATTTGAAGTAAAATATAGGGGTGAAAAATAATTTTCCAATATTTTAAATATTTTAAAATATATTTTTTGTCAAACTGCTATAAATTGTTTTATAAAAAGTTTATAAAAACTGTTTTAAAATTGTGTTTATAATTTAAAAAAGGAACACATATGTCTTGTCCAAATGCAGGCATATATCTTTGAAACTCATTCTGTTTTCCCTAAGTGAGGAATTATTAGTAACAACTACCTTCTTCAATATGGAAATTCAAGTCTGACACTCTCCCAAAGGCAAGTCTTAATTTTGGGTACTTTGCATGGATCAAATGACACTTCAATTCTCCTTTCTAATTTGTCAGTACTTTCACTTAATGATATATAGTTATTTTAAATACCTCTAGTAAGAAATGCAAGTTTGAGGTAGGTAGGTGATATGATAACTATGGTGCTAGACTCAAAGACAGAATTATTTGAGTGCCATTTTAGCCTCAGTCGTTGACTAGCTGTGTGACCTTGAAATAGTCACTTAACCTTTTTTAGCCAATTTATTTATCTGTATAATGGGAATGATGATAGTTCCCAATTCAAAGTTGTTGTGAGGAACAAATGAGATAATATATATATAAAGCACTTTTTAAGTCTTAAATACTACGTATTTTAACTTCTATAAGCAGATGACTGGATTTAACTTCTATAATGTGATCTATCTCATACTACCAAAGACTTCAACATTATTTGTTTGATTATAAGAAGTTTGAGAGACATGATTTTTGGGTAATTAATCAATTTATTAATTATTGGAAGCAAATAAAGAAAGTGTCCATGGAACTCTCCAATGCCAAAAACCCTTCATAGAACCCATTCAATGTTTTTATACTCTTGGAAATGAGGGTATTCCTGAGTGTGGCAATCGACTCTGATCAACAAATAATGAGAAGAATGAATATTATAACAAAATCCCTAATAAGGAGTCTGAGGACACGTCCATTCAATCTTGTTCCCAGATAGTTGCAGGCAATCTAGGCAAAGAATCTACTCCCTATCACACCCGGTCCTGCAAACCTCCCCAAACAAAATACAATGAGCTAGCATTAACCTTAGATAAAATTCTCTGTGAGGTTCTCTAGTTGGTAGGACAACAACTCTACCTAGATAAGATGGTCTAGGCACAGTAGATTTGGGGGAATGGTCAGGGATCACCCCAATAATTTGTTATTTAACAATCATTTCTCTCATTTGGGTATATCAAACATATAGGAGAATTTACTCCATTTTTTCTACTGTCATCATTTTGAGTTTTTACTTATACAAGTCAAGTTTGGAAGATTTAATTTGAGATACTCAGAAACATGAGGAATGGGGCTAAATAAATTTGTCTTCTGATTTCTCATTATGGCAAGGAGGTGAGAGTAGGTACTTGAATGCTATACTAGTGAAGTACAAGTTGTATCTGATGATACCAAGCTGTGGAGGCTTTGAAAATGATTGTACTAATAGATATTTTGATCAAGGACTAATGGATCAATCAACTAGTATTTATTAAACACCTATTTTACCTTAAGAACCTTAAGTATTTTATAAATTAAATGCCTTAAAAGCAGAATATTTATTAAGTGCCAAAGGCAGAATGACATAGATGATTAATTTCAAACTTGGAAGACCCAGGTTCAAATCATATATCTGACCTATTCTGGTTGTAGGATGTGGGACAATTAACTTAACCTTATGTGCTCTAGGCAATTCTCCAAGACTAAAAATTGCAAAAAAGGTGCCCAACTACATTGGTGGAGATTGTGTCATTACTTAGGAGTTCCATATGCCAATGAAATCACTGGTCTATTCCCAACCTTTACCTTTCCAATTCTCCGGATGTTGAGGTAAATGCTGGGAATAGTCACAAAAATAAAAATGTTGCTGATTTCAAGGTACTTACATATGATGGAGAGAAATAACACATGAACATGCAAGTATATTCATGGCCATTTATAAGAAGTCTCTAATTATTTAAAGGAGACGAAGAGAAGGATAATTATCTTTATTGGTGTGGGGGGGATATTGAAGTATGAAAGAATAGACAACTAGAGTAAATCCATAACTGACGAGTTGGAAAAAAAAGGGAATATCGCTAAGACATATGATTGTGAAATTTTACATTCTCACCCTGTTATCACTAAGATTCTCCAAGGGAGGAGAAGAACAAATGAACAAACTAATTAATTAGATGTTGCTGCTCTCTTTTGTAATTGCTACTTTCTATTAATCATGGAACATCTAATGACCACCAAGAATGACAAGATCTTAGAACAGGAATGTACTATAAAAAATATTGATAGAGGCTACTAGGTGGTGCAGTGGATAGAGTACCAGTCCTGGAGTCAGGAGGACCTGAGTTCAAATATGACCTCAGAGACTTAATAATTACCTAACTATGTGATCTTGGGAAAATCACTTAACCCTATTGCCTTGCAAAAACTAAAGAAAAAAAATTATTTGTACAACTTTGTGTGTAGTATAGGAATCCCTCCTTCAAAATCCAAGCTATAGTCATCCCATGTATGATTTGTACCTTTCAATGAACTCACTGATTACTAAAGCATGTCATTCCATTTCCCATTATTTTTAGCAAGACCCAAAGTTTGCCCTTGTATAATATGCATTGACCTTTGTTCAGTTATCCATAAATACATATGACTATTTTTCATACATGGTAAAACTTTAGTTATTGAAGTGGCATTAAAGTAAGTCTATTCTTTTCTAGATTAAACATTCTCTGTTCCTTTAATCATTCCATACATGTCATGGCTTCCAAACCCTTCTCCACATGTGGTAGTTCCTTTCTGACTTCTTGTGTTAGGTTATCTCTATTTTTAACAGATTTTTTATGCTGCCTGATATTAGAAATGTGTTTCCCCTCTCTTTGCCTTTTCTAGAAGATAGCCATGTATGGTTGAAAACATTCATTCCAAACAACTTTTCTGTCTTCCTATATGTGGTACCAGATGTAGAAAACAAAATAGACATTCCTGCTGAGGACTTTGCTCTCCATAGAAACACCAGGTCAGGGTGGGGGGTGGGGTAATCCTGAATTATAAATTGGAAACCAGGTGGTGTGGGAGTAATGATGAGAATCCAGGGAAAGCTTTGTAGTGAATCCAGAAAGTGCCTCTCATTGAATTATCATTCTCCTTTTGCTTTCTACCATCTCCTGGAGATCATCATACTCATAGCATAGATAATTAGGGTCTAGTTAATTTAGGGTTTTTCTTTGACCTGTTCCATTAAGAGACCCTCTTGCAACTTGGTTTCTTTGATGACTGTTACTAAGCCTTATTCCTCATACCTTTGAATTTCTTGACTGTGATTGTATAAATTTAGCTCATCAAGTAAAGTTTATTGGCTTAAATGCTTGCCATTCTTTCTGACTCTTCTTTGGAAATATCTAAGTTTTTCAAAGGCATTTTTAGTAGACTGGATCTTGATATCAGTTTCTCTCTTTTGGACCCAGAGATTAGGAGGTTAAATCTTAAAATATTGGACTCCCTTGAATCTCCCAGATATCCTTTGTGTTCAGGTTTCTTAATTTATTTTCTATCATGAACCCCTTTGGCAACATGATAAAACCTATGGACCCTTTCTCTGACTAATGCTTTTCAGTGAACAAAATAAATTATATAGGATCACAAAAGAAGTCAATTATGTATTTTTATTGATATTTTATTTTATTTTTCCAATTACACGCTGTAGTAGTTTTTCAACATACATTTGCAAATAAGTTACATATTTTTCTATCACCCTCCCTTCTCCCCTCCTCCTGGCAGTGAACAGTCTGGTAAAAGTTATACTTATACATTTGTTGTCTAATTATATTTTATATTAGTTATTTTACATAAGAGGAATTAGGACTAAAGGGAAAGAAAAAAACCCAAAAGACAGGAAGGGAAAAAAAGAAGAGAAGGTTTTTAAAAAACATGAACATACTATACATTCAGATTTGGTGGTTGGTTTTCTTTTTCTTTGTATGAGAATGTTTGGATGTTGTCCACAACAGTTAACCAAGGGCTGTCCTTGATCTCTGAATTGCTGAGAGGAGCTGCATCCATTGTAGTTGAGAAACTCTCAATGTTATTGTTTGTGTGTATAATGTTCTCTTGGTTCTGCTCCTTTCAGTCAACATGAATTCATATAATTCTTGCCATACTTCTTTAAAGTCTGACCACTCATGGAAAAACCAATTGAAATAAAACTAATCAAAACATTAAAAAATACAGGGACTTCAGATTAATAAACGTTTACCTATGTGGTTAATAACCTTCTTAACACATGATTCCCAGACAAAAATTATGTCATTATAGAAAGAACCTTCAGTTTCTGTCCTGGAGTCTGGGTTAGAATCTTACAGCTGTGTGACCCTGGCCATATCACTTCCCCTCTCTATAGCTCAATATCCTCATCAATAAAACCCATTAAATTCTCTTTGACTTCTCTATGATATGAAGCACTTTTCTAACTAGGAAAATAGTGTGAACCATTATTGTGTTTTTAATTAGAGCTTGCTACAATGATCTATATGGAATTTGGACAAATGGGAAAGGTCTCAACATGCTGAGGGACCCTAACTTCTACTAGAATAAGTCTCAGTTGCTAACAGAGATACTAAAAAAGGCAATCCTATCCTTTAGTTCCTGGACCAGGCTTTAATCATAACTTAGGTTAAGGTTGAAGGCTTAAAATATTTAAAGAAACCATCCAGTAGGAGGAGCTCTCTCATTAATTCCAAATTTTTTTTTTTTTTTGAGGAAAAAAAGACTCAGTATTTTAAGCCACAAATATAAACTTCACAAGGAATGGGGGGAAAAATCTCTTCTGTTTTGATTATTTTTCTTGAATAACAAGCATGGGATGTCATTAACAAGCTTTTGGCTAGAGATAAACAGAAACAATGGCAGGAATAGACTGAAAGTAGTGACAAGATTGCAGGACCCCAGGAGACTTGAGTAAAGGTCCCTTTTGTGTTGGTTCTCTGGTAAAACCCAAACTAATCCAACTTAATAGTGGGTGGTCTCATCACAAATCCTAATGGGACTTTATCTGTTAGGAAGCTTCGCTTGAGTGGATATAAACACCCAAAAATAGAAATGGGGGGGAGGATGGTTATAGCCTTCAGATATCACACACAAAAACTTGGACTGGGCACCGATCTTGAGGTATCTAAAGAATATCACAAATTGCTAGATGGAAAAGATGATGTTATTTCCTATCAGCATTTTGAGAGTTCCAACCAAAAGGCATCTGAAAGGCCATCTAGTCCAACCTCCTGATTTTACACACAAAAGCATTGAATCCCAGGGAGTTAGTCTGTTTGAGGTTCTATAGGTCATAGCTGGATCCTATGACTTCAAATATAGAGCTGTTTTCCCTGTAACACTGAATAAATTTCTTAGTGAAAAAACCTAACTATTGAGAAGGGCTGATGTGGAGTATGGAAATAACTTCTATTGTCAATAGATAATGGTAAGAGTTGATAAGGTTATTTTCCTGCCTCTATTTAGGTTAGGACTGGAAACCAATTCAACTTCATGAGGTCTTCAGCAATCATTTACTTCTTCCTCAGTCTGACATAGTTCAGCTGAGGCAACTATATGGCAAAATGAGGAGAGAACTAATTTTGTAATACATGCATGGAATATGGAATTTTTTCTCCCCTCATCTCTTCTACTTCATGATTTCCTGAAGTTTCTTTAATTAACTACCTTATCCCTTACTACTTCTGTTCTATACTATTCCTTCTGTGAGGGGTCTTTACCAGTATGTTTCAACATTCCCAGGCCCTAAACTCAAATGGTAATGCCTTCCTTCCTCAGAGATTCCCTTCCTTTTATGTTCCATATTTTTACTATGTACAGAGTTGCATTCATATCTCATCGATTAGAATGTGAGCTTCTTGGGGTAGCTAAGTGGTGCAGTGGACAGAGTACTACCCTTAAAGCCAGGAGGAGCTGAGTTCAAATGTGACCTCAAACACTTAATAATTGCCCAGCTGTGTGACCTTGGGCAAATCACTTAACCCCATCGCTTTAAATAAAGTAAATTTTAAAAAAAGAACTTGAAGGTAGAGACCTCCTATTGTATTCCAGTAATTTAGCCTTTTCTTTTGAAGAAGACCAATGACCTCATAGGATGATATCTTGACTTGTTTGTGATGTTGGTTTAAGTGAGGCACAACAGCCCAATCACCCTTCTCACTCTCTCTTTCTGTCTCTCTCCTTCCTCCTCTCTCTGTCTCTCTCTCTCAGTCTCTCTCTCTCTCTCTCTCTCTCTCTCTCTCTCTCTCTCTCTCACTCTCTCTCCAACAGCAAGAAAAAAAAAGTAAAAAGCCAATGATTGATTAGTAATACCCAGGATGCATTGGATGACCTTGAGGTCATGAGCATCAGTTGACTGAGTGAAGTCAAGAAAAACAGAAAAATCGAATACTGCCTCAGATACAAATTAAACCTTTTGCTTTCTTCATTTATAAAATAAGGAAATTAGACTTAATGGTCTTTAAGATCTTTTTCAAGTCTAAATCAATGATTCTATGGAATTGAGGTCCAAACTTGCCTGAGGTCACACAAGTGGTAAGTAGCAGAGCTGATATTTGAACCCAGTTTTGCTGATCCCAATTCTAGTACTCTTGCTTCACTGAACTTCTTTAATAATTAGATGAGAGCCTTCTACAAATAGGACAGTATCAATTAAGTGAACTTGAAACCATGATGGTAAGAAATTGACTTGAGTCAGTGACTAATTAATTGGTTTATTTTCCAAAGCACTATTCAGCATAGTTTAGTCTACCTTTTCTTGAAATATTTTCAAAACTTTTGATTATTGTGATTGACCTTTTGTCCCTGCCTTTCATTTCCTTTTTCTTTTTTTCCTGTCTGCTTTTCCATTTTGTCTCCAGTTCTTTCTGAAGCCAGCTACTTGCCCCTAAGTGAGTCTAGCCAACTTTCACTTATATATATGACTGCTATAAGTCCAGACACATGAACTGACTTTGATTTAACCCATCCAATTTAATCCAATTCAATTCAAATGTCCACCAAGTACTAGCTATTGTGTTGGGAATATGAAGAATGAACCAAAGAATTTGTACTATACTGGAGGCAGAAAACAATACCAATGCATACAAGAAAATACAAGATAAACGTGTCTCATCTGTGTGTGTGTGTCTGTGTGTGTGTGTGTGTGTGTGTGTGTGTGTGTGTGTGTGAGAGAGAGAGAGAGAGAGAGAGAGAGAGAGAGAGTTAGTATAGGAAGCAGAAACAAGAGTTGGGTAATCAAGGAAAGTCTATTTGAATATGAACTGAACCTTGAAGGATGAAGACCTTACAAAAAGCCTGGTATGGAAATCTCCCTCCTACTGCTCTCAATGTCTAGAAATGGAGGACAGCTTGTGTAAAGATTCAGTTGTGGGTGATGGAATATCACATACTGGAAATATCTATTTGATTTTAATAAATAATATGTGAGAGGGAGAGAAATATATAATAACTTGGGGAAAAGGTTAGAGCCAGACTGAGAATGAAAATACCAAAATACCAAAAAAGAGTTTAAATTTTGTCCTTAAGAAATAGGAAGCCTGTGAAGTTTCTTCATTGCGAGTGACATGATTTGATGAATGATTTAGGAATATCACCTTAAAAGTTACATGGATGGAACTTTGCAGGGAGGAAATGGATGTAGATAGACCAAGACCAGTAGGGAGGCTACTACACTAGACCAGGTGAGAAATGATTAAGACTTGGAATAGTAATACGTGTAAGGAATGGGAAAGATTTAAATGATGTTGCAGAAGTAGAATCAATAAGATTAGGTAATTGGTTATCTATAGTGGATAAGTGACTCTAGAGATCTTGAATAGCATTGACTATTATAGGTATAGTCTCATCCTCTGTCCTCCATTTGTCATCTAAAGTACCTTTAAAAATGTTCTATAGTAACCACTTCTGCTTTCTCTCCTTTTATTCATTCCTTAACCCTTTGAAACTTGACTTCTAATCTCACCATTCAGCTGAAATAGATTTCTCCAGAATTACCGGTGATCTTTTAATTGTCACATCTGATGACATTTTTTTAGTTCTTGTCCTTCTGAACCAACTGCTGTATTTGATATTGTTGACCAAACTTTCTTCCTGGATGTTCTCTTTGCTTTCTATACCTGTCTGTTTTTCTTTCTCCATTTTTCTTTTTATGACACTACTCTTTTCCTGGTTTGCTTGCTGCCTGTCTGCCTCTTCTTAGTTTCATTGTTTTGTTACATCATCCACACCATCCACCCTAAAATAAGCATTCTCCAATGTTCTGTTCCTCTCCTTCCAACTGTAGAATTTCTCTCCTAATAACCTCAACACATCTCATGGATTTAACTATCATATATATTCAAATGACTCCCAGATCAACATCTCTATCCCCAGCTTCTTACCCAAGATTTGGTCCCACATTAACAGATTACCTATTAGATATTCCAACTTAGATGTCACAGTAGTATTTTTAAACTCCACATGTCTAAAACTGAATTAACTACTTTTTTCCCCAAACTCTCCTCTGTGTAAAACTTTCTTCTTTCTGTAGAAGGTACTACAATCCTTCCAATATCTCAGTTTCATAATTTTGACATTATCTTGGACTCCTCACTCTCACTTAATCCAAATCTTGCCATTTCTACTTGGACAAATTACTCCCAATGAGTTGTTTTCCCTTTGCTCACATAACTACATATATCACCTCACACCTAGATTATTGCAACACTTTTAATTATATCTCCCTGCTCCAAGTCTGTTACCATTCCATTCTATTCCAAAAACAGCCACCTATGCAATTTTTCTTAAGCACTGATCTGATATTTAACTCATGTTCAACCAAATTCAATGGCTTCCTGGTGCCTTGAAGGAAAAATAAAACTTATAAATATTTCTTAACTTAACATTTAAAGTCTTATATAGACTGGTTCCTTCTCATCTTTCCAGTCTCAGCAGATATTAGAATCTCTCACTCTTGTTATGCATTCTGGCCAATCTTTGTACCCATTATCCTCCACTCCTGGAATATAACTTTTTCCTTTCTTCTAATTCATTATTTATTTACATACTCTCTCTCCTAACAGAATGCTATTTTTCTTTTTCTTTGTATCCTCAATTCTTGGAACAATGCCAGATACACAATAATGCTTAGTTACTTGATTTGAGTCTGTCTTCCTATGGGATGTAACCAGGCACTATCTTCAAAGGATATCTTTCTTTACTTCCCCAGATACAAATACTTTTGTTCCCAAACTAACTTCCATTTAACTACATTGTATGCATTTATATTTATTTTCTTTGCATTCATGTTGTGTTTATATATATATATATACACACACATACATATATACATACAGATGTATCAACCTTCCCCCATGAGAGTGTAAGTTCTTTTATTTATTTCTGTTTTATTTATTTTAGTAAACCTTTATTGAATACTTCCTACTTGTTTAAATAGTTGAATATTAGTGGTAGGAGAGAGAGTATATAGTCTAGGTGGGTTTTTCTTTAGAGTCCTTGGAATTTGATTAGTCTAGAGGACTGAATTTTGGATCATTGGTTTAACTTCCTTTTCACCTGAGCCATAAGAAGACTAGTGTATGGGAAGACAGTGCTCTGGAGGTTTAATGAAATATTCACTACTCTTCAGAGATTCCCTTTATACCTCAAGTCAAAGTAATATCCTATACAAATTAAAAGAAACATTATTAATATATTATAGTATAAAATGGAAAAGTGAATATAAATAGGGGAGTATTATATCTGAATTAGCAACTAGAAATTCAATTCTTTTTGAGTTTAATGTAAGCAAAGTTGTTTTTAATGACATTTTATAGCCACTGCAATGCTTTGCATTCTGAACCTGCCCCTGAAACATTTGATAGGCTCCAGAATACTCTTCCCAAGATAAGAAATCTGGATGTTTTCTGTGCTGTCAAAACTCAAACACTGTACTTTATTATTCTTAGGTATTTTTTAAGGTGAATTCCTGCCTTCTTTAAATTTCTGCTTTCAGAACTTATTTTCGTATCCATTTTGTCCTCTTTAGTAAATATCTTACAGAATGTCTATTGAACAAAGTTAACTCACACATTGGTTGTTCTACAGACCAGTATGACTCCTTTACTGACTTAATGTCATAGAGAATCATGTAATAGGAGAGAGTTGGAGAGATTTATTAGAACCAGACAGGGCAGATCAATTAAATCAGATGTCTTCCATGTGAAGAGAAGAGGAATACTGGAATGAAGGAATGTCCTAGGTGTAAGGGGAAAAAAATAGAGAAAGTATCTATGGAAAAGGGCTATTTAAATCAAATGAATTCAAGAGAATGCTTTTTGCACCACTGGGAAGTGGAGCTAGTAGCTGTGGGTGAAAGTTGCCAAGGGATTTTATGTAAAGGAAAACTTCCTAATAATGAGAGCTTTCCAGAAATAGGATGGATTGCTCTGGGAGGAAGTATTTAAACATCTTCAAGCAAAGGCTGGATATTCACTTCTGAGGGATGTTGCTGGAGTCATGGGCATTTTGGTCCTTTACAATTAGGAGATTCTGTGATATCTCACATACTTACTTTTTTGACCCTGGGCAAGTCACATAACCCTTTTCAGTCTCTATTTTTCATCTATAAAAATGGTGGATTAAAATAATAGCATTTAATTTATGAAGTGTTATGAGGCTCAATTGAGATGACCTATGAACTGAGAGTTCCCTATATCAGTGAAATCACAAATCCAATCCTCCTTTTTCTTATCCTATCCTCCATTGATATCTTTCTCCAGGATAGATCATACCCAACTTGTGAAGTCTTCAAAACATTTCTTAACTTGTTGTCTGGCCCCTATGACCCCTAATTTGTGCTCGTAGCATGTCATCTCTAAATTTTGTGACCCCTAGACCTTAGCACAGTTCTCTGAAAATAGTATGTGTATAATCAATTACACTCATATTGGACCATACAGTATTCTCATGACTTAGGCTTCAATAGTAAGATTTGAAAGTCACTCATATGGTCTTTTTTTTAATAGGGAATTTAGGAGGGAAAATATTTGGGTTCAAGTTTCTGCGTCCTTTTCCATGAATGTAGCCCTCTGTCCAGGTGACTGCAATAGTTAGTTAATCCTGAGGAAATGAGAGCTTTCTCTGAGAGAGATAATTTTCCCCTGCAAACTAAGAAAATAATTGGAAAAGATCAGGAACCTGAGAGGGACTTTATACATATTTCACCCCAGTGAATTTGAACCTAGGAGGCCTTTTATTCTGATGAGATATACCTGAAAGGTAGCAACATGAAGTCCAGGTTTTAGCCAGTAATTAATGATCAAGGTCCTTCTGTAGGTATTTAATGGGCACAAACTCTCTTCCAAGTTTCCTTAGGTGGACTCATCCTTTGGACTTGAATAAAACATAAATGTATTTAAGCAGCTTTCTCTATTAATAAGACTTTTCCCTCCAAAGCAGAAATAATTCTTTTTGGAGGGTGGCTCTGATCTTCCTTTTTTTCTATCAGTTTGACCTTATTTAATTGCACCATGAATTCTTTAAATCCTCAGACTCCACTCACCTCCTCCCACCATGAGGTCATATGTTTGTGCTCTGCACTCCAGTCTGGAGATTCTGATAGAATTATAACTTGATCACATGGACCCCACCCCTTTTGCTGGCGATCCAGAGGTCACCTCCCTCTCACCACTCATTATAAGACACTGCATTGAGGGAGGTTCAGTGCAGAGATAAATAAAACTAGAGGGGAAAATAAAATCCTTTTCATGCATTGGCTTATACTTGGGTCACCTTAAGCTGTTTAACAGCAACAGACAAAAGATGAAAACCTAAGATTTCAGTCCCCTTGCCAAAGGCTGTATTCATCCCAGCTTGAAAATTAAAGATGAATCAAATTGGCTGGGTAGTTGATTGAGGCACATTTCAAATTCAGTGCAGCATTTTGGAATGAGAAGACCTTTTCACTTCAGCTGATAGAAAATTTCTTCCTTTTTGCTTAAAACAGTAATTAAAATTAAGGACAATGTTTGTTTAATATTTGATAGCCCAAATACTCCCATTGGTAATATTCTAAATCTGATGTGCTATTTATTAGAGATGGAAGTGTCTTAAAGCCTGTGACAGATGGTGGAGACTAAACTCAGAAAATGGAACTGACTTGCTTAAAAGCTCAAGACTAATACATGATAGGGCTTCAGGCAATAGGAGGTCTCAACCTGAATCAATAGAGGGAATTTTTCTCACCAAGAGTTCCCTGTACCAACTATGTAACAGACCTAGTTTTTCTTCTCTCCAAATATACCTTAAGGATCTGAAATTTCATCATTTTTATGGGATTCTCCATGTTCTGATGAAGATAAAAACTCCTCTTTAACTTGGTACATTATCTATGATCAATAAACACCTACTGTGTGTCTGACATTATGCTAGATGAAAATGAAATAGTCCCTAAGGGAGTTTACATCTTCTAGAGGGAAGGATAAGTACCCATAAAAGTATAGGACCTAGACCTGGGTTATAGAGAATTACTCTGGGAGGAAATTCTCTTTATTAATAAAGATCAGCCCCTTCTCTGACAATTTAGAGTTATCAGAGTTGTCTGCATCCTGAAGAGGGAGATGAAGTATCCTGAACAGGATGTTACAGCTAGTAACATCAGAAGCAGGCCATCCTCACGCCAAACCCAGCTTATTTTCTGTTGTATGAACCTGCAAAAATAAATCTGAAAGTTAAACACTTAAAGTGTAATGCAACCTAGAGGGCTCTGGGCCCAGAATGTTGGTATGACTAAATAATTTATCTCACCCTGATTATCAAATCATTTCCACATTAAGATGGACTGGACTTTAGAGAGCCAACAACAAATCCATCCCTGGATCCATACTAGAAAACTTTTCACCATTAGATCCTTTGTAATTTGCTGGCATGGTTTTCAAGAACATGGGGTCATCTATGCCCATTTAGGGGGTTGGAGGAATTTCATATAATATATTATGCAAAGGACCAAATGATCATAGGATTAGAGCAAGAAGGAACCTAAGGGCACCTCTTTCATTTTTTGAAAGCAGAGAAAATTGAGGCCCAGAGTAGGAATGGTTTACTTATGGTTAGATTTGAATCTGGATTCTCTGACTCCAAGTTTATCATTCTTTGTACTATATTACAATGCCTGTCTATCCAAAGAGCAAATCAAGCTCATTTCTGATCTATTTTCTCTCTCTCTCTCTCTCTCTCTCTCTCTCTGTGTGTGTGTGTGTGCGTGTGTGTGACCCTGGGCAAAATACTTCATATTTCTAGGCCTCAAGGATTGGAGTAGATGGTCTCTGAGTTTTCTAGCAGATTGAGATATAAATAACCTAAATAATTTGAAAGTTCTCTTGTTCCTCAATTTCCTCAACTATAAAATGAAGAGGTTGGACCAGATGTTTTTCCAGCTCTAGATCTAGAGTCTATGAAGTATCCCATTTTTTTTCATATTTTCAAATGATCAAATATGACTTTCAGAAAGTCCTTGAAAGGAACAAATCCTGTTGATAATCATGTGTGTATGTGGGTTGCTTTTCATATGTAAAGATCATATATACACTTCTTAATTCATTCTCATAATAATCCCTGGTGGTAGGGAAGGCATGGATTTTTATGCCCCTTTTATTGATGGTGGACAGTGAAGTTCCTAGAATTTTTTAAAAGCTGGCAGATGGCAGAGCTGCGAGGAACTGGAATCTGGGTTATATGACTCAAAGCCCAAGACTACTTACTATGTTGCAAAATTAATTCTTGACCGTTTTTTGAAATTATAAAACTGTTTTCTGGAATAACCTAATATGTTTATCTATTCATCATATCTATCTGTCTGTCTGTCTATCTATCTATCTTTCTATCATTCTATCATCCATCTATCTATCCATCCATCTATCTATCATCCGTCTGTCTATCTATCTATCTGTCCATCTATGTGTCTATAAATCTCTTATCTTACATGTATATAAATCTACATATGCATTTATTTATATTTTCTCTACTGGACTATAAGCTCTTTCATGATAGGAATATTTGAATGATGTTGCCTTTTCCTCAATGCCAAGCAAAGGGAGTGCCTTGATAATGTGTGCATGTCTCTCTGTGAATATTCATATGCATATACTATACAAATTCATATCTAAAAGCATCCATATTTTTATAAACATTTTATAAATTTCAATTTTATATATATATATACAAATTTAGGTTCATACAAATGTTTATTCAAATATACAATATGCAAGTATATAATATATATTTATAGTCATATATATATTTATACATATACTTTATATATCTATATATAACCACAGAATATATACATGTTTATATCAAAATACATATGCAAATGCACATATATATTCTGTCTATATGTATATTTGTATATATGTATGCATATGCAGAACATATTTCCAGGAAATAGGATGCCAGTTAATTCCAGGAAGGTAGACAGTTTACTTTTAGTGACCTTTGATACAACCTTTTGCCATTGCTCAGTCATCCAGCATTTCTACCCCCCCATACATATGAAGGTATAAATATGGATTTTCAAAAATGAGATCTGATATTGCCTCAATAGTTGCTTTTGTCCAATGAATTTAGAAAATTTTAGCAAGACAAAATTAACTATCTTTGGTTCCTAGGACCAGGAGCATTGACCAGTGTATTCTGGAACATCTAAATAGGAGAGGCATGTCTTGCTTGCAAATGACTTTGAAGGTCTAGGAAGGCATACTGTTAGATGTCTGTTTGATGATGTGAAATGCTAGGGAAAGGAGAGTCATGGGAAGCCAAAACACAGCAACGGTACCAGAATGCTGGGATCTACCTTGTCCAGTGGAATGACAGGGCTTTTCAGTGCCTACCTGTATTTCAATGGTTATGCACTAAAACTGTTGATCCAGAAGCTGTGCTGAATCTTTGTCCTACTGTTCAGCCATGGGCCGCTAGGCAGGAGTGGTGACAGCAGAAGCAATTTCTTTGTAGAGGGAGGCCAGACAGCTCTCCTGATAAAATATATGGATATCTAGATAGCAAAGCTCTCTAACCAAAAGAGATTTATAACTGGCTTATTTGACACACACATATTCACCAAGGTGAAATCATGTATCCCAGAGCAAGTCAATTCATTTTCTGGGCTTCAGTTTTCACACTATATATGAGCCTATCTGTACCCCCCAAGGGTCTCCCTCTTTGAAACCTACATCTATTGACTGACTGATTTGCAAGAAGGTGATTTTTATTTCTCTTTCAAAGTCCTAGTGATAATCCTGAAAGTTGCTCGGGTTTCTATTACTGTAATGAACTCCCACTTGTATTTCTCATGTATTATCAACTTAACTATTAGCTTTTTCCAAAGATATCTTCTTAACACAAGAAGGACATTGACCACAAAAGAATCCCTCCACAAGTGGGTCAGCCTATGAATTTATAGACATAATGTCTGTGGACAAAATTGTCTCAATCTTAAACTACATATCTAGTGAGACACAAAAATAGAGAAAACATGTGACAACAGGTAATTCATAACTCTTCATAATTGGGAATCCTTTTGTGTCCTTGTAAAGTCTCCGTTACATTCCCCTTATATGCAGACATCTGCTAGGGTCTAAGACTCTGTGCCTTCATGGAGTCAAGGGCCAACATGTTTTTCTTTTCAAAGGGTTTACCATTCTTGAAGCTGTCTTTCTTTAATATATTGAATTTGTTCCTGGTCCTCTCATCTCTTGATTCATACATTGAAATCAACCTCTATTAGTCTAAGGACAGAGCTGCTGGCACTAATGAAAACTTTAGATCTTTGATTTTTGAATATGTGTAAGTTTATAGCCTGGTCACTAAAGAAAAAATAGAGGGGGAGAGAAAGAGAAACTGTTTCCCCTTTCTCCTACCATTTATTGGTCTTAGGAGTTTGGTATTTCTAGATTCAACTTCCCCTAGACTAAATGACTCAGAACCAGCTTTCCATTTTATTTATTTTTTTTTCACTTAAAATGACATTGGACTCAGTTCATCACAGCTATTTCCTGTGTGGTAGGAATTGCCTTTATATCCAATAATCAATGTATTTTATTCCTCTCAAATTGGTTAAAGACTTAATCATCCCTAGTGTGCTCTTTTGATTGATTTAGTCAGCGATCTGAGCTGTAATTAATTGCAGTGGGGATTCTGGGGCTAAGCCACAGGATTCTAAGGTCTAATATTGGATAAGGCTGACTTTAACCTAGTAAATAGAGGAAAGAATACAGTATGGTACTGTGGAGTAAACACTAGGCTTGGAGTCAGAAGACTGGAGTTTAAAATTGAGTTTTGCTCTTACTGTTTGAATGACTCTGAGTGAGCCACTTGTCCCTGGGTCATAGTTTTTAGTTTTGATCTTAAAGAAGACCATGACATCAGGAAAGTGATGTTATAACTTGCAATAACATTGATCAAAGTTGTTGGTTTTCACTATCTTATGTGAGCCCAGTGGTCTGACAAAGTAAGAACAATTGATTGGTGACCAGTGGGAGCCCTTGACCCTTTTAGAGAGAGATCTTTCCCATAACATTGAGATTCTTTGTTGGTACAGTATCATTAGGCAACAAACTTTTGAAAGTGGGGTAAAGCTAACCATGTTCTACTGTACTCAACTCTGAACCATGGTCCCCTTAGAACCCAAAGACCTTGGTTTCCTGGAATCTCCATGGAAAGTCATGGGAATGATGGCACTAGATCGCTAGTCAGCATCATTTGTGATCAGAACTAGGATGGTATCTGATCACCTTCGACTTTCCAGCTTTTGTCTTCGTTTTTTCATGATCTGTTTTACACCTTTCCAAGAAATTCACCTTTAGAAACACAATTCAACTGCTCTTGACCATCCCTCTTAGACATGGTACAACTTCCAAAAGCACAGCAAAATAGAACTAGGGTCTTATTCCATTATTCCTAGTACATCTCCATCAGTTCAAGCTTTCTATGATTCCATGGTCTAGGTTAATTTATGGACTTGCATAAACTATTTTAGCACTAGAATTTGATTTACTCACTCAATCAATCAATCAATAAGCATCTAGTTTACACACACACATACACACACACACACACACGCCAGGAACTCTGCTAAGCACTAGGAATACAAAAAAGAGGAGATAGTTCTTAATCACACACACCATATGCCAAGATAAGATCAAAATGGGTGTGTGATCTAGATATATAGTGTTTACATGAAAATTAGAATAAGGAACGTATTACTTAAAAGACTTATGGCTAGCTATATATTTATGAATAAATGAGATTTAAAATGGCTAAGTTCAATTATAAGTAAAACAAATATTGTGAAGTTTAGAAGGAAAGTCAAAAATTGGGAAAAATTTTATATAGACAGTTTATCAGATAAAGTTCTCACATCTAAAACATATAAAGAACTTTGTCAAATCTATAAGAATTTGAGTTATCACCCAATAGATAAGTGGTCAATGGATATGAAGTCAATTTTCCAATGAAGAAAAAAAAACAAGTTGTTATCAAATACAAATGTTCTAAATCATTATTGATCAAAGAAATGCCAATTAAAATAATCACGAGATGTCATTTTACACTTACCAGATTGGCTAAATTGATGGAAAGGGAAAGTGATAAATATTGGAAAAAATGGGCACGAATTGATCATTGGTGGAATTGTAACAACAACAACAGTAACAAGAAACCACAACAACAAAATGATCCCATCATTTCAGAGAACAATCTGGAATTATACCCAAACAAATATCAAATTATCTTTGACCCAGCAATAGTCCAATTTGGTATATTTTAAAAAATGATTAGGTAAAAAGTAAAAGAACCTATATGTTCTAAAATGTTTATAGTAGCTCTCTTTGTGATAGCAAAGAACTATCAATTGTAGCAATGCTTATCAACTAAGGAAAGGTTGAACAAGTTGTGATATACACTTGTGATGGATACTACTACTGTGTCATAAAAAAATGACCTCAGTGCGGAAAGTTTTGCATGAAATATTGAAAAGCAAGTGAGCAGAACCAAGAGAACATTGTATACAGTAAGACCAATATTGCTGTTTTAATATTGAATAAATTATTTTGTCTATTAAAAATTTTAAAAATTATCTATCAATTAGTTATAAAGGATATATGAAGAAAAACACTATCTGCAAGCCAGAGAAAGAACTGATAAATAGAAATATATATAGAAAAGAATCATTTAACATATATATATATATATCTACACATGTATCTGTGTATAAATTTTCATCTATATATATATATGTATATATGTATATATTTGTGTCTAATGATAGCCATCTCTGCGGCAAGGATGGAAGAAAGAGAGAAAAAATTTACATGATAATTTTGTATATTTAAAAGGAATAGCAAGTTGTGTATAGTAGATTTGCAATTTCATGTAGAATCATCTTTTTATTTTACTAAGTTATGGAAATGCTAGTTTTATTTCACAAATTGAAAGTAAAATTAAAGGAAAGGAAAAAAAAAGTTTCTGCAGTGTGTGGGAGCTCCTAAGTATAAAAATTCTCTTTACTCTCTCAGATAAGAAAATTGTTTATAACTTAAAGTCTTTGAGAGGTACCTAGAACCATGAAAGATTAAATGTTTTATTCATTTTCTTGGAGTCACAATAAATATGTGATAGAGATAGGACTTGACCATCTGCCAAATTATACCAAATCACCATTATTGTAAATTATTTCAACTGATGGAGTAAACCTTAGTGTCTTGCAGCCTCCAATAGGATAAGATATGAACTTTCCATTTGCCTTTTAAAATCCTTCTAGGCTTACTTCTTATTACTCCCTTCCTTATGCTCTCTGTCCAATCAATCTGACCACCTTGCATTTTCTCATGCATAACCCTCCATCTTCCATCTCTGTGATGTTGTCCTCAATAACTTCCATACTAGGTGGAAGCTACATGGGACTGCAGCGAATATATCTACTTCTTGGTCAAGAATCAGGAAGACATGAGTTCAAATCCAGCCTCAGATATTTACTAGTTGTGCGACTGGGCAAGTCACTTAACCTTTGCCTACCTTTACTTCCTCAATTGGATAATAGAATTGATAACAGCACTAACCTTATAGATTTGTTGTGACTCTTGAATGAGATATTTGTAAAGCCCTGAGGATATAGTAGGTACCTAATAAATGCATATTCCTTTCCCATTCCCATCCTCTCCTCTCCTGCCATATCTGGAATTCACTCCTTCCTTCTGCCATGTGAAATCCTTCAAGATGCCATTTAGGAATACAAATGGCCTTCTTTATCCTCCTTAGCCATTTTGTATTTTCTTTGTTTTTGTTCTAAGTATATTTAAATGAATGCAAATTTTATTTTAAGGTGAATATAAACTTTTTAAGAATAAGGATTGTTTTATTTTTTGTGTTAGCATCCTGAGCAACAAGAATAGTGTCAGATTTTATTGATTCTTATGGCTGTTCTATGGGGTTGGTCCTAAAAGTATTTTTTTTTGCTTTTTTATGAATAAAGAAATAAGGTCAGAGAAATCCCAGATTTAGCAATAGTTAGAAATTCTTTGAGACGCATTGGGATTGAATGATATGTTCAAGGATGGACAGAAGTAGTTAAGTAAGAGAGGAAGCATTTGAACTGAGATTTTTGTTTTTTAGTGCTTAAGTTAGTGTTTTTCCCACTGAACCAAGAAGTGGCTTGCTCACAGATCACATGTATGACTAAGAAATGGCAGTCAGGAATGAATTAGGGTTAAATCTTTTCTTCTTAGATCTGATGCCTTATTTATTCTAACAGATTCCAGGACAAAGGGAAGGGCAAAGAATGATTCTTTACCAAAGTGTTAAATTAGGATTTTTCTAGCCCCAAGTCCAATCTCATTCCTTTCCAATCTCATGACCTTTCAAGGAAGTATGAACTACTGAAGAAACGTGCAAAAGGATAATAGTACAGCTCCCTGATGTACTGAAGTAGGGTACTATTAATAAAGACTCTAGCAACCACGTTTCCTTTTGCCTAAATGAACATATAGTCATAAATGAGCACATCACCTGTTGAAATTTTCCTTGAGATGATGAAATGCAATTCTAGGCTGGATATTTACTTTTCTTCAGTTATGGATTGTAAAATCTATTCAAAAATTCAACTAAAATGCTTACTTTTTATTGAACTAACTCTTTTTTTACAGACTGAATGAATTGACTTAATGATTTGATCCTGGATAAATAGATTCTGAGTCAAGTTCTTGGACTTTCAGAAAAAAAAAGTTTAGCTGTGTCATGGAGTCACAATTTAATCTAAAATCACCCACACAACATTATTCTTCCTGCTGGAAAGTGAGTAGGACAAAAACAGTCACATATAAAGGAATTCTAGAAGAAAACTACAGAGACTCAGGCCAGGAAGAGGCAGTGGCCTCAGGTGCTAAAATGTGTCAGAAATATCAGAACAGGAGAACCAGGTTAATCAGTACCCCTAGAGCCTCAACCTGTCATGACTGTGACCCTCACATCAAAAAAAAAGAGTTGAGTGAGCCACTCACTCCTCTTGGCAAAAAAAAGAACTAACAGAAAATTGCCCCCCAAAGTATATTTCCTTATCATGTGCAGAAACCTGTGCCCTTAGAAATGTCTAAGGTCTGTGTGGGTGGCAGGTAATGTTTTACCCAAAGGAGCATGGAAGGAGAAAAAATTATATCTCAAATAGTTTCTTTCTTTTACAAAAACTCTTGTGTGTGATGGGCACTTTTCCCATAATTCCCTTGCTTTTGGATTAAATCTTCTAAATGTAAGAAAACTGCTGAGATTTATAGAGCATTTCAAATTTTGCAAAGTGTTTTATATGGACTAATTCATTCTAGTTCTACAATAAAGGGGGGATACTATAGATATTTGCTTTGGGAGGTGACTAGACCTGGAAGGGGTGAGGGGGACACTGCTATCAGGCAGTTAGTAGTTTTGTATTAAATATGTGCCACAGGTATAAAAAACAAACAAACAAATAAACAAAAACCAAATCCAATGGTTTCTGCCTCGAAGGATCTTTGTTCCTAGTCAGGGAGGCAACATGTAAATAACCACAGATGTTCAAGATATATGTCAAAACAGTTTGGTACTATTAGTCTTAGATAATAAGGGGGCAAAGAGATACTGAGTGACTTGTCCAGGGTTACATCACCATAATGTGTCTATGACAAGATTTGAATATAAGTTACCCTGACTCCAAGACTATTTTCTCTCTTCATTGTAACATGCCAACTCTGAAGATTTCTATCAAGCTAAAGTATTATAAATATGATGCAAATGCTGGGATAAATCTGTAAGGGGTTTATTGCATTATGGATAGTGAGTTAGTCTCAAAGTTGGATTTAAGATCCACAGAAGACATAAAAAAGGCTATGCAAATTTAGATAACTCATTTACAAATAGAAGAATTAGGACCATTAAGTGATGCGATCAGTTTATTTGAAATGTTTTTCATCTTATCTTTGTTCTATTTGTCTTATGGATTAGGGAAAAAAACTCTATTTCTTTGCTTTATGGATACGGGAAAAAAACACAATCATCCTTGGTCTTTCAAAGTATTCATAAACTCTTATCCTTCATTCGGACAATTCTCTCAGATTCTAAGTTGGCCAGAAAGTATTGACTTGTGTAGGCCAAAAGTTTTCTCACTTTGCGAGCTTTCTACCCCAAGGAAATCACATGATTAGTCTCTAATCCCTATAATAACCTCAAATATTTTTGTCCCTATTTTTGAGATTCCCCAGTAAAAGGGAATGATTTTCCTATGATCACAAGGTAAGTGTCAGAAGAGCCATTTGAACTCAGGTCAGTGGTCAATGTCAGAGTAGTCTTTTGAACTCAGATCTTTCCCATGATAGATCTAGTTCTTAGTTCTGCCACTCTCTGCGAGATAGAAGAAGCTGCTATTTTCTCACTTCAGAGTTAAAAAAATAAGCCTGAAGGCTAAAAAGTGAGCTCTTTTTCTTTTGAAATCCCTTTTGAAATCTTACTTTGTGACCCCCATTATTAATAACCTTATGGATAGAGAGACAGGTTTTCTTTCCAGACCAGGATGGTAGCATTTCTTGAATAACCAGGAGGGGTCACTGTTGCACAGTATGAGCCTTTTAAAAAGACGTTTAAAAAAGGGGGGGGGAAGACCCAAAAATCTCAAAAAAAGTTTTCCTTTCTGTCTTAGGAAATTGTTATCATTGATCTGGATGGTGTGCTAACTCCCCTGGTCACTGAAAAATAGAATTTATCTTCTTAGCCTTGCAAAAGTTTCCTGGGAAAGTCTTGAATTTGTTTATTTTTCTTAATTGCCTGAAACCCGACATGTATTCTTGTTATTAAAAGTTCATTGTATTAGCCTGACTTTCTTTTCAGGAAACCACTAGTTATCAGCAATGTTTGAGATGTTCTCACAAATGCAGAATATCTGGTCTCTCCACCAAACCTTTTCAGGGTGGTATTTTTCCTATAGATGAGATTCAATAGTTTGTATCTGAGCTAAAATATGAAATGAAAGAAGGAAGAGAATGTTCCCAAAACATAGAGATATCAGAGAATTGACCCTGAACACTTTATTCTGGTCTACACTTTTGGTGATGGACCTGTTTTTGGTACCTTGATATAAAGTATTAGTCACTGGATGGATACAGAATTTCAGTAGACACCTATGATTTACAAAGAATTATGTAATTAACTCCTAAATGCTAAAACAAAACCTTATGATTTGAAACATACCTTAAAAGAACTTTTATCTAAGGAATCTAAAAGAAATCTAGAATGGTTACTATATGATGAGAGAAGGAACCCTACAGAGTATTTCTAATTGAGGGTAGACTGTGTGGTCAAGGGGCTAAGAGCTAGATTTTGAAGCCCTTATTATTTTTTATTTATTTTTTTTACTTAATTATTATTTATATTTGAAGCTGGATTTAAGAATCCTTTATTAAGTACCTACTATTTGCCAGGGGTTGTGCTAGGCAAGGGGGAATACAAAAGTCAAAAGATAATGGCATTGTTATTCAGTTGTGTCTGACTCACCCCATTTGGGATGATTTTGTCAAAGACACTATAGTGGTTTACCATTTCCTTCTCCAGCTCATTTTATAAGTGAGGAAACTGAGGCAAATAGGGATAAGTGACTTGCCTAGGGTCACATAGTTCATGTTGGTGTTCTGGTTTGAACTCAAGATTATTCTTACTCCAAGCTTGGTGTTCCATCCATTGTTTTACTTAACTGTCCTTTAAAGAGAGTAGTACTTCTTTCAAGGAGCTAAAAATGGTGGTGGAAAGGGGAAACTAATGCTCTCTCTCTGTCTCTCTCTCTCTCTCTCTCTCTCTATCTCTCTGTCTCTCTGTCTCTGTCTCTCACTCTCCCTCTCTCAACTTCCCCATATTCATTTATACAATATGCATATGTGGATATATATTATATGTGCACATTTATGTAAATGTCTATGTATAAAATATTACTCAGGAATTAGTATAGGATCTTGTAGGAGGTGAAACTTCAAGTAAGCTAGGTAGAGGTTTCAAATATAGAAGAGAGGAAGGAGTATGTTCTAGGAAGGAGGGATAAACTATGCAAACAGGGAGGTGGAATGCCACATAATAGAAATAGAAAAGAGGAAAGATTGATTGGAACAGTAAATATGAAAGGGAAACCTTTCTTTCCCAAGACAGATTGTGAAGAAGATACCTGAATACCACTATGGTCACTGATATTTATTACTCAATCTCTACATTTGTTAAACAATTACTGAAATATTGTATGAATTCTTTTCTTACATTGTTTAAAAAACTGATATTACTCCAAGGAAATATGTAAAAGCTTTAGGTCTTAATGAGCATCCTGCAATATCTCATGATATGAGGTAGTCAAGCTTATTTAAAGTTCATCCAAGTACCCAAAGAAATAGAGATGCTTCTATGCCAGAATTTGCCTCTACGAATGAAAAAAAGGTAAAAGAAAATTCAAAATTTCACCTTTTGAATCACATATAACAAGTTGAGTTATCTCTTGAGATAAAAATGAATTGCCATCTGAATAGTGGAGTTCTAATGTCACATAAATCATATAAATCCTTGATGTAGTGACAATCCCCAGCAGCAATCTGTAAATTGGACTGAGATATTTAGAAACTTAGGCAGGATTTCTAGATGCAATAGTCCAAGTGAGAGATAATAAGCAAATGAGGATATAGTCAGTGATAAAGAAAAGTAGACAGTAGATGTGGGGAGTTTTGAAGATAGAATCAATAAAACTGGAGGTAGAACCATGATGATGGAGTTGAGGCAGGGACTCTCCCAGACTCTCCTTCAAACCATTCTACATATCTTTAAATCCTGACTCCAACCAAGTTCTAGAACAACAAAGCCATAAAAATAGTGAAACAATTGTCCAAGACAACATGGAAGATCAGCAGGAAGGGGCTGTTGTACCAGGATTAGAAAGTCTCAGGGTAGTTGGAATCACACTGGAGCAAACAAGCCCCCAGTCATCCAGCAAGAGGGAGTCAGGTGACTAGATCAATATTGATGGTGGTTTTTCAACCCTCTCAGCCCAGAAACTGCCAATGACAAATTGAAAGGTCAGCAAGTAAAGTCTGCTGCAATAGGGTGGATTGAAGCACAGTCCAGTACAGACCTGACCCCAGCAAACCAGAAATAGGTCTTAGGAGTCACTGAATCAGCAATAGCAGCTGCTTCTGAAGCTCTCAGACCAGAGAAGATAAGAAAGTTGGGTCAGAGAAAATTGTACTTTGTCGTCTCTGAGGCAGGATATGTTGCTTTGCCATATTCAAATCTGGGTCACAGTCTGTGATCCCTGACCCAGAAAGTGGAGCAGAAGTGCAACAGAACTCACTGCCTAAATGGAGCAGGGAGTCTCCTCATAGTACCATAGCAGAAAAGAATGATTGTGGTTAAACATAATCAGAGGACTGGCCAGATGAGTAGTCACAACTTTTCATAAGGCTTTGGAAGAATCGAAAATTTTCAAATCCTAAGTATTTCTGAAAACAGTTGCAAAACCCTAAAAGCTTAGGACAGTGAGCCATCAATCCTGGAAGCAGAGCTTTACCTTGACAGAGTTAAAATCAAGTCATAGGCTGGGGAAATGAGCAAACAACAGAAGAAACAAAATCTAACCATAGACATATGGAAGATCAAAATACCCACTAAGAAAAAAATAAAAAAGTCAAAGCTTGTACATCCAAAGCATCCAAGATAATATTACTTGATCTCAGGCCATGAAAGAGGTTAAAATGATTTTTGAAAATCAAGTAAGGGAGGTAGAGGAAAAAAATTTGGAAGAGAAATGTGAGTGATGTGGGAAGCCAGAAGTTTGTTGGAGACATAAAAAATACTGAAGAAAATAACATCTTAAAAATCAGTTTAGGTCAAATAGAAAAAGAGGTCCAAAAAGTCAATGAGGAGAAGAATGCCAAAAAGTAGAGTCAAAAGAAAAGGAAGATTAAAAAAGCTCATTGCAGAAAATAGTTCCTTAAAAATATAAAATGGAGCAAAGGTATGCTGATGTCTTTGTGAGAAATCAGGAAATTATAAAACAAAACCAAAAGAATTAAAAACTTGAAGAAAATGTGAAATGTCTCATTGAAAAAACAACTGACTTGGAAAACTGATCCAGAAGAGAATTTAAAAATTATTAGACCACCTAAAAACCATCACCAAAACAAGAGCATAGACATCATTTTTCAAGAAATTATCCAGGAAAACTACCTTGATGTTCTCAAAGCTGAGAGTATAATAGAAATTGAAAGAATCCACCAATCACTACTTAAAGATTTCCCCAAATAAAAACTGCAAGAAATATTATAGCCAAATTTTAGATCTCCCAAGTTAAGGAGATTGTAAGCAGTCAGAAAGAAACAAGTCAACTATCATGAAACCACAATTAGGATAACACAAAATTTTGTGACTTTTACATTAAGGAATAGTGGAGTTTGGGATATAATATTCCAGGAGGCAATATAGTTTACAACCATGAATCAACTATACAGCAAAACTGAACAAACTCTTTCAGGGGAAAAGATGGACATTCAATAAAATAGGGAACTTTCAAACTTTTGTGATGAAATGAGTAGAGCTAAACAGAAAATTTGAACCTCAGTGTGCTTCAAGTGAAGCATACAAAAGTAAACAGGAAAGATAGAATATAAGAGATCGAATAATTTTGAACTTCTTGTATTCCTACATGGGAAGATGATACTGATAACTCATATGAACTTTCTACTTTATTAGGACAGCTAGAAAGTACCTTTATAGTCAAGGCACAGGAGGAAGTTGAACTTGAAGGATAATATATTAATCAAGATGGAATCAATGGATGAGAGAAGAATGGATAGGAGAAGGGGAGAGGTGAAAAGGGAGTAAGTTATTTCACACAAATGAAGCAAGAATAGGCTTTTTCAGTGGAAGAGGGGTGAAAGGGTGAGGGGGAGTGAATTGACCTTACTCTCATTGGAACTGGCTCAGAGAGTGAATAATATACACACAAGTGGGTTTAGAAACCTATTTTACTCTAGAGGAAAGTAGGAGAGCACAGAGATGGGAGAAAGGAAGCAGGGAGTACATAGGTGATAGAAGGGAGAGAAGACTGTGGGGGGGTAGTCAGATGCAAAATATTTTTCAGAAGTCAGGGTGAAAGGAGAGAGACAGTAGAATAAATGGGGGTGGGAGAAATAGGATGGAGGGAAAAATAGTAACTGTGAGAACAAATATTGAAACAAGTTTATTTGACCAGGATCTCATTTCTCAAAAATAGAGAACTGACTGGATATAAAAGCACTTCCTCAATTGATAAATGTTTAAAAGATATCAACAATTTACAGATGAAATTATCAATGCCATCTATTTAAATTATTTTTAAAAAAAATTTCAGCTCACTATTGATAGGAAAAATAGGGGTTGGATCAATACCTTTTCGATTGGCTAATAGGACAGAAAGAGAGAAAGACAAATGTTAGAAGGGATGTAGGGAAAAGAAAATATTAATGAATTGTTGGAGGAATTGTGAAATGATTGAATAATTCTGAAGGGCAATTTGGAACTATGCCCAAAAGTCTATAAAATTAAGCTTACACTTTGATTTAGCAATGTCAGTACTAGGTCAATATTCCAGAAGAGATGAAAAACAGGATGGAAAATGACTACAGGTATAAAGGTATTTATAGCATCTCTTTTCTGATGGCAGGGAGCTAGAGATTGAGGGTATGTCCATCATTTGGGGGATGACTGAACCAATTGTGGTATGAGATTAAGATGTAATGCTATTCTGTTATAAGAAATGATGAATAGTATGCTCTCAGTAAAAAAACAAACAAACTTACATGAGTAGATGCAATGGGAAATGTACTATATTCAAAGTAGCAGCAGTGTTGTGGGATGATCACCTGTGAATGACTTTATTTTTCTCAGCAATTCTGTGACCCAGTAGAACTCTGAAGGATTTAGGATAAAGAATACTATCCCTCTCAAAGACAGAGCTGATGGTGAAAGAATACAGATTGAAGTATACTTTTCAAACTTTGTTGAGGTTATTCTCTCTTTTTTTGGGGAGGGAAGAGTTATGTTTACTTTTACAATGTGATAGTGTGTTAATGTTTTCCATGACTACACAGTTTTAGCCTATATCAAATAACTTGCTTTCTCAATAATAGGAAATGGTATGGGAGGAATAGAGGGAATTTGTAACTTGGGTTTTAAAAGTGAATGTTGAAACTTGTTTCTGCATGTAACCAAAAGTAAAATAAAATAGAATAAAGAATCAATAGAACCTCATGACTCATTTGGATTTGGAAAGGAGGGAGAAGTTAATGTGAAGATTTTGGACCTGGGAAACTGGGAAAATAGTGTAGCATAAATAATCAAGAGAGTGCAGGATGAATGTTCAGTTTTGAAGGAAGAAAAGAAGCTTAGTGTTATCTAAATAGTTTAAGTTGCTAGTAGAAACCTAATATAAAGATGTGACTTTTCTTCTTTTGAATGATATTTTATTTTACTTTTCTAATTGCATGTTATGAAAGGTTTTCAGCATTCATCCACTTGCATGTTTATGTTGCATAATTTTCTTCCTCCCTCCCTTCTCACCCTCCTCCCATTTCCAGGGAACAGTAGTGAACATTGTATAATGAACATTTGTGTTTAACATGTTTACATAGTAGTCATTTTGTGTATGAGGATTTAGGACTAAGGGAAAAGAGAAAACCATGGCTTAGCAAAATAGGAAAAATTAAAACAAATGAATATAGTGTTCATCAGATTCTGTGCTTTTTTTGTTTAATTTTTTTTGTCTGGATATTAATGTCATTGTCCATAACAGATCTCTCAGGGTGTCCTACCTCTCTGAACTACTGAGAGAGGCTGCATCCATTATAGTTGATCAACTCAGAATATTGTTGTTAGTGTGTACAATGTTCTCTTGGTTCTGCTCCCTTCACTCTGCATCAGTTCTTATAATTCTTTCCATGCTTTTCTAAAGTCTCACCACTCATAGTTTCTTATAGAGCAATAGTATTCCATAAAATTCATATATTATAACTTGCTAGCCATTCCCCAATTGATGGTATTCCCTCAATTTCCAATTTCATGATAATTTCATGTGTTTTCATGATAAATTAACTCCTCTCAGCAGTTCAATGATAAATAACAATTCTAAAAGATTTGTGATAGAAAATATTATCCTCATACAGAGAAAAGAAACTGTGGAGTCTGAACTCTGCCCAAAATATGCTATTTTCATTAAAAAAAACTTTTAAACTTTTTTCTTTTACTCATGATTTTTTGCTCCTTTAGTTCTGTTTCTTCTTTCACAGCATGACTACTATGGAAATATGTTAAATGTGATTGCACTTATATAACCTAATAGATAATGTAACAGATTACTAATTGTCATGTGGAGGGAAAAGAGGGAGGTAGAAAACTGTGGAATTCAAAAGCTTACAAAAAGATTAATGGTGAAAACTATTTTTCTATGTAATTGAAAAAATAAAAATAACATCTTCAATTGAACTATTATCTATAAATTGGTGTGAGGAAATTATCTTTCCATAATTAATAACAAATATTTATTAAACAGTCATTAAGCAATTTATTTCAGGAAGAAACTAGGTGGTTCAGTAGATAGAGCCCAGAAGCCTGGATTCAAATCTAAACTCAGATTCTTACTAGCTGTGTGATCCTGGGCAAGTTATTTAACCTCTGTTTACCTTAATCTACTGGAGAAGGAAATAGCAAATCATTCCAGTATTTTTGCCAAGAAACTCCATAGATATTATAGTTCACAGGGTGAAAAAGAGGTAGAAATGACTGAACTGCAACACGTTTGTTAAGATGCTCTGCAGAATAGCATGCTGAGTGAAGGGAGCAGAACCAAGAGAACATTGTACACACTAACAGAATAGCAAAATACAAAAGCAAAATAGTATAGTATGGTAGAAAGTACATTGGCTCTACATTTAAAAAAAGTCTGGATTGAAATCCTGGCTCTGATGCTTCTTATTAATTTGTCTTTGGGAAAGGTATTTAACCTCCATTGATCTCAGTTTTTTTCCCCTTTGGTTAAAAATTGATAGAATTTTCCCAGGTAGCTTCTGAAGTTCCTTCCATCATGGAATCCATGAGGCTTAAAATTCTCTGAAAGAGTCCTTGACCTTAAGAAGCTTATAATCTATTGATTTTGGGATGAGGTACATGTTTATAAAAATACAGAATAAATACAGGTATATCTACATTAGGTGATTTGTTCATGGTCACCCAGCTTATAAATATCAAAAGTGAGATTTGAAACCGGGTTTCTGATACCAAGACCTATACACTATCCTCTATACCAAGGGTTTCAAACTCATATAAAAAGGGATCCTTGTATTGCATGTTGACCTGGAAGATCACAAATGAACATTATCTGTATTTTATTGTATTTTTAATTATTTTATTAATCATTTCCCAAATATATTTTAATCTTCATTTGGGAGTGAGTCTTTATTTGTGGCTTGCAGGGGACCAGTAAGTGGTATGTTTGATATTCCTGCCTAACCCATCCTAGTTTCTTGTTTCTGGGAATCATTCAAGGAAAAATGCCCAGAATACTATTGGAAATAAGGGCTGCATGTGGAAGGGATGGCCTGGAATTCTCTCTGAAAAATTATGTTTGTACATTTCCAAAGTCACAGCAGTGATCTGATACCATAAATACAGGAAACTACTTAATCATAAGGCAAGTTGAGGGGTCTGATCTTAGCTATTCAGAGGTATGTAGACATAACTTTGCTTCAACTAAAGGTCTAAATTATAGCATTATTGATCTTCTGTATGATGACCTTGGGGCAGAAGCAAAATTAAAATTAATCATACTGAACATAAAAATCAATGGAGATGAGGATACCCAAGCCTGAAGGACTATTTCTTGGAAATAATCTTCTCTTTGTATATTCTGTCATAGCAGAGACTCAGAGGCCCAAAGGAAGGGGGGGAATACAAAGGTCCAGTCTTTGTACTTTTGAAAGGCTCTGTGGTTGTATCACCTCAGGAAATACTGAACTCCATCAGATCTAGTCCACTTTTGACTTAGCTGCTAAGTCCAATGGAGTTGCTTGAATCCCAGAGAAATGAAGAGATTTACCAAGTTCCTAAAGTAGTCTAGATATGAAATTGGTATTTCAAATATATAAAGGCATGAACATATGTTCTTTAAATGTTCAGTTAAAATGAATAGTTTGTGCTGATGATCAAGAGCAATTATTTCTTTTTCCATACTATTATATTCTGTAACAGATCAGAGATGCTAATTATTGATGTCATTTGATCAGGTGAAATTGGACTTTTTTCATAATTTATTATTTTTTGAGCCTTTCTATTTGAGAACCCCTTCAACTCAAACTGGATTCTTTGGACAGCTAGGTGACATGACAGATAAATTAGCAGATCTGGAATCAGAAAAACTAACCTTTGTGAGTTCAAATCTGATCTCAGATGTTTACTCACTGTGTGTCCCTGAGAGAGTCATTTAACCCTGTTTACCTAAGATTCCTCATCTGAAAAATGAGCTGGAGAAGGAAATGACAAACCACTCCAGTATCTTTACCAAGAAAACCCCAAATGCGATCGTGAAGAGTCAGACATGACGAAATTTATCATATACAAATTGTATCATTTATTATTTTTCCCTTGCTTTCAGAGAAATATTTAAATCTTGTTTTAGAAACTAATGAAAGATTTTAAAGTCTGATGGCATTGATTAAAAAAAAACATTTATCTGAAATTTGATTTCTCTTGAGGTCCCTTGAAAGGTGATGTCAGATATTTTTGTGACAAAATCAATACTTGGTAAATAGAAGGAGTTATAGGTAAATACATAGGGTAAATATAATAGGTACATATAAAATAGAAGGAAAACTATCATCCAAGCAACTGGTTTATATAACAAATGATGTTTTGAGTCAGTGAAGTCATGAAATATGATTGTTTACTCACTTCAATTCAAGGTGTCAGAAATAGGGTTGGAAATCAGATCTTGACTTCAAGCCAGGTATTCTGTTCTTAGTATTGTAAGTATCCCATAAAAAGACATATTGGTGGCAATAATCAGTCCTTGAAATGTCGAACTTGTATTGTAAATTTTAAGTGAGAAATAGTGAACAGTGTTGAACTTGGAGTTGAAGACATGTTCAAATCCCACTAATGGCAATTCTTATTTATGTTACTACATCCGTGTTTGATTTTCTGCTATGAAGAATAACTCTTTGGCCCAGGAATGTAGGTGTAAAAAGAAATTAGAAATTTATTAAAAGAAGTTACAAGACAAAAGAAAGTAATAGGAAAATCAGGAAGAGATTAGGGAAAAACCAAGTATTGCTAATTAATCTTGGCAGGCTCAGCAGAAGTCTGGAAAGGAAGAGAGACCCAGCCCCTCCTGAAATCTCCTTAAATTCCCTCTCAGGATCCATGGGAAGAGATGGTGAACTAGGAGTGGCCTAGACCCCATAGGAGAGTTTGCTTTCGGGAGGGGTCAAAGCATCTCTGATTCCAGTATGGGTGGTCTCAGATGTGTTTCCAGCACCTGTGCAAGCTAGCTGCCTCTTGCCAAAAGAGAATGTGACCTAGGTTAAAGAGGGTCAGGACAGAGTATTTTTAACAGAGAGATAAAGGAAAAAGGAAGATTTTTTTTAACAGGGAAAACAAAAGATTTATAAAATTTGTTTCCAATTGATTTCCATATTTCCTATTCTCTGAATCATTACTATGGGAAAACTCTTTCCCACCTCTAAAATAGCAATAATGAAAACAATCAGAGTGGTTGTGAACACTTTGCAATCTTTAGAGGGCCACATATATAATAACAGTTACTAATATCATGGAAAATCTCTAATTTGTGAAGATTTCTTTTATTTTTTGGCAAGGTAATGTGGTTAAGTGACTTGCCCAAGGTCACACAGCTAGGTAATTATCAAGTTTCTGGGGTTAGATTTGAACTCAGGTCCTCCTGACTCCAGGACTGGTGCTCTATCCACTGCATCACCTAGCTGCCCAAATTTGTGAAGATTTAAAGAGACATTCTAAGAGAAAACATTTGGGATTGAATGATTATTTTGTCTTTGTTCTTGTTCAGTTGTTTTTGGTTAAAAATGCTGGAGTAGTTTGCTATTTCTTTCTCCAGTTCTTTTTTTCAGATGAAGAACTGAGGCAAGCAAGTTTGTCTAACATACAGCTAGAATCTGGGGTCAGATTTGAACTCAGGAAAATACATCTTCCTAACTGCAGGTCTGGCATTCTATCCATTGTGTTTCGTAGTTACCCTTATTTTGTCTTCTAATGTGTCTTTATAGATAGGAAACCTAATTTCTCTATATACCTTAAGATTTGAAGGGTGACTGAATCAATAGAGACGGCTTCCACTTCCCATAGGAATTCAGCACAGATCTCTGGTTCAGCAGTATATCTAATCTCGCAATCAGCTCTCCATTTGTCTAGATTGGAGAGCCCCCACTGTATATGTATGCCTTTCTGAAGTTGAGTAGATATGCACATGTGCATTAGCTGCAGAATAGCAGATTATGGAAATCATTTCAGAATGATAAATGCAAAGGATTTTTTTAAAAATTAAGGTGTTTAATCAGCTTAGTCATTTTTTTTCTTGAAAGAATTTCACTTGTGTTATCTAGAACACAAATTAAACATGAAAATTTTGACGAGATGAAGATTATTAAAGTTATCTAGATTCCAAACGTTTCCTTCCCACATGTAAGACATACTGAGTCCTCAAATTGATCATAATGGCAAACAGCTGATGAAAAATTAGGAAAATTCCAACTGGGGCGTGATGATAGGGAAGCATGGATATATTTGTTTTTCTCTTTGGAAATATAATTTCTGCATCAGAGAACATAGTTTAACCCAGAGGTTCTATTTGAGGAATGAATTTAATTTAATTTTATTTTTTTGGCTTTGATACTTGTTAAAACAAGCAAAAGAAATTGCTTGAAAATAGTACTCATTTAAAGATAAATTGATTAGGTAAATTAAATTATTGGTAACACCTTAGGATACACAAACACAAAAACAGATATATTAAACACAGGAAAATGCAAAAGGGGCCATAAAAAATCAGACATGACTGAAAAATGACTAAACAAAAAAAAACAACAATCTTAGAGAAGCTCAGAAATTCATAAATAGTTTGGTGCAGAGGCGGCTTCTTATAACAAGTCTTGAAGGGATTCCAAGAGTCAAATTAGAGGAGGGAGACTATTCTGATTTGCAGCAGATGCAAAGACATTAAGATGGAGAGGGCAGAGAGAATCTGGAAGAATAGTCAAAGATGTCAAGCTTCAGAGAGTTCACTGGAGCATGAAGACAGAAGTAAAGTGCTAGTGGATTTGGCAATAAAGATACCATTAGTGACCTTTAAGGAAGAAGTTTCAGGAGAGCAGTGAGGGTTCCAACTTTATTTCCGTGGATTAAGAAGTGAGTGCATGGTGAAAAAGGAGAAACCACAATTGCAGGATGAATACTCTCTCACCCAGTTTGACTATAGATGGGGAATATATTTGGCAATAGCAATAGTGGGCTGGAGAAGAAAGAGAAGTTTTTTTTCTTTATAATGATCATGGTTATCTCATCTCTGCCTACATGAATGACTAGAACAAGGGTTAGTTCAGAAGTAGATTAGTATTGGTTTAGTGCATAGATTACACCCATTATTTTGAAACATTTTATTTATTTTCAATTTTACAATTCCCCCCATCTTGTTTCCCTTCCCCTCACCCCCATGAAAGGCATTCTGTTAGTCTTTATATTGTTTCCATGGTATGCATTAATCTAAGTTGGATGTGATGAGAGAGAATTCATATCCTTAAGGAAGAAACATAAAGAGATATAGCAGAGTTACATAATAAGATAACATTTTTTAAAAAATTAAAGGTAATAATCTTTGGTCTTTGTTCAAACTCCACAATTCTCTCACAGGATACAGATGCCATTCTCCATTGCAGGACCCCAAAATTGTACCTGATTGTTGCCCTGTTGGATTACATCTATTTTTACAAGAGTTCAGATACTTAGCTAGTGAACAGAAAATGGATTCTAATCCATAAGGTGATATGGCAGTGGTGCAGTGACTAGAGTGCTGGGCTTGGAGTAGGAAAACTCATCTTTCTGAGTTCAAACTTGGACTTAGTAACTTACAAGCTATATGACCCAGACCAAGTTACTTAATCTTGTTTATCTCAGTTTTCCCATTTGTTAAATGAACTGGAGAAGGAATTGGCAAACTATTCCAGTATCTCTGATAAGACTACCCCAAATGGCATCATGAAGAATTGGACATGGCCGAAATGACTGAAAAGCAGCAACAACCACCATCACAACAAAATCCATGAAGATATTATCAAGGGAGACAATCTTTGGGTGACTTGCCAAAGACAGGACCTTATATAGCTAAAGAGAATAGTATTCAGATCCTGAGGGGTGAGAAAGAAAGTATGACAAAAGATGGAAGATTGAAAATAGTATCAGAGAATAACTTGTAATATATGCCTATTTCAATAGTTGAACAATTAAAATAGTAATAGTGAGTCATATCATGTGTTGAGCTTGGTAAAAGGCTATACATGCAGTGTTGTTTAGTCAAGTACAAGTCTTCATGATCCTATTTCTATCTCCACCTTCTTTTGCAGATGAGAAAACACTAAGGGAAACAGGGTTAAGTGACTTTCCCAGGCTCACATAGCTAGTACGTGTTTGAGAGACTGGCTTTGAACTCAGTTATTTTTGACTCCACTATGCTATTTTTATGATACATATTAGCTGCTTATTAAAACTGCCTGTTGACTGTTCTCATCAATCTTCTGTAGTAAATACATATATAATCCTTATTTTACAGAACACTAAACTAAGGCAGGTCATACAATTAGGAAATTCCAGGATGGAATTTGAAGTCTGGTTGTTCCTGACGTCAAGGCAAAAGATTCTGCCATCTCACCAGACTTCCATTTAGAGATTCAAGATCCTCTTTGAGTGTGGATATTTAATCTAAACCCCCAAATTGTAGAGAATTACATTGGAGGGAGACAAAATACTTAAAGTCAAGAAGACCTGAGTTCAATCTCTTTCTTTGACACATACTAATTATATGACGAGGGACAAATCTCTTAAACTCAGAGGGCTCCAGATGGTTTTTCAGAGATTATCTCATGAATCCATTACAGGTCTTTGAACCAATGGGACGAATGTTCCTCCAAAAAGTTCTCTTCACTGAATATATCACAGGTCTGTCTGTTTCTCCCTCTTCTTCCCTAACATGGCTAGTTTATAACTCCCATAAGACACAACCCACTGGTGAGACTTTAATAAAAAAAAAGTTTACTTCCTAATTCACTAGAATTCACTCTTGTCAAGGGATAAACTCCATCTCAGAGAATATAGATTTTTACTTGTATTAATAATAATTTGACAGGTATAAGAGTTATAACCTTTTAAACCATTTATAATTCAACAGGGAATGATGGGAAGAAAAAGTTTGTCTTGATTAGGACAAAAATATTGCCTTATGTTATGCAATTGGAAAAGGTTTAAGAGCTACTATGAATTCTTGAGCTTCAGGGCATCAGCCTTGGGTCATTAATAATGAATCTGAGCCTTTACATTGTATATTGTACAGCAGTAAGAATTATCAAGTTTTGAAATTTTATCTAAATTTTGGGGATTTGGAATAAAGGTATAATCCTCTCCAGGTTATTGGTGGGATCTTATAAAGGTGGCTGGTCCGATCTGACTGAATATTTAAAGCTCAAAAATAAAATGCTGTTAAAGTTTATGTGTGGGTATATTTATACACACATGTATTTCCAAATCATCTCATATGTTTAGAACAAAGTCATAGTAAAAAAATATTTGAATGTAGCTTCAATTGCAATACTTTTCAAAATATAATGGCCTAGGACAAAATACTCCAAGAATTAGGTCTCTAAATGAAGTACATTAGGAGTGGGATTCCAGGAGTAAGGTTTTCAACCCATTTTGCTATTCCTGTTCAGCTAAAGGAATAAAGGAATGAATATATACATATATATGTATATATATATATATATATATATATATATATATATATATATATATATATACAATTAAATTTAAACTGGTGCCGTGGTGTTTTTTGATCATTACACTGAATGCAAATTTGGGGTTTGTAGTTTTATTTTTTGAAGATAATGCCTGTTCTGGAGACTAGTATTTTTTTTCCACATGTAGTGAAGTCACAGTTTAGAGCAGAAAGTCAGGATCTATGATTTAGTCTCTTGTCTGACTAAAGATGTGTATTTTCAAAAGTGCCTCACATTTTAATAAGATATAACACTTTTCAAAGTATTTCACATTTATTTACTTCATCTTCTCTTCTTTCCCTTTTCTTCCTTCCTTCCTTCCTTCCCATTTCTTCCTTCCTTCCCCTTCCTTCCTTCCTTCCTTCCTTCCTTCCTTCCTTCCTTCCTTCCTTCCTTCCTTCCTTCCTTCCTTCCTTCCTCCCCCCCCTTAGCTCTTCCTCCTCTCCTTCCTTTCCTTTCCTTTCCTTTCTTAACACTGTTCTAGTCTTTGAAAAAGAATAATTCCTGGGAATAAAGGGTCAAACATTCTCACCAATTGTCATTCATTTGTAACCTGTGGGGCAGCTTAGATGAAACATCAAAGGACTCAGGGAAAGGCAAGAGACAGTATGTGCAGGTGAGTGAAACCACTGCCCCCTCTTCTTTGGAAATAACTCAGTACCCTAAAAGCAAAAGCCCTGGAATAGCAGTACCCCCCCCCCTGCCACCCCAGCCCACTGAACCTACTTCTAAAAGAAACCTGCAGTAATTACTGAGGGGATCAAACACTCTGGTGAAGAGGCATACCACATTCAATGCTGCCAAATAAACTTCTGACTGCCATCCACTGATAATTAAATGAGAGCCCCTTCATTTATAACCACTACTGGCTGAGGCCACTCACTTATCCCATAACTATCAACTCAGGAAGCAACTTTAGCAATAGCTATAGCTCCTTGAGACCCAGAAAATAAAAAAAAATATCACTTCTACCATTTGGCATTGATAAATCAACATCAGAAATGGATTTTATTTTAACAGGGTAATTGAGAGGAAAGAAAATGAATGTTTATTAGCTTAGATGCTGCACCCTAAGGAACATGGGACCTTTCTATATGAATAATCGGTATCCACTTCCTTGTATGTTGTCAACCCTTACTAGAATGTGAAGTCCTTGAGAACAAGAACTAAATCACTTTTCTATTGGTATCTCTAGCACTTAGCACAGCACTTTTCACATAATGGGTACTTGATAAATGTTATTTCATTCATTCCTATGGTGGAAGGATCTCTTATCTAGAGAAGCATTGGAGTAGATGACTCTTGTTCCTTTCCAAAACTGATACTTGATGATTTTATCTGTTCAATTTTGGATGCTCCATTTGAGGAAGGACATCATTGAATGAGAAAATATTCAAAGGCAGATGACAAGAATATTAAAGGTTCTCTAGATGATACTATATGAAGATCAGCTCACATTTTATTTTTATCCTGGAAAGAAGAACATTTTGGGGAACATGATACTTCTCTTTAAATATATTTGAAACGTTAATCTGGAAAACAGATTTGACTTGTTCCACTGGAAACCAGGGGGAATACAAAGAAACAAACAGACATTGTTTAGAGGCAAATTTAGTCTCCATGAAAGTGTAGACAAGAGGAGAGTCCTCCTACACATTTGATGTAGAGTGACCTTGGGAAAGTCACTTAACACTGATTTCCTTGCCTCCAGGGTCATCTCCAGTCATTTTGAGTCAGATCTGGCCACTGGACCCAGATAGCTCTGGAGAAGAAAGTGAGGCTGGTGAATTAGCATAGCACCCTTCACTCAAATCCAATTCATGTACTTGTCATAGCAACACCTGCTTGATGTTGTGGACTTCCTTGAAAAAATAAAGGACAAACATTATTAGTAAGGGAAGGAATGAATAACATGTAGTGAAATATTAATGCATAATTAGTTGGTAAAGCCATGAAATCCCCTTTTTGAAATATGAACAGTGTTCTCTCATAGTTTAGAAGGGAGCAAATCCATTGGACAAGAAAATGTTTGGCTCACATTTTCAGAGATGTAATTATCTAACCCCTGGTAAGTTCAGAAGTTTTAGTTAGTTTAGCTTAGGAATTGCTTATTCAGCAGGGATAAAGAGGGAGATTTCTTTTTTTGTTCCCAATAGTCCCAGAGTTACTCATGTAGAACAAAACATGCCATATAACAATTGTATAGTCACTTGGAGAGAGTTTGAGGCAGAGTTGACATGACAGCAACATACAATACAAACAGACATTACTATAGAGGCTTAGTCACTCTGGTTGGTTGGGGGGAGCAGTTTTAAGGAATCAGACTTCTGGCAGCAGAAAAGAGCTGACAGTGGACTTGAGAGAAAACTAGTTCTAACAATCATACCTTGAGTTGAGGAAATGAGATTCTGCTCCATCTGAGCAGCCTACCCACAGACATCATAATCAAAACAGAACTTTGCTAAAACTTCATTGGGAGAGATGATACCTATAATAGTAGCTGTTTTGTTTATGTGTCCCCTTTTTTTCAATTACAGCATTTCTGTATTTTAAGTTAATAGTCATTCTTCCCAAAGATATTGAATATGTTTTAGGGGAGCATTCCCTGAATTTATAGGATTGAGGATTTTAATTGATGTTATTATGTCATTTTGGTAATTTTCTTTCCTAAGAGTCAATTTTCTCTCCTGACTGATTGATAATCAGAAGCAGAGTGGCGTGTGTGTATGTGTATGTGTGTGTGTGTGTGTGTGTGTGTGTGTGTGTGTGTATGTGTGTGTGTGTGTTATAATCTGAGGATTCTTTGACCTCAAAGGTCCCTACCAAATAGTACTCTATGTATTCATGGTACTAAGACATTATTATTATCAAGTGTTCATACCTAAAGAATACTTTCTAAATGTTAGAGCATTGACCTTATTCTCAGGAGGATTTGAGTTTAAACCCTGTCTTAAACATTTACTAGTTGTATATGCCTCAGTTTATATGTGTGTCTCTCTCTGTCTCTGTATGTGTCTCAGTTTATCATGTAAAATGAACTGATGAATGGAAAAACCATTTCAAATCTTTGCCAAGGAAATTCCAGATGGAGGACATGGAGAGTCAGACATGAATGAAACAACTCAACAGAAAAAATCCCTTGAGAACAGTTTCACCCCTGGGTCCTCAATCCTACAGATCTAGTATAGGTTGGGAAAGTAATCCAGAGAAAAGTCTGCATATAAAAAGTCTTGTTTGCAATTAAGGCAATCCCAAAATGGAATGAATGACTTTTGAAAGGAATGATCTGGAAGTCTTCAAGCAAAAGCAGAATGACCTTGTTAAAAATGTTGCAGAGACAATTTCTGTTTATGTATGCATTGGATTAGATGCCCTCTGATGTAACTTCCAAAGCCATATTGTTAGGATTCTGTATGAAAAGGAGGCAAATGATTTGTTTTTACAATGAAAGAGGCACTAAGTCATTTGGGAAATTGTCATCAATAAACTTTGGATTAATGTATTCCACCTAGCAGATCACTTTTGTTGACTGGCAACTTATACGTGTACAAAGACTGAGTAGGAATACAGTTGCCAGGTTTTAGACAGAAAAAAAATGAATACTTTTCTGAACCCTCTTCTCTGATTAGAGTTCTGCATGGATTCCCATAGTTTTGGCATCTCTATAACCATTAGTAATTTGTATCCCTTAGCATATTTTCAATTTTCTTGACTGATCTTGTCTTTAGAGTTGTGGGAAGAGTGAGCAGATAAAAATCAGATTGAATTTGATTAAATAAAAGTTTATAGTAAAGTGTTATGGACCCTTTGGAACACTTCTGAATATCCTTACAGAATCCCCATCATTTCTTATTTGGAAGGAATCTTGAAGGTCATTGTCCTTCATCTCACACCACCTAGCAAGAAACTCCTCTATAACTTGCATGATATCTAATCTATGAGGACTGACCCTATTACCTTCCAGGAAGACCCATTCATTTTTTGTACAATAGTAATTATAAGAAAGTTTTCCCTTTCTTTGAACTGAAAGGTCTTTCTTTGCGACACCTATCCTCTGTATGTAGTTCTACCCTCTGAGGCCTTTTCTAGTGATAATTATCTTCAAATATTTGAAGATGGCTGCCATGTCATCTGACAGTCTTCTCTTTTCTAGTTTAAATAGCAAGTAGTCTATTTTGACAATTATTAAGTCTCTATTATGTATAAAACATAGTGCTGTGTAGATATTGAGAATACAAAGAGAAAATGAAGCTATCCATATTTTTAAGAAGGCAACATTCTATTTTTTGGGGGGGATATGACATAAGCACACATAAGTGAATAGTAGTGACAGAGACAGAGAGAACCACAGAGACACAAAGAGAGAAACAGGTTCACTGAGATACAGAGACAGATAGAGGCACAGACAGACAGAGATACATACAGAGACAGAGAGACACACAATAATAGAGGTAAGAATAGAGAGACACAGAGAAATGACAAGGAGAGAAGAGAGGGAAGGAAAAAGAGGCAAGGGAGAAGAGAAAATATTCAAGAAGAAGGAGATTAGAACATATTTCCTTTAAGTGATGTTACCTAAGTTGAGCCTTGATGGGATCCAGGAATTCTAAAAAGTTTAATTACTCTTGACACTCTCTTACAGACTCATCACTTACCTTTGTATGCTTTCCAAATACCTTTCTCCTTAACTCCTTGGTCACCACTTTGAGATGCAACGTACTGCTCAAATATACTTAATTGTGTAACCCTAAGAAAGTTTCTTAAATTTTTGAATCCCGTTTCCTTATTGAAAAGACATCTCCATTGCTGATTAACTGACATCCATAGGACATGCAAATCAGCAAGATAGCTTGAGGGAGAGGTAGGTGTGAGCATGAACTCATGTGTGATAGATAAGTCAAATACTCTACTACCATCACTTCCTCTAAGATACTTGTGGAAAAAAACCCTAGAAAGCTTAACCCCAAAGCTCTGGAAATAGCATGCCCTCCAGATCACTTGTTCTGCTTTTATCCTGTTCATTGGGGCAGCTAGGTGGCACAGTGGATAGAGCACCAGCCCTGGAGTCAGGAAGTCCTAAGTTCAAATCTGGCCTCAGACACTTAATAATTACATAGCTGTGAGATCTTGGGCAAGTCACTTAACCCCATTGCCTTGCAAAAAAAAAAAAGAAAAGAAAAAAGAAAAAGAAAGATCCTGTCCATCACAATTATATCTAAGGAAATAATCCCTATGGAGAAGAGGTTCACTTTCACCAATTCTACCAACACCAACCACTGGTCAGCTGCTATAGATGGAAGTAATACCAAGATCCATGAGAATAATGATACTTCTTAGGTCATTGGTCCTGTGCCTAGCCTAGTACCAGTAATTATCTAGGAAAACAACCCTTAGTAAGTTCTCTGTCAATTGCTTCTTTAGGTGCTAATGATCCAATATTGCTCTACTGAAAATGTAGAAAATTCTTATACCTAGGAACTCAGAGACCTTGGAACCAACAAATGGTTCAAAATTCAAAAGAGATATGATTATATACATGGAAAAGTTATTAAAGATGACACATTATGATTTACTCTCTTTCTCTGCCTGAGAAATCATAAAGCCTTTCTACCTGTCTTGTACGAAACCTTCTGTATATGTAGTCTTCCTATTAGAATGTGTATTCTTTCAGAACATGGGTTCTGTCCACCTTTCCACCTAATATATCAAGAATGTAGCATAATTCTTTCCATGGTAAGTTTTATAATAATGTATGCATTCATTCATTCATTCTTGCATTCATTCACTGCCCACCTACCTCATAGAAATGTTATAAGGGAAGTTCTCAGACAATGTACCATAAATATGTTAAGTCACTATTATTTTTATCAGCTTTATTATTATGAAAGGTAGCTTTGTGGTGGAATAGGAAGATTGAATAGAGCTTCAAAAGACTTAGATTTAGCTCTGCGTCCAAACAGGTGGATGACAATGGACTCAACTAGTACTTTGTTTCTGAATTTAGGAAATGAAGGGGTTTGGGTTAGCTGCTCTCCATGGTCCTGCCCAGTTCTAAATTCACTAATTTTAAAACATACACTTCTTATATTTTCACTGTCTTTTTCTCTCTAGAAATTAAGAAAAAAAATTCTTTGGTGGGGCAACCTGGTACGACAGAAAGAATACTAGCTCTCAAGTTTGATGACTTGTTTTCAAATACTGTTTTTGATTCCTTGCTATTTTTGTGACTTTGGGTGAATGGATTAATGTCCCTGAATTCCAGTTTTCTTAATTTTAAAAGGATGGGTTTAAAGTAGTGGCTTTTGAGGATTTTAACATCTAGATTTATGATCTTATGTTTCTGTTTGTTGATCCAGACTTATCAATTCAATACTTGAGGGAAACAAGGTGAGGATATTCCTTCTACCAAAGACCATTTGCATATGCTCTACTGCTTAGAATTTTAGAGTGCTATCAGAGGCACTGAGAAATTTCTTGACTTGCTCAGGGTAACATGGCCAAAGTGCTTCAGAACTAGGATGTGAACTCAGGTCTTTCTGACTTAGGCTGCACCATTCTACCCTAAGGTGTTCTGAGAAATGTTTAAAAACTGGTTCTCTCAAAAAAAGTACATCTGATACAATTTTGAGTTTCATTTGCATTACTAACATTTTCTCCATCACTTTCTTAAGTCTAGACAATCAGTAGAGTAATAAATCAAGTCCTGATTTGTGGTGTTCTTCTGTTTCTAAGTGTACATACTGGCACTAAAAATTTAACAATTGCCTCTTCAGAGCTGGTAAGAGCTAACTCCAGCATACTCCTACTCTACCTCCTCTTAACTTTTTATCATTCCAGAAAATTCTTTTGATTCCAAGAACTTGTAAGGTCACAGCAAAGAACAAACAGTAATCTTACTTTGGAATAATTTGCTCCAAGAATAAGAAATAGATGAATTTTTCATTACTGTATTTGAAGCTAATACAGTCACTTCCACCCTCATGTTCTGAATGTTGCAGAAAATAGGAGTGTCCTCACTCTGAAATTGCATGTGACTTCAGCATCAAATGCCAAATCAATCCCCAATGTGTGGCCTTATTACCAAAAGCACTTAGTGATTTTTACTGATTACCACTCTTACAAATTATTACTTACCGAAGTGCATTTACTTTCCAATGTACACATATGTATATTTTAAAGATCACGGTTCAGTTAAATCGAGGTAATGGTGCAAATAATATGACCACTTGCTGCGAGAATCATTTGGAATGAGAGCACCCTCAATTTTGGAAAGCTTTTTTTCAAAGTGCATGATTTTTTTTTTAGTTTAGAAAAGTCACTTTATTACCCCCTCCATGTCACTCTTTCTTTTCTGAGAGATGAAGTTAAAAAAAAAACCTGAAGAAAGCTAATGATAAATGTACATATTATGCAGAATTTGCCTTTTTGAGATCTCTTTTCCCATTGCAGTAGCTGGAATTTTATAGAGACATAAATCATAAAGAAATAAGAAACCAGTAATGAGAGAGACTTATATTTGAAATATGGATGCAAATTCTTACCACCTGCTGAGCAAAAATAGTCTATGGAGACTGTCCTGGAAACTGAGCCACCATTAACATCTTGTAAGCACTAAATTTACAGAGGAAGAATGGAGGAATTATGTCTGTAAAATGCCATAGGCCGCTTTGATTTATCTCTCAGCAGAATGTTTCAGCCACATCTACATAAATATTTTAACAGAATTTAATTTTCATTTTAGTCACCCGATAAATCTTTTTATTATGCATCATCATTTGGTCCTAAATGAGTTGCCATGTCCATCCCCAACCCCCCCCCGCCAGACCATGCAATTTGTGTCCATTCTTCTTGTGTGTTTGATAAATAAAATTTTAATATACAGAGGAACAATGGCTTTATTTACACAACAGCCTTGCCATGGGCTGTTTAATTTTAGCTGGGGATTCTATTGGCTGTATCGCAGTTTATTCAGTAGCTAGCAATTGACTTATATATATAGCTCCTCGATCCCTACTTTAGGCCTTGAAGGCATAGAAAACCAGGATGGACTGGGAGGAATAGAAATCCTTGTAAATTTACAAATGAATTTCTTATTGAGTTTGGGTTCAAAAGAATTAGCAGCCAAAATGTATGTGACTCAGACCTCAATATTATTATTTATACATTTTGTCATGAAGTATAAATGGAACAAAGGCATCTTTAGTCCAAAGGAATTTATTTAACTTATTTAACTTCCAAGTTCCACTGTTGTGATGTTAGTTCTGGTTATATTTCTTTTTTTTTTTAGTTTTTGCAAGGCAAACAGGGTTAAGTGGCTTGCCCAAGGCCACACAGCTAGGTAATTATTAAGTGTCTGAGACCGGATTTGAAACCTGGTACTCTTGACTCCAGGGCCGGTGCTTTATCCACTATGTCACCTAGCCACCCCTTAGGTTATATTTTTAAGTACATAGGAACTCTTTCCTCCTGCACCTTATCCCTTTCTATGTAATGAAGTTTAATTTTTAAGAATCAGCATAATCAACTGAAGTAATGAATGAATCTGACTGATACGCAGTATCCCACACCCATAGTCCTCCACTCCTACAAATAAATAAAATATGCATATTTCCTAATCTTTCTAGGGCTAAATTTGGTTATTATAAATTGTTTCCTTTATATTTCTTTTCCATTTATATGTAAAGACAGTTTTCCACATTCATTATTGTAAAGTTTTCTTCTTTCTACTCTTCCCTCCCCATCCTAGGATAGCAATCTGACATAGGTTACACACGCATAATCATGGTAAACATATTTCTATATTAGTCAAGCTGTGAATGAAGAATCAGAACAAAAAGGGAAAACCATGAAAAGAAAAAATTAAAAACATTTAAAAACTGAAAATAGTATGTTTTGATTTGTACTTAGACTGCATAGCTCTTTCTCTGGATGTGAAAAACATTTTCCATCACAAGTCTTTTAGAATTGTCTTTGATCATTGTATTGCTGAGTAGAGCTAAGTTTGTCATAATTGGTCTTCACACTATACTGGTCTTACTGTGTCCAATGCTTTCATGGCTCTGCTCACTTCACTGAACATTAGTTCATGTCTTTGCAAATCTGCCCGCCCAACATTTATTTTAAAATAATACTATTTCATTTTATTAATATACCACAATTTAATCAGTCATTCCCCAATTGATGGACATATCTTAAATTTTTTATTCTTTGTTGACTAATATACTTACACACTTGATGTATAGTTGCTTGGATTTTACTGAATTTCTTTCTCCTTTTTTGAAGGAATAGATTAATTGTAAATAGAAATATGCTAAAAATGATGGTAATATTGACATGAAGCATAAAATTAGAAAATTATCCATGTGAAAATAGTTTAAGGAAACACTGAAAAAATTAATTATTCACTTTTGTTTTACTTTTGCTACTATTTATTTTATTATGAATTTCATAGATATTTTTGTAGTCATTATGTATCTACAATTTTAAAATTTCTGACTACTTCAACCTGTTTCTCCTCTAAGTCTCTCAATTGGGGAATGGCTGAACAAATTTTGTTATATAAATATTATGGAGTACTGTTATTCTTTAAGAAATCCTTTATGGACAGACTTCAGAATAATCTGGAAAGACTTGCATGAACTGATGCTGAGTGAAGTGAGCAGAACTGGAAGAACATTGAACACAGTAAATGTTCATTTTTTAAAATTATATTCTATTATAATCTTATTTCATAATTGATTTAAACATTCTGTAATTGGAACATTCAGGTTATTTCTAATTATTTCGATACCACAAAACTATACTACAGTACATAATTTTCAATACATATGGGATTTTTTACTGTCTTTGACTTCCTTGATACATATGCTGAAGAATAGAAAATATGGGTCAATAAACATTTTTATTATTTTATAAAGACATGACTCCCAATTATTTCCAGAAGAGTTGGGCCAATTCATAACCTCACCAACAATGTTTCAGGGCACTTATCTTCTTAAATCCTCTCTGCCATTTGTTTCTCTTCCAATTTTGAATTTTCTTTCCTTCCCTCCCTACCCCCTTCTCTCTATAAAGATATATATATATATATATATATACATATATATATATATATATATACACATATATATATATATTTAGAATTATAGAGACTGAGAGAGAATTTAAAGACTGGGGAAATTATAGTGCCCTATGGTTCAATAATTACCCAATTTTATTATTTTTCTGTTTTTTAAAATGTTTTAATACCCTCTTCTAAGCCAGAAAGAATCCAAAGATGGGTATGTATCATATATACAGAAGATTCCAAAACAAGAACTCTTTCCATTGTACATACAGCACACCTTTTTAAATAAAACTATACTGGAGCTTTGTATAATATACAATAATATTATTTTTAATATAAATATTTTGTTTTCCAATTATTTACAATAGTAGTTTTTGCTTTTAATTTTTTGTAATGCTTTGAATTTTACAATCCCCCCCAACCAACCCTTCCCTCCCCCACAACACCCCACAGAAGGCAGTATGATAATCTTTACATTGTTTCCATGTTATACATTAATAAAAATTGAATGTGTTGAGAGGAAAATCATATCCTTGAGGAAAAAAAATATAAGAAATAGCAAAATTATGTATTATATAAGACAACTTTTTTTTTTAAATTGAAGGCAATAGTCTATAATCTTTGTTTAAACTCCACAGTTTTTCTTTGGACACAGATGGTATTCTCCATCACATCACAGATACCCTAAAATTGATCTTGATTGTTACACTGATGAAATGAGCAAGTCTATTAAGGTTAACCATCAAGCCCATATTGTTGTTACACTGTGCAATGTTCTGGTTCTGCTCATCTCGCTCAGCATCAGTTCATACAAATCTTTCCAGGTTTCTGTGAACTCCCATCCCTCCTGGTTTCTAATAGAACAATAATGTTTCATAACATACATATACCATAGTTTGTTCAGCCATTCCCCAATTGATGGACATTCACTTAATTTCCAATGCTTTGTCACCACAAACAGGGCTGCTGTGAATATTTATGTACAAGTGATGATTTTCCTCTTTTCCAGGATCTCTTCAGGGTATAGACCCAGTAGTGGTATTGCTGGATTAAAGGGTATGCACATTTTTATTGCCCATTGGTTGTAATTTCAAATTGTTCTCCAGAAAGATTGGGTCAGTTCACAGCTCGACCAACAATGCATTAATGTCCCAGAATTCCCACATCCCTTCCCACATGGATCATTGTCATTTCTGGTCATATTGTCCAATCTGAGAAGTATGAGGTAGTACTGAAGAGATGTTTTAATTTGCATTTCTCTAATAAGTAATGATTTAGAACACTTTTTCATATGACAATAATTTTGATTGAACATTTGTCCACTGGGGAATTTTTTTTATATTTTTGACTCAGTTCTTATATATATTTTAGTAATGAGTCCTTTGTCAGAAATTCAAGTTGTAAAAATTGTTACCCAATTTAGTACATTTCTTTTTATCTTGGTTACAGTGGATTTGTTTGTGCCAAAGCTTTTTATTTAATGTAGTCACAATTATCTAGTTTATTTTTAATGATGTTCTCCATCTCTTCCTTGGTCATAAACTGCTTCCCCTTCCATAGATCTGACAGGAAAACTACTCCTTGATCTTCTCAAATTGACCAGAGTTTTATCAATTTTATTGATTTTTTCATAAAACCAACTCTTGGTTTCATTTATTAGTTCAATAGTTTTCTTTCTTTTAATTTTATTAATTTCTCTAATTTTTAGAATTTCTAATTTGATATTTAACTAGGGGGTTTTTAATTTGTTCTTTCTCTATTTTTTTAGTTACATATTTAGTTCATTGATTTCTTCTTTCTCTAATTTATTCATGTAAGCATGTAAAGATATAATATATCCCCTGACAGCCAACTTGAGTGTATCCCATAGATTTTGGTATGTTGTTTCATTATTGTCATTATCTAGGATGAAATAATTCTTTTGATAATGTTTTGCTTGATCCACTCATTCCTTAAAATGAGGTTATTTAGTTTCCAAATAGTTCTGGGTCTATATATCCCTGGCCCAATATTGCATAGGATTTTTATTGCATTATGATCTGAGAAAGATACATTCACCATTTCTGTCTTTCTACAAATGATCATGAGGTTTTTTTATGCCCTAGTACATGGTCAATTTTTGTGTAAGTGCCATGTTCTGCAGAAAAATAAGTATATATTCCTTTCTATCTCCATTCAGTTTCCTCCAGAGGGCTATCACATCTAGGTTTTATAACACTCTATTTACCTCCTTAACTTCCTTCTTGTTTATTTTATGATTAGATTGTTCTAAATTTGAGAGCGTGGGGGTTGAGGTCTCCCACTAGTTGAGTTTTGCTGTGTCCTCCTGTAGCTCTTTCAACTTCTCCTCTAAGAATTGTGATGCTATACCACTGGATGCATACATATTTAGTATTGAAGTTACTTTATTGTCTATGGTACCTTTTAGGAGGATATAGTTTCCTTCTTTATCCCTTTTAATGCTATCTATTTTTTTGCAAGGCAAATGGGGTTAAGTGGCTTGCCCAAGGCCACACAGCTAGGTAATTATTAAGTGTCTGAGACCAGATTTGAACCCAGGTACTCCTGACTCCAGGGCCTGTGCTTTATCCATTGTGCCACATAGCTTTCCCAATGCTATCTATTTTTGCAGCTGCTTTGTCTGAGATAAGGATTGATACCCCTGCTTTTTTTCACTTCAGCTGAAGGAAAATTTGTTTTGCTCCAACCTTTTACCTTTATTCTGTATGTATCTCTCTGCCTCAGATAAATTTCTTGTAAGCAGGATATTGTAGGATTTTTGTTTTTAATCCAGTCTGCTATTTGCTTAAGTTTTAAGGGAGAGTTCATGCCATTCAAATTCAAAGTTATAATTACTAACTCTTCATTGCCCTCCATGCTATCTTCCCTCTGTTTGTATTTTCTCACTTTTTTCGCCTTTATCCATATTCCCCAGTGTTTGTTTCTGAATATCAAAACCTTCAGTGTGTTTGCTCTCCTATATCAACCCATCCCCTTTTTCCTTTCCCCTTTCCTCTTATTCCCTTCCTTCTGTTAGTTCCCCTTTTTCTCCCTCTCCATGTCCCCCCTCTGCTTTTCCCCTTTTAATACTTGAACTTGAATACTTAACTGACTGTGTCTAAGTTAACTTTAAGACAAGTCTGATGAGATGGAGATTCAGGTGGTTTTTACCTCTTTCCTTCTTCCCCTCTATTACAATACTTCTTTTGTACCTCTTGATGTAATGAGATTTACCCCATTCAGTCTCCTCCCAACTCTCATTTCCTTACTGTCTCTCTTCTTAAACAAGTATTGTTTTCAAGTAATTCTGAGTCACAGAAAAGGCATGAATGTCCATCACTTCTGGCTAAGTATATTCACTCTAATAGAGTTAAAATTCTCAAGAGTTATGAGACTCTTTCAACCCAGTGGGTATACAGCCACTATTGGGTAGCAGTTTTTTCCTTGACCCCTTTTTTTAACCTTTTCATGTGTCTACTGAGCCTCTTGATTGATGTCCAAATTTTCTATTTAGCTCTGATCTTTTCATCATGAAATATTGCAATTCTCTCATTTCATTAAATGTCCATCTTTTCCTCCTGGAAGAGAAGGCTCAGCTTTGCTGGGTTGTGGATTCTTGGCTGCATTTCAAGCTCCCTTGCTCTTCAGAATATCTCATTCCAGGACCTTTGATTCCAGCCCAGGTCCTCAATAATCCTTATTGTTTCTCTGTGGTATCTGGTTTCTTTCTGACTGCTTGTAGGATTTTCAATTTTATCTGATAGTTCTGGGATTTTCCATAGCATTTCTTGGTGTTTTCATTTTGGGATCTCTTTCCAGAGGGGATCAATGTATTCTTTCAATAACAATTTGCCTTCTGGTTCCATGATATCAGGGCATTTTCCCATCACTAAATCCTATAATATTAAGTTCAGGCTTTTTTTCTCTTCAATGTTTTCAGGAAGACCAACAATTCTCAGATTCTCCTGTCTTGAGGTCAATGGTTTTGCTAATGAAGTATTTTGCATTTTCTTCTATCTTTACAATCTTTTGGTTTTGTTTAGCAGTCTCTTGTTGTCTCATGAACCCATCAGTTTCTACCAATTCCATTCTTTTTTTTAGAGAAAAATTTTCTTCATTTATCTTTTGCAACTCTTTTCTAGTTGGTCAATTCTATTTTCTTTTTTCTTTTTGGTATTTGCAAGGCAATGGAGTTAAGTGGCTTTCCCAAGGCCACACAGCTAGGCAATTATTAAGTGTCTGAAGCCAGATTTGAACTCAGGTACTCCTGACTCCAGGGCTAGTGCTCTATCCACTGTGACACCTAGCTTCCCCGGTCATTTCTGTTTTTGAAAGAGCTTTCCATTTGCCCAAGTGTAGTTTTGAGAGAATAATTTTCTCTTTGCATTTGCCCAATTGAAGATCTGAGAGAGTTATTCACAATTTGTATTTGTACAATTATATTTTCCAAAGATTTGTTTTCTAGTTGTAAGGTGCTAATTTTCTCTTGAGTTTCTTTTCCCAATTTTTCCAATATTTTTTTTTTTTAGTCTTTGCTAGGCAATGGGGTTAAGTGGCTTGCCCAAGGCCACACAGCTAGGCAATTGTTAAGTATCTGGGGCCGGATTTGGACTCAGGTACTTCTGACTTCAAGGCTGGTGCTCTATCCACTGCACCACCTAGCTGCCCCTCTGATTGATTTTTAAACTCCTTTCTGATTTCTTCAAGGAAGTCTTTCTGGGCTGGAGACCAATTCATATTCTCCTCAGAAGTGCTAGATCTCTCTGGGTTAGAATCTCTTTCTTCTATGTATTCCACCATGCCCCCCCCCCAACCCATTTTCGCTGGCCGTTTTTCATCTTTCCAGGATCTTGTGTTGGGCGGGGAGGTGGGTGGTGACTCTTAGAGGTTTGCTTTTGAAGATCCTAGAATCTTTGTTCACTTGGGTTAGTAATTCCAAGGGCAGGCCAGTAGGGAGCACTGGTTGCTTTCTCTGGAGTGTTTGGGACCCTTAGCAGCAGGGTCTGAGTTGACCTTTAACAATATGCTGAGCCCTGGGGGAGGTAGTTATTCTCTTTATGTTGAATGAGCTCTGTTGCCCACACCTGAACCTGAAGGGGTGGGGGGTTTGTTTATTGTTTTCTCTGGGTAAAGGGCTTTTTTGAAAGTATGGACATCAGGTCCTGGGCCCAGCTGGTTGCTCTCTAGGCATGCTCTGAAACTCACCCTCTTATAGCTCCTCTTTCTGGGGCCCCCATATATCAACCCCTCACTTTTCTTTCCCCTTTCCCTTTGCCTCTTCTTCCTTCCCTTTTTTTTTCTGTTAGTTCCTCTTTTCTTTCCTCCCTTTTCAGCTTTTAATACTTGAAAGTTAAGATAAGTTTCTTAAATTAACTGGATGTGTGTTTGTTAATCCTTCCTTGAGTCAAGATGAGTTCAGAGTAATACTCAGGCATTTTTACTTCCTCCCTTCTTTCCCTCTACTGCAATAGGTCCTTTGTACCTCTTCATACAATGTCATTTACCACATTCAATCTCCTCCTTTCTCCTGTCTCTTTATTGTCCCCCCCCCTTTTTAAGGAGATAGTGTTTTTAAATTACTCTATCAGAGTCATGGACAATTCATGAGTGTTTATTACTTCTGGCTAAGAATATTCTTCCTAATAATGTTTCAATTCTCAGGAGTTATGAGAATTTCTCTCCCAAGTGGGGACATAACAGTTTCATTTTATTGGATAGCAGTTTTTTTTTCTTTTCCCTTTTTTACCTTTTCTTGTGTCCCTTGAGCCTTCTGTTTGAAGTCCAAATTTCCTATTTAGTTCTGGTCTTTTTATCAGGAAAAGTTGGAAGTCTCCTATTTCTTTAAATGTCTATCTTTTCCCCTGAAAGAGAAGATGCAGTTTTAACAGATAGTAAATTCTTGGCAGCATTCCAAGCTTCCTTTCTCTTTGGAATTTCACATTCCAGACCCTTTGATCCCTTAATGTTGATGCAGCCAGGTCCTATGTAACCCTTACTGTGGTTCCTTGGTATCTAAATTGTTTCTTTCTGGCTGCAGGATTTTCCCTTTTATCTGCTAGTTCAGGAATTTGGCTACAATATTTCTTGGCGTTTTCATTTTGGGATCCCTTTCAAGAAGGGATTGGTGTATTTTTTCAATAAATATTTTGCTGTCTGATTTCAGGATATCAGGGCAATTTTCTGTCACCAACTCCTGAAATCTTGAGTCCAGGTTTATTTTTTTTTAATTCTCAATGTTTTCAAAAATCCCAATGATTTTTAAATTGTCTCTCCTGGATATATTCTCTAGATCAGTGGTTTTGTTGATGAGGTATTTTCCATTTACTTCTATTTTTTTGATTTTGTTTCACAGCTTCTTGTTGTCTTATGAAGTCATTAGTTTCCACAGATTCCATTTTTTTTACAGAAGAATTTTCTTCATTTATTTTTTTGCAACTCCTTTTCCACGTGGTCAGTTCTAATTTTGTAGGAGTTTTTCCATTTGCCTAATTGTGTTTTTTGAGAGAATTATTTTCTTTTTGCACTTGTCCAATTGAATTTTCCAAGGATTTGTTTTCTTGTCGCGAGATGTTAATTTTCTCTGGCAAAGTGTTCATTTTCTCTTGCATTTCTTTTCCCAATTGTTCCAATTGATTTTTTAAAATTTATTTTTATTAAAGATGTTGAGTTTTACAATCCCCCCATCTTACTTCCCTCTCCACCCCCCCCCCCCCCACAGAAAGCAATCTGTCAGTTTCTACTTTGTTTCCATGTTGTAGCTTGATCCAAATTGAGTGTGATGAGAAAGAAATCATATCCTTAAGGAAGAGACAAGAAGTATAAGAGGTAACAAGAGCAGACAATAAGATATCTGTTTTTTTCTTTAAATTAAAGGGAATAGTCCTTGAACTTTGTTCAAACTCCACATCTCCTTATCTGGATACAGATGGCACTCTCCTTTGCAGACAGCCCAAAATTGCTCCGATTGTTGCACTAATGCAATGAGTGAATACTTCAAGGTTGATCATCACCCCCATGTTGCTGTTAGGGTATACAGTATTTTTCTGGTTCTGCTCATCTCACTCAGCATCAGTTCATGCAAATCCCTCCAGGCTTCCCTGAAATCCCGTCCCTCCTGGTTTCTAATAGAACAGTAGTGTTCCATGACATACATATACCGCAGTTTACTAAGCCATTCCCCAATCGAAGGACATTTACTTGGTTTCCAATTCTTTGCCACCACAAACAGGGCTGCTATAAATATTTTTGTACAAGTGATGTTTTTACCCTTTTTCATTATCTCTTCAGGATATAGACGCAGTAGTGGTATTACTGGGTCAAAGGGTATGCACCAATTAATTTTTAAACTCCTTTTTTGATTTCTTCTAAGACGTCTTTCTGGACTGGAGACAAATTCATATTCTCCTCAGAAGTTCTAGATCTCCCTAAGTTAAAATCTTTGCTTCAAGGTAGCTTTCAATGGACCCCCTCTTTTCACCAGCTTTTCTTCAGGTTTCTAGGAACTTGTTTTCAGAGAGGGCTGGTTTACAGACCTTTGGGGTTGAAATCCCTAGAGGATTTGCTCACTGTATTTAGTAATTCCAAGGGGGCAAGACAGTAGCAGGTGCTAGAGGCTTTCTCTACAGTGTCTGAAACCTTGATTTGTGACCTACTCCCTAGGCCTTCTGGGGGGTGCAGAGCAGCAGGATGGGGATTATCCTGGACTCTCTAGTTATATTGTAAATCTCCTTAATCCTCACTCAGTACTGGGGGCTATCTGCTCCCCACACCTGAGCCTGAGGTGGGGGTTGAGGGGTTGTTACTGTGGAAACTCAGGGACTCCAGTGAAAATATGAGGCTTTGGCCCTGGTCTTCTAGACCAGTTGAGCTGACCAGATCAATGTCTAACCATAGTATGGAACTCTCCTGCCCACTTCACTGGAACACCCCCTCCTGCCACTCACACAGCCAAAACTTCAGCAGCCATTCTCAGGTCAGTTGCTGGCATTACCCCACTGCCCCTGCATTGGCTCTCTGCTCTCTGCCGACAGCTCACCCATGCACCCCTTGAAGGTAGATGTTCTCCTCAGTTCTTTTCTGGATTTTGTGGATCCAAATTCTGTTAAGAGGCTTGATTCATATTGGTTCTGAGGAAATGCCAGGAGAGCTTAGTATAGTGTCTGGCTTCTCTCTGCCATTTTGGCTGGAAGTCCCCCACAACACATTCAAGAAACTCAGTTAAAAGTGACTGCTAGTCACTAATTAGTAACAAATTTGGCAATCAAACCCAAGTTCCCTATCTCCATGTCCAGTTCTCTTCTACTAAATCCTATTAAATGGTTATACAGGCCTCCAAGATACTAGTGCTTATGGTGCATTAGAGATTAAAAAGTACATTTCACTATAATATTACCTCACTGCACTAATCCCAATATTTTCCCTCCCATGAGTGCCTACTGACTCCCATGAGTGCCCAACATTATATCCCTATCCAAAGATGAACTACTTGCTGAAGGGTAAATGCTTATAACCTATAGGGACATGATTAGTTCCTCTTCAGAACTTTTTAAAGGAGCATTTAGAAACCTGGTAGTAAGTATGATTTATACCTTGAATTTGGAAAGATCAGTTTTCAAAAGGTTAAGACTAGCAGATGTTCTTAACTTTATGCTTGTGAATTTCTTAAAAAAATATACACAATTATATTATTTTAATACAAGTGATTTCCTTTGTCATTCTATTTATTTTTTTTTATGTATTTAAAAGCATTATTCTGGGAAGGAGTTGATAGGTTTCACCAGACTGCTTTGGGTGTCTGTGACTTAATAAAGAGCCCCTGGTTAACATAAGGGTAACTGAATTTATGGATTTATATTCTCTTTGGGAAGTCAAACATGGAAGGATGGAAAGATCTCATGAAAGAAATTCTTCACATTTCTGTTTCTTGAAACATGATCTGACTAAAGTAGAGAACATGAGACTGCTCATCTTCTTTTGCCTTTCAATGCTGTCTCAATATTTGTTATTGTTTGTCCTTGATTCTTGAATAAGATCATGACCTCAGGGAGGTGATACCATGACAAGTATGTGAATTGAATTTGAGTGAGGGGGGATTATGCAAAGTCACCAATCCAAAATTTTCTTCCAGTGCCCTCTGGGTCCAGTGACAAGATATAAGATTGGGATGGGTTTGTATGAATATATTTGCAAGTATGTATGTATATATGTATGTGTGTGAGAGAGAGTAAAATTCATAAGACTCAAATGAATTCAGATGACTGGAGATGACCCTGTAAGTGAGGCAATCAGGGTTAAGTGACTTGTTGAAGTGACACAACTAATAGGTATCAAGTGTCTGAGGCCAGATTTGAACTTTGGTTCTTCTGACTCCACAGCTGGTGCTATCTAGTATAACCTCTAGTTAGTCTAACTTAGACATCTAAGTGGTTAGAATGCTTGCCTTGGAGTCAGGAAGATACTGCCCCATTCACTTACTAGATTTGTCACCACACTATGTGTCTGAATGTAAAGTTCTTTTGGCTGCCATTACATACTGTTGACTCACATTGAATACACAATTCACTATAACTCTAAAATAGTTTTCCAGAAAATTCTGGTTTACCTTTTATGCAGATTGTTAGCCCTGCTTTTCTGTGAATATTTTCCAAAGGTGCTAAATTGACACCGGTCTTTACAAAAACAAAAGAGTAGACTCAATTCAATTATTCTAGACAACCTCTTGAGAACTGTTGATCCCTGATATAGTAAATTGAAAATGGGGCATATATCAGGATTAAAAACGACTTTCAAAGATTTCTGAACTTAGACATTATCTTCTTAGTCATCTGGGACGATAATCCTTTGAAGTAAAACTGTCCTTTAACAACATGGAGTAGAACACTTTAGAATCAATGACCCATTATTTTCCCGTTACTAGACAAGACCTAGACAAATGGATTTCTCTTAGCAGAATGTGGATAAGGAAGGAGGATTCAATGATCAGATTTTCAAATCTGGGGAATAATGAAAATGGGAGAAGAACATGGGAAAGAGAATATATGGAGGAAAAGGATGAATCCCTGTTGACAATTTCCATTAATCCTTGACGAGTAAAAAAAGTTCATTTGATCTGAGTAGGTGTCTAGCTGCTAGTCAGATAGAGTAATTGCTGGAAAGCACATTGTCCTTGGAGTTAGAGGATATGATTTTAGTATGATTTCCTTCACTTTCTAGCAGTATGTCCATGATGGAAGCCCTTGATGAACTCTTCCATGATGCAGTAGAAAGAGTATTGCTTCAGGAGTGGATTCACTCTTACATCTGGTGAATACTATTCATGTGACCTTTTCTGCTGACTAGTACTGTTATTAATGCCAGCTGTTGCATATACATTTTTCATAATATGTCAGCTATTCAGTGGATAGAGCACTGGCCCTGGAATCAGGAGGACCTGAGTTCAAATCCAGTCTCAGACACTTAACAGTTGCCTAGCTGTGTGACCTTAAGCAAGTTACTCTTAACCCCATTGCCTAAAATAAATAAAAATTAAAAAAAAATTTTAATGTCCTGAGCTTCCTCCCTATCTGGTACTCTAGTAGATAGATAGGCATCTCTTTCCAGAACTCTCAGGTCTGAGTAAGGAAATGTAGAGCACTGAAGCAAGTACTAATATCCCACAGCTCCATTAGTTAAATTTTCACTTTGGTTTCAGGATTGTGTCTCCTTCAACCTGAATTATTGGATGTAGATCCACAGATCCTCTTTTTCTTGTCTTGGGTTCCAGATCATGATCAACATGTATTAATTTTCTTTTGCTTAAAATGAATTACATTTGGATATTTTATATTCTACTCACCCCAGACAAAGAATGCAAACTCCTTCAAGGCAGGGACTGTCTTGTGCTCTTTTTATCTTCATTGTCTAGCATAGTGTCTCACATGCAATTAGTCTTTTTTTATAGTTTGTTTTAGGTTTTTGTAAGGCAAATGGGGTTAAGTGGCTTGCCCAAGACCACACAGCTAGGTAATTATTAAGTGTCTGAGACCGGATTTGAACCCAGGTCCTCCTGACTCCAAGGCCAGTGCTTTATCCACTATGCCACCTAGCTGCCCCACACAATTAGTCTTTAGGCAATGTCTGTTAAATTGATTCATCATCACCAACACCACTACCACCACCATCATCATTATCTTTTTGAAAATAAAAGGGTTTGCTTCATTATTGGAATTTTCATTGCTAGTGATTAACCCATTCTCTGACATAGAAGATCAAAGATTTAGAGCTGGTAGAGTATTGAGAGTCTATCTAGTTCAATCCATTCATTTTGCATGGATTAGGAAACTGGAACCTAGAGAGGGAAAGTGATTTATCCAAAGCCTTATAAAATGTGGAATCAAAATTTGAACTCAGATCTCCTGTCTCCAAAGTTAATACACTGAGTCAAGAAGCCTCATCAGTGCATAGCAAGCATAATAAATAAAAATTTGTTGACAAGTTTATTAATCACCATCATCAACCTAGCTTATCCAAAAGATCTGTGCCTCTCTGATCTTTATGCTTCAGCCTTTAATTCTTTTTTTAGAGGTCACAACAGTATGACAATTGAAACTTTCATTTTCTCTAACTCATATCTACTCTTCTTCCTGATCCAAGTAAAACAAACAAGCAAACAAAATTAAGTTGAACTGTTGCTGCTGATTTTGTCTTTTGAAATTATGATGTTCTGGGAAGATGGCCAAATAAAAAGTTCTGTCCAAACCCAGTCCTCTCTGACTTCACCTCAAATATATGCTGTTAGCAATGGACAAAATAAAAAATCAGCCAAGAAGAACAATGATCAAGAGTTAATTTCCTTAGTTTTTAAAAAGTGAAATGCTGTGCTGTTGACTTCATCTCTGCTCCTCTTACCCTACCTCAGACTATTGCACGAAGTGCCTGTTTCTTCTCCCAGGCCTAAGCTCCTCCTAGTAAATTCTTTTGGCCAGACAGTACTGTATAAAACAAGTAGAGTTTGAACCTCCCTGGAGGTAGATCACCAAAAGGACCTTCACTAGCCTTAGAAATATCGTCCATTTACAATTTTTCAGCCAAAGTTCGCCATTCTTCAATCAGAATCTCAGGATTGAAGAGATTAGACCAGTACAGAGATGGAGGAATTGATTAAATAAAGGAAGATGTCTAATACAATGGAGAAATTTGGTAGAGTAAGAGAATCTTTTGAGAAAGTGCCAGGAGATGACATGCTTGAAGACCTCAGAACCTAAAAGTTGGAGGAATAATTGTTCCTGAGGGACAGATAAGATCAAAAATTACAGGACCAGCAAAGCCCTCACCCACCCAAGGCCACCTGTCCTCTTTCCATCCAGGCTTCTATAACTTACAGTTAGGAAAGTGAACGCTGGAGAAGGTATGCATTATCATTACTGCCAACTGACAGCCAACTGCATGGCAGCCTAAATAAAATAGCATAAAAAACCCTAAATAAAATATCTAAAAAAATCATAAAAGAAAATTATTCCTAATGATGAGAACCAGAGGGTAAGTCATAATGATTAAACTCATAGATTTCACCATATAAAAATCTTAGCTATAATACACCCAGATATGTGAATGCCAAGATACAGAGTTGCCTTGTCAAAGAAAATAAAAATTCTTCAAGTAGTCAGGAAAACAAAGAAAAGATATGAAAAAACCCTATTGGAATTACCTGAAGCTAATTAAATACTATGAGAAAGAAAATAAAAATGAGGTGTAGTATTAAAAAAGGTACCCTCACAGATTACCTCCTACAGGAGATCTTCAATTCCTCTTAATTCTATTATCTTCTCTGTAAATTATTGCCTAATTCTATTATATATAGCTTACTTTATGTATACTTGTTTGCATGTTGTTTCATTCATTATATTATCAGCTTTTTTTTTTTTTTTAGGTTTTTGCAAGGCAATGGGGTTAAGTGACTTGCCAAAGGTTACACAGCTAGGTAATTAGAAATGTCTGAGGTCAGATTTGAACTCAGGTACTCCTGACTGCAGCGCTGGTGCTCTATTTACTGCACTACCTAGCTACCCCTCACTGCGTCACCTAGCTGCCTCACATTATAAGCTTTTTGAGGGCAGGGACTATCTTTTCCTGTCTTTTTTGTATTCATAGTACTTAGCACAGTGTAGACATAATGCAGTTTGTCCTTTATTTTCAAAGCGGTATTTTTGCCTTCCATGTGAATCAAATTAAAGGGAGGTAAACCTGCACAGAGTCATTAGTCTCACTCTTACAGAGTCATAAAGGTCCAGTGGGAAGACAAAAGCAAAGATAACTGATGATATCCTAATGAATGTGAAATGTGGTGGATGACCTTTGTGTTTTTGACGTTGACCAAGCTCTAAGTTTTCTGCATGGCCTGATTAAGTTGTCTTCTTGGTCATTTGGACAAATTGTTCTCATCTGCCCTTTCTTGGGGTTGGGGTGGGGGGAGTCTTCATTTGCTGGATTTAGATATCCCCTCTGTGGCTCCAAGAAGCTGTAGGTTATGTAATGGCCACAACCTGGTAAAACTTCCCTAATAAATATTTATTGAAGTAATGTATGAGAATACTGAATCACACAAGGAAAAAAATAGACATCTTGTAGAATCAATAATTCCAAAGCATTCCTGTTAAAGAAAAGAGTAGGGAAGAATATCTGAAAGACAAAAATCATAATCAAGAATTTAATAAAATTTAAGAACTTTGAGAAATACATAAGGGCAAATGATGAATAAGAACTTATTTCCAAAAAAGCAGGAAAAAAGCATCCATTTGAGTATCCAACATATCTAAATATCAATGAGGAGAAAAAGAGAAATAAGAAAATCAAATGTTCAAAATGTAATAATCAAGAAAAGAAACTAACATAGAGAAGTCAAATGGAACCCAGATATGTAAGTACACAGAAGAGCATAATGTAGAAGAGCAAGTTAACAGGATCAATATTTGTACAGAAAGGAGATGAAAGATTTGAGAGGAAAGATAAAGTCAAGGAAGAGATAACTTCAAATAAAATAAACAACACCTTGGAGGAACTTATAACAGGAAAAAAAAAGGATCTAGTTTTGGAAAAGCAGTATTGGGGTGATATATGGATTAAATTTCTAGAAGAAATATCAGGTTTTCATGATTGTTCAGTTGGTTCAGTTATATCTGACTCTTCTGACTGGGTGAACTGTACTATCCCAAGGATTTTCCTTGGCAAAGATACTGGAACAGTTTGTCATTTCCTTCTCTAATGTTCAGTTAATCTGTCAATATTTATTAAGCATATACTATGAGATAGGCACCATGATATGTACTGGGATCCAAAAAATGAGGGGCAGTTCCTGCCCCTCAAGGAACTTTCTACACTGGGAAAACAACACAAGAAGTTGTGATGAAAGAAGTGGAAAAGATACTTAAAATGACCCATTCCACACTACCTTTAATCAGAAGGAGAGAGACCCTATAGGTGGGAAACAGTGAAATTATATTTCTCAGAGTTGATGTGATCTTACAGAATGATGAGTTTGGGAAATCATTATAAAGTCCAAAAGTGCAGTCCAGGGTGCTGTTTTGTTCTAATTTTTTCTTTTTTCTTTTTTCCTTATTTTTGTTGGCACAAAGAAATGGTAAAGATAGAAGAAATATTTTAACACAATTTATGAGAGGAAAAACAAAATTAACAAAATAAGCAATTATAGCAATAAATATCCTTTATTGAGAACAGTGCTGGAATAGAATATGGAGAAAATCTCATAATTCATTATTTCTATGAAATACAATTAAATATAAATATATAAATACAGTTAATATGAAGTGATAAAATATAATTTGCTATTCCTTAACAGAATCCAGAAAAGTAGGAGCACCAGTTGTATCATATAAGAATAGATATAGTTTAGGAGAATCAATCATGGAAATTGTATTATTCTTTAAAAAAATTACATAATAAGATGTTGGTTTCTTCTGCAGCTGTCAAGTCTAGATTTGAATTCATTTGGTTGTTCTGGGATCAAAAGCTTAAACTTTCCTATTGAACTTCAATTTTTCCTAATGCTCCCAATATGAGATTTTCTTCCTGTTCAAAGATATGTTCTAGAAGTAGTGCTGTGTACCCTAGTGGTTTCTCTTATTCCCCTTTGACTGAGATGATAGGGCCAATGTCCCCTAAGTACAATAGTCATTGGGCACTTATCCCTTCTCTCACCTTACTAATATTCATTTCATCTCAGAATTTAATAGTGGTTCTGACTTCTGCTAATCGTTTCTGCTTTTCTTCATATTGAATTTCAGTTCACTTTGTTAAATCCCTTGGTTCTAATCTTATACAAAGGATCTTAACTGATTTTATATATCTATAGTTACCTAGAGATATAGAAAGGTAAATAGATTAATATCTATCATCTATCTACTCTATCAACTTTCTATCATATATCTATCTTTTTATCATCTATCTTTACCATTCTGTCAATATCTACCTCTCCCTTCCCCTCCCAAACTTCACTGAAAGTAGCCTTAGAAACCATCTAGTATGAATTCTTCCTTTGATATATGAAAGAATAAGATAGAAGTTCTTCCACTACAATATGATCTTGTTACCGTTTGTTCATTTCTCTTTTATCCTTTGTTTAGTAAAAAGTTATCTTTGACTCTAACTTATCTTCAATGATTATTTGGAAATGTGCAATAATGGATGTTGCTGCTGGCTCATAGGATCTTAGACTCAAAGATCTATAATTGTAAAGCATCTCAGAGACCATTGAGTGCATCCATTCTCACTTATTACAAATCAGGAAGCAGAGGTATAGCATGATGTAGTAGATAGGGCACTTGACTCAGAATCAAGAAGACCAATATTCAGATTTGTTCTTTTTGAGACTATGGGAAAATTCAGACTTCTATTTGCTCATCAAGAAAATGAAGTGTTTGATCTGAAGGTGCCCAAAGTTTTCTTCCAGTTCTGCATCTATGAAATGATTACCCTGAGCCTGGAAAATTTTGGAATTTAGGATAAAATTGATGGCAGTGATTTCTTGCTCTAATGCTGAGAGAGAGCATGCCATAGTGGACAAACCATACTGTAATGCTAAACACAATAGATCATTTCTTAATAGAACATAATCCCATACCTGAAATGTGTTAAATTTGAGATTCTAGAGTTGGGAGGAAAAAGGATAAGGAAAAAAAGAAGATTAGAGGAGAAAAAAATCTGTATTATTGTTATCAAAAAGACAAAGATTAAACTAGATTTGTGGGTGGACTAGACCTCAGAGTTTTTATTCTTTTTTCTTTTTAACCATAAATATTTTTATTCTGAACTTAATAAACACCAAATAGAATTATTATTTGCTCCATCTTTACTTATTTTTCGAAAGAGTTCATATGGAATTGGAGCCAGTTGTTCCTTAAATGGTTGATAGTATTCACTTGTGAATCCATCTGATCCTGGAGATTTTTCTTAGGGAGTTCAATAATGGCTTATTGCATTTTTTTTTCTGAGATAGGGTTATTTAGGTTAATTTAATCTGGGCAACTTATGTTTCTGTAAATATTAATCCATTTCACTTAGATTGTCAAATTTATTGGCATAGAGTTGGGCAAAATAATTCTGAATTGTTACTTTAATTTATGATACTAGCAAGTTGGTTTTATTCTTCCTTTTTTTAAAAATCAAATTGACCAAAGGTTTATCAATTTTATTGATTTTTTTATAAGACCAATTCTTGATTTTATTTATTTACTCAATAGTTTTCTTGCTTTTGATTTTATTAATTTCTCCTTTAATTTTAGAATTTCTTATTTGGTATTTAATTGGGAGCTTTTAATTTGTTCTTTCTCTAATTTTTTTAGTTGCATATTAGTTCATTGTTTTTCTCTTTTTCTTATTTATTCATGTAAGCATTTAAAAATATAATATATCCCCTAACTTCCACTTTAATTGCATCCCATAGGTTTTGGTATGTTGTTTCATTATTGTCATTATCTAGGATGAAATTATTAATTCTTTCTATAATTTGTTGTTTGATCTGCTCATTCTTTAAAATGAGGTTATTTAGTTTCCAAATAGTTCTGGGTCTATATCTCACTGGCCCAACATTGCATATAATTGTATTGCATTATGAATTGAGAAAGATATAGTCACTATTTCTGCCTTTCTGCAGTTAATCATTAGGTTTTTATGCCCTAGAACATGCTCAATTTTTGTATAAGTTCCATGTACTGCAGAGAAAAAGGTATATTCCTTTCTATCCCAATTCAGTTTCCTCCATAAGTCTATCATATCTATGCTTTTAACAATCTATTTACCCCCTTAACTTCCTTCTTGGTTATTTTATTATTAAATTTATCTACATCTGAGAGCAAGAGGTTGAGGTCTCCCACTAGTAGTGTTTTGCTGTCTTATGTCTTTCTGTAGCTTTTTCAGCTTCTGCTCTAAGAATTTGAATGCTACTTATTTAGTATTGAAAGTAGGACCTTTCAGGAGGATATAGTTTCCTTCCTTATCTCTTTTAATAATATCTATTTTTGCAGCTGCATTGTCTGAGATAAGGGTTGCTACCCCTGCTTTTTTCACTTCAGCTGAAGCAAAATATATTTTGCTCCAGCCTTTTATTTTTACTTTGTATATATCTTTCTGCTTCAATTGAGTTTCTTGTAAGCAGCATATTATAAGATTCTGGTTTTTAATCCCTTCTGTTATTCACTTATGTTTTAAGGGAGAGTTCATCCCATTTACATTCAAAGTTATAATTACTATCTCTTTATTGCCCACTATGTTATCTTCCCTCTGTTTGTATTTTTCTCCTTTTCCCCTTTGTCCATATTCCCCAGTATTCTGGGGATTTTCTGAATACCACCACCTTCAGTATGTCTGCCTTCCTATATCTACCCCCTTCTCTTTCTTTCCCCTTTCCCTTTTCCCCTTCCTCCTTCCCTTCCTTCTGTAAGTTCCCCTTTTTCTCCACCTTCATGTCTACCCTCCCCTTTTCCTCTTTTAATACTTGAAAGTTTAGATAAGTTTCTTAACTTAAGAGTGTGTGTAAATTAACTTTAAGCCAAGTCTGATGATTCAGGTGGCTCTAACTTCCTCCTTTCTTTCTCTTTATTGCAATAGGTCTTGTTTTACCTCTTTGGTATAATGAGATTTACCCCATTCAGTCTCCCCCATTCTCCAGTTTTCTTACTTTCCCTCTTTTTAAGGAGGTATTGTTTTTAAATTATTCTATCTGCATCACAGAAAAGTTTGAAGTGTCCGCCACTTCTGGCTAAGTATATTGTCTCCAATAGAGTTACAATTTTCAAGAGTTATTAGAGTCTTTCTCCCAGCTAGGTATATAATCAGTTTCATCTTATTGGATAGTAGAGGTTTTCCCCTTACCCTTTTTAAAAATCTTTGTCATGTATCTCTTCAGCCTTCTGTTTGATGTCCAAATTTTCTATTTAGCTCTGGTCTTTTCATCAGGAAATGTTGGGGGTCTCTCATTTTGTTAAATGTCCATCTTTTCCCCTGGAAGAGAAGGCTCAATTTTGCCAGATAGTAGATTCTTTGGCTGCATTCCTAGCTCCTTTGCTCTTCAGAATATTTTATTCCTGACCCTTTGATGCCTTAATGTTGATGCAGCCAGATCCTGAATAATCCTTGCTATGGCTCCTTGGTATTTAAATTGTTTCTTTCTGACTGCTTGCAGGATTTTCAATTTCTTGGTGTTTACATTTTAGGATCTTTTTCCAGAAGGGATCTCTGTATTCTTTCAATAACTATTTTGCCCTCTGGTTTCATGATATCAGGGCAGTTTTCCATCACTAAATAAAGTAAAATTATGTCCAAGCTTTTTTTTTTTCACTTCAATGTTTTCAGGAAGTTTTAATTCTTAGGTTGTTTGTTCTTAATTGGTTCTCGAGATTACTGGTTTTGCTGATGAGGTATTTTACATTTTCTTCTATTTTTTTTTTTTGATCTTTTGCTTTTGTTTAACAGAATCTTATTGCCTCATGAAGTCAGTAGTTTCCACCGATCCCATTTTTTTTAGAGAAGGATTTTCTTCATTTACCTTTTCCAATTCCTTTTCCAATTAGTCAATTCTATTTTTGAAGGAGTTTTCCATTTGCCCAAGTGTACTTTTGAGAGAATTATTTTATTTTTTGTTTTTGTCCAATTGTATTTTCCAAGGATTTCTTTGCTTGTTGTGAGATGTTAATTTTCTCTTTCAATGTGTTAATTTTCTCTTGAGTTTCTTTTCCCAATTTTTCCAATTGATTTTTAAATGCCTTCCTGATTTCTTTAAGGAATTCTTTCTGGTCTGGAGACCAATTCATATTCTCCTCAGAAGTGCTTGATCTCTCTTGGATAGAATCTGTTACTTCTAAGTATTTCTTCATGGGGCCCCCTTTTTGCTGGCTTTCCTTCATTTTTCTAGGATCTCATGTTGGGGGAGGGGCTGGCTCTCAGAAGTTTGCTTTTGAAAACCCTAAAAGCTTTGTTCATTCGGTTTAGTAATTCCAAGGGCTGGCTGGTAGGGAGAGCTGGTTGCTTTCTCTGGAGTGATTGAAGCCCTCTCCCAATCCTGGAGGGAGTGAAGAGGAAGTGAGGAGGGGCAGCAGCATTTGCATTGACCTTGAACAATGGGCTTGGCCCTGGGGGAGGAAGCCAGTCTCTGAAGTCTACCCTGAGTCTGAGGGGGTGGGGGGTGGTAGCTACCTTTTGTTCCTGGAAGAATGCTTCCCTAAAAGTATGGAGCTCAGGTCTGGCACCCAGGTGGATGATTTCCAGGCATGCAGACCTCCCTTCCCCCAGGCTAAAGACTCAGTGGCTAAAGTTAGAATAGCCTCTGTAACTGAGTTTGGTCCTCTGGCTTCCCCCAATCAGTTTCCATCCCTGTGCCCATCCTCTGGTCTCTGCTCCTGGTTCACCCATGGTCTTTGTTAGTAGGTGTTCTTCTCCTAGCTTCTTTTTCTGGGTTTTGTCAATCAAGTTTCTGTTAAGAGATTTCTTTCATGTTATTTTTGAGAGGATACCAGGAACACTTAACACAATGCCTGTCTTCTCTCCACCATCTTGACCAGAAGTCCTCTGTAGTTTCTATTCTTGCCTGAGATGTTCAAGGAAATGGGAAAAATACTGTACCTGTCAAGTATATTATTATTCTGTTGTTTCAGTAATATCTGACTCTTTCTTACATCTTTTGGTGTTTTCTTGATAAAAAAAAATGCATTAGAGTAGCTTGCCATTTCTGTCTTCATTTTACAGATGATGAAACTGAGGCAAACAGGCATAAGTGATTTACCCAGGGTCACACAGCTAGTAAGGGTTTGAGACTGGATTTAAACTCAGATCTTCCTGACTCTAGGCCTACACCTATTCACTGTACCACATAGCTGCTTTCAAAAAGTAAAGAATATCAATGCTTAAAATTTACTTTAGATTCTCACTAGTTTTAAGACCATGGGCAAGTCACTTAATGATTTGGAGCTTTAGTTAGGCATTAAATATTTAATAAGAGCTTCCCCTATGCCAGAAAATATACAAGGGGTGAATGGTATGAGGAAAAGTAAAATGATTGTTCCCTCCTTCTAGAAGCTTAAATTCTAATGGAAGACAAAACATGCATGCAACTGTGTACATTTATAAACAAAATGGGATGTGATCCCCTATTAAAAGGAACTTCCAGGGACAAAGACTGGGGATGACTTCTTTCAGAAGGTGGAATCTGAGGCATCATAAATGGTTTTAGGGAAAGAGAGGGAGGGAAAAAGGGAGAGAGAGAATGAGAGAGAGAGAGAGAGAGAGAGAGAGAGAGAGAGAGAGAGAGAGAGAGAAAGAGAGAAGGATCTGAGTTTAAATCCAGTCTCAATCCTGGTCAGAGAGAGACAGAGACAGAGAGACAGACAGAGAGAGACAGAGACAAAGACAGAGAGGAAGACAGAGACAGAGAGGCAAAGAGAGACAGAGACAGAGACAGACAGAGACAGAGAGAGACAGAGATAGAGAAACAGATAGAGAGCATTCCCAGCATGAGAGAGATACCTTTTGAAAAGAAAATCAAGAGATAAGCTGTCATATTAAGAACACCAAGGAGATCATTATTGTTTGATTGTAGAGTACATAGAATAAAATTATAGTAAGAAAGATGAAAAAGTAGGAAGTAGTCCGATTATGAAGGGCTTTCAAAACAAATTTAAAAAGTTTATATTCGACCCTGGAAATTGGAAGAGTGAGGTTTTTTTTTTTTATTCAGGAGGTAATATAGTTTACTTTATATGCAGAAAATAATTTTGGTGGCCAAAGGAAAGATGGACTAGAATAGAGAAATACTTCAGTTTTTTCCAACTTTAAAATGTGGATAAAATTACTATTTGTTTCCAGACATATTCTAGTAGAGGGATGGAAGTCACTTGGAATTGGGAAGAATTGACTTCAAGTCATGATTTGGGCACAATTGACTCTTTCTTGTTTATTTTATAAAATTATTTATTATATCAACAACATATGAAGATAATTTTCAACTTTCTATTTTTAGTAAAATTTTGAGTTCCACATTTTTCTCCCTCCTCTCTTCCCTTCATTTTCCTCTTGACAGTGAGTAATCTGGTATAGGTTAGACATATATAACTATGTTAAGCATATTTCCATATTAGTCATGTTGTGAAAGAAGAATTAGAACAAAATGAAAAGAAAAACAAGAAGGAAAAAACCGTAAAGTATAAAACACATTTAAAATTAAAAATATGATAGTGACCCTGGGTGAAACATTTAACCCCTTAAAACTTGGGCATATCTCTAATTCTAAGTTATAGGAATGGTTGTACTAGTATATGGGACTTCTTCACTTTAAATGTTTTGATAACAGCAAAATTACAGGTCTGATATCTCTCTCTTTCTCTCTCATACACACATGTGTATATATATATATTCACACACACAAATATATATATATATATATATATATATATATATATATATATATATATATATATATATCTGTAATACCTATCTCCTAAGATGATTGTGATGTTCAAATTGTAGAATGTATGAAAGACTCCCTGGAACTTTAAAATTTGAATCATTGCTACCATAAAAGCTAGCATCAACTCAGGAAGGAGGAAAGGGACTGTTGACCCAGGAGAGACAGACTTTTTATTTGTCATGCTGATCATATCCACCTCTTGATCATTAATGCCAGTCCTTTGATATTTTGGTTTCAGTCAAAACACCACAATAGTCCATGTAGAAGAGAGCCAGGTACTTTCTAGGTAGGACATCTCTCTCCAGAGCATCTGGATAGTTTCCAGTGTCATAAGTACGAGTGGTAAGGGAATGGGAGTTTACATTAAGGAAACTTTTATATTGGAGGGGAATGGCCTGTGGTCAGGGCTTCTAGAATTTAGGTGGGGGAAGGGTATCAGGCAGCTGTAGGGTAGGACTCAAAGACAAATCAGTTCATCGAAGAAACACAAAACCCAGAAAATCAGCATTTATTCTTTTTTTTCCTAGCTGCCATTACATGATAGAAATGTTAATTATGATCCCTTCTCCTGACCCGTAGAACCTTGGGACTCTGGACCTCTGTGGGTAAAAATTATCCCATAGAGAGAGAAGTCCTAAGACCTTAGTTGATAGTATTATTCCTGCAACATCAATGTTTAGCTTTCACTCTTTAACTCTCACTAAGATGAACATCATGGGACCGCGTGACAGATTAAGATTCAGCTTCATCAAATCTCCTGAATTATTTATATTTCATTCTCTCTGCAATCCCTGTTAGTTTCTCATTAGGTGTAGTGGAGCAGGAGGCACTCAAATTATAGATAGAGCTTGGCCTAATTAGGATAATCATAGTTTCTCTTCTATCCCCTAATTTTAGGATGGCATCAAGTAGAACCAAGTTTGCCAACCTTGGACTCTGGGCTTGGATATTCTGACATTGTTTTCAGAAGAGTTCACTGAAAAACATGGAACTCAGGTAATAATATCCTTCTGTCTTTGATTTCTAAATGGACATTCTTCCATTCTGTTTGTATGTATGTGTGTGTGATGACTATGTGACATTTTTTGGCCATTTAATGAGGGAGACAGAAACAGAGACAATCAGAGATAAAGAGACAGAGATGCAGTCCTAGAATTTTAATAAAGTGTCAAAAAAGGCCATTAACTCAGTTCTTTGTCTTCAAAATCAAGCAAACAATAGTGGTAGATTATAAGAGATTGTTAATTTTCATTCCCCTGTTTAAAGAGATGAGAAACAACCTTGGAAATTGTATTTATAGGGCAACAGAATTAGAACTGAAGAGAACTTAAATATTATTTGCTTCCTAACCCATTACTTTTAGAGATAAGAAAGTCAAGAACTAGAGAGACAAATTCGTACAGGGTTGCATAACTAAGAGGAGAAAGTATCAGCTCCTAAACTTTGCATTTAAGATTCTTCACAATTTGGCCTTAATTTACATTTCAAGTCTTACTTAACACTACTCCCTTTTATACATTCTGCATTGAAGCTCAGATGAAGCCCTGGTTTTTCCCCTCAAATCTATCTCCAACTTCTATTTATTCTCACTTGTTATTTCCCATGACTAAAAATCAAGCTGTCTTTAGTCTCACCTATGAGAATTCTTTTTTTTCTTTTAAGCCCCAACCCAAGAGTTGTGTCCTCTGATTCCTTCATTTATCACCCTACCTCCACTATTACTATCTAAAGTTTTCTTGTACAATACTTACTTTATACATTCTAATGAGAATCGAAGTCCCATCAGGTATGGGTTAATCTCCTTTTGTTATTGCATGCTTGCAGCATAAGACATTACTATGTCCTTGTTGAATTGAATTAACTCATCCAACTCCATCATTTTTGAAAATAGGAGGCCTGAGCCCCAAGTAGATTAAGTGACTTTCCAGAACTCAAACTAGGATCATGTTAAATTTTTTAAAATTTATTTATTTATTTTCATCCATATGCACATGTATATTTTTAAGGTACAAAATTTCCTTCCAACCTCCCTTTCCACCCCCCTCCCCCTTGTCTGAGTGGTGAACAGTAAGGTTAGAATTGTACATACATATTTTGATAAACATGTTTTCAAATTAGTAATTTTTGGTATGGGGAATTAGGATTAAGGGAAAGATATATAAAAGGTAATTTTTATAAAGTGCTCATCAGATTCTGAAGGGTTGGTTGTTTGTGTGTTTTGTTTTGCTTTGTTTTCATTCCTCTGGATGGGGATAATATAGTCCATACCTGGTCTAATACAGTTGCCCCAGCTCTCTGGACTTTCGAGAGGATCTGCCTCCATTAAGGTTGTTCATCTTACAATTTTGTTTGTTGCTCCCATGTTTCTTGACATCCAACCAGAGAGATTCTACCAGCTATGGCTATATCTTGAGTATGAGAGAAATCTCCCATAATACTTTTGCATTCAATAATTTCTTGCAATGTATTTGTAAATAATGGATGTATTTGATCAATAAATAGAGGAACTGCCTTTCATTTCAGAGCCCCTTTAATTTTGTTTTTACAAATGTTTTAAAATTTATTCATTTTCAGGTTGTCTGGATAGCAATTTTTGTTGCTGCTTACATAGCTCTCTTAAAGACTATGACTTTGAGCAAGTCATTTATCTGGGCCACAATTTCCTCTTCTATTAAATGAGAGAGTTGATAAAGTTCTTTCCTATCTCCTGAAGACTTTCTAGCAAAACACAGAGGGTTCATGATCAGTGTATAATCATGGATATTTGACTTATTGAAGTATCCTCCCTTTTCAAATAATCATGAAAACCCCAGATATTTTTTTTTCTTTCCAGTAAGAAAGCAAAATTCCCCTCAAAATTCTGGTTCCTTCTCAGCCATAGAATGATCCAGAATTTTAGAGGTGGAAGTAACCTTAGAAGAACTTTAGTGGTCATTTTGTCTTTCCTTTCATTTTGGAGATGTGAGGCCTTGAGAGATGACATGATATCTAAAGTATTATACATCTATGGACTTTCAGACAGTTTTTTGCAGTGCTTGTACGTTGATTTGCAAATCTTAAAGTCATTTATAAAATAATTAAAGTTACTTGTGTACATGACTATAAATCCTGCTGGACTGTTAAGTTCTTTGTGGGTATGGATGATCAATCTTCTCGAAATCTGTTAGCACAGCTTTACACAAGTTTTTCTTTGAGGCGGGGGGGAGACAGGCATTCAAGTATGAGTTAATAAGCTTAGGGAAGTACTTTTAAGCAGTTCCAAGACTTATTGTGTTACCTGGGACACTGTTGGGTTAAAACACCTGATTATGGTCCCCTATTTCAGTATGGCTCCGAGCCATATTCATTCTGATTCCAAGAGTAGGTATTTATTCTCTATGCCAGAGGTGAATCAAACCAGAAATATTTAACAGAATAAATAAAAATACAAAAAATAGCATTAGTAAGTGGATTTCTAAGTCAATATGAGAGCATTTTTATGGTTTGGTGGTTCTCATTTCAATTTATCTAATGCCACCACCACTGTGCCTTTGTGAATTTTAGGGCTCTAATAAATGTCCAAATCTAAATGGATCTTCATGACAGCAATATACCTCTACCTGAAATTTGTTTCTTAGCAGCCCTTCCTTCTTTAAAGATAGGGTTCTTAATCATTCTTGGATAATGGATCCCTTGGGCAGTTTAGTGAAGTCTGTGGAACCCTTCTCAGAATATTTTCAAATGCATAATAAAATAAAGAGAATTGCAAAAGATACCAATTATGCTGAAAAGTTATTATGAAAATAAGTTCATGGCTCATAGGTAAAGAACCCCTGATTTAAAGCATAGCTCATATACCACCTCCTACTCAAAATTATTCTTAATTTCATCAGTCATTAATACCCTCTCCTTCATGAAATGGCCTAGTATATATTTGCATTTCCTTGTTTCATACAAGTTGTCATCCCTCAGTATAATGGAAGCTGCCTAAGGGCAGAGATTTTTCCCTCCCTATAGTTTAATTTCTATTGTCTAGCTTTGTGTCTTGTCCATGATAAATATCTAATAAATACTTGTTAAATTGAATTGAGTTGAAGAGAAATAAATTAGAATTATTCCCCACCCCCCAACACACCCCATACTGCCTGCTCCCTAAGCAACAAGAGTGATCTATGAACGTAGAATTCTACATTTTTTTTTAGTGGAGAATATATTTATGTGGTGACCAGTTTGTCTGCAGAAAATAGCTTATATTTCATCAAACACAGTTGGGCACACATTGTGAATAGGCCTAGGATAGAACAGTGGGTATCTGGGAAGCAATAGAAGGAATGAGGCTGAATATTTCACAGGAGTTGCCAGAGGAAGAAATAGCATTGAGTTGGACAGTTACAGTACAAGGACCCATTGCAATGTGAACATATGGTGGGTGATGGCTGCCATCATCTCATTCGGGCCGGAATGGGGGTTGTGCATTGGAGGTATTCAGATAGATTTTAGGAAGCAAAAACACTACAGCTGTTTTTTTCCCCCCTTTCACCTTGGCCGGGGAACTCTGAGAGAGCAGATGGTTACTGGTTTCCAGCCATGTTTCCTACTTGCCAGGTCTTGTCAAGCTGCTTTTAACATGAAGTGTAGACAAAATCCGGGAGGTAATATTTTCATTACTATTGGACTTAGTCAGATGAGCACTCTTGTTGCTGAAATGAGTCTCATTATGAAAAAAATCTGTAACTTGGGAGCAAAATCACAAGAGTCAGTAAATCAATATGATTTAATGTTTGAAAAAATGTTTGAAAAAAATTTAATGGTTGGAAATCTCTGATGATGATGTTTTTCTTTCCTGTGCCAAACAATGAAAGAAGGGAAAGGGGGACTGAAGCCTTCAGTTCATTTATGATTAGAGACAAAGTGAAGTATTTTGATCTTGTTATGCTTGATTCTAATATGAATTATTTTATTCTTTATTCTATGATAGTAAAATATACTTTATTCTATACTAAAAGAGTAAAAAATATTTTATTTTAAGATAGGAGAATTGATCTCTTATTTTATTGTAAAATAGTTACATTTCATTATTTTATTATGAAACCCTTTCAGTAAAATACATGGTCTCTGATATTGAGGACTATTATTTTTTATTGTTTTTCCTTTGCATCATTCTCCAATATCTGTCACAATGCATTGTAGATAGTAGGCACAAAGTAAATGCTTCCTAGAATAGAAATAATAAAAGTCTATTTTATTATAAAATTAACTTATTTTGTTTTACTCTATATTATGGAATAATTTTAACTTGTACTTTATTTTCTCATTATTTTGTGATCTCTTCTCAAATAAAATATGAATTTTAAGAGCTTTTATGTATTATAATATTTTTAGAACGACTGCTTCAGAAAAGATGTACGGAACAAAGACTTCTGGGACTTCTGGGGCAACCAATGTATTATGTGCAAAGTGTTTATGTATATATTATATATATATATATTCATTTATGTGTGTAATGATATTGTGTTCTACTCTAAAATGTTATTTTAATTTTATTTCTCTTTATGATTGCAATGTTAATTCTATATTAAATAATATAACAATGATAAATAATAAAACAAAATATACTTTATTTAATACAAATAACAATAAGATCTAGCATTTATATAATATTCTAAGGTTTGGATATTACTTTGGTTCATTATCTCATTTATCTCCTGACATAACCCTCTGAGATAAGTATTCTTTTCATCCGCATTTTACATTGAGAAAACTAATGCTCATTTATTTACTTGACTAAATTTACATTGTTCGAAAGTATCTAAAATATCATTTCTATTCAGTTTTGAGTATCTGGAAATATTTCATTTGTTTATCATTTAAATTATATTTATTTTAGTTTTTCAATATTTAGTCTTTTAATGTTAAAAATAAGGCATTTTAAATTTAGATTTGAATTTATTGTTATAAATAGTTTCTGAAAAGTTACTCATTCATTTTTAATATGACAATGTTTTGGGGCTATTTCTTTGTCATTGACAATGAATAAAGGGCAATAGGATATACCCTCTCCAAAAAATTGAATTGAATTTATTTCTTGATTATGATAATTTTTGGTGCTGGACATATATCTACCTTATAGTTGACTAGTTCTGCTATAGAATACTACTTTTTTTGTTGGGGAATATTTTTATGTGGTGACCAATTTCACTGCAGAAAATAGCATATATTTCATCAAACATAGTTGATTGATCACACATTGTAAAGAGTCGTATCATAGCATGGCAGTTATTTGAGAAATAATAGAGGGAGTGAGACTGAATATTAAACTAAACTAGTAGTTATGATGTAATGGAGATTCTGTTGAATTCGAAGTTCATAGATTTGGGTAAAATTTTTTTGTTTTACTTACCTGTGTGTTCCTGTGATAGTTTCTTCATCTCTTTCTCTGATCCTCAGATTCATGAAATATAAAATGAATGGGATTATAATAGATGATCTTTTTAAAAATATTTATTTTCAGCCATTTGTATATGCATATTTCCAAGTTACAAAATTTCCCTCCCCCTTTCCTTCCCATTCCCTCCCCTCAGCAGAGAATAGTCAGGTTAGCATTTTACATGCATATTTTGTTGAATAGGTTTACAAATTAGTAATTTTTGGCATGAGGAATTAGGATTAAGGGAAAGAGATACATAAGAGATAATTTTATAAAGCGTTCAACAGATTTGGAAGGGTTTATTTTTTTTCCTGTGTGTTGTTTTGTTTTGTTGTTCTTCCTCTGGTTGGGGATAATATAGTCCATAACCAGTCAAATATAGTTGTCCTAGGTCTCTGGATTGTTGAGAGGAGTTGGCTTCCATCAAGTTTGTTCATCTCATATTGCTGTTGAAGTGGACATTATTCTCTTGCCTCTGCTCCTTTCTCTCAGCATCAGATCCAAGAATAGATGTCTTTTGATGTCTTTTGAAAGTCCATATGTGTGAGTCTGTGAACTATATCTTAAAATCTTCTATTATTAGTTCATTCACCCTAAGAAGAAATTAGTAATAACTTCATGAGAAATAATAATCAATAACTGTTTATATAATAATAATATATATAAGAATATATAATAGTCCAGGCTTATGCGTAACAAGACCCAAGAGTGAGTTACCACCAATATTCAGGTTTTTGATTTCACATTATGCTTCTTATTATTAATCATTAGACCTCTGTTAACCCAAGTTTCCTCATCTACAAAATGAAAGGAGTGAACTAGAGATTCATGCCTTTATTAAAACCTCTTTTAAATCTACCATTGTACGGTCTCTGTTCTTTTTAAACTATTCAAATAAAAAAATCAAGCATGATTCTGGAGGATCCATGGTAGGAATCAAATTAAAAGATAATTTATTTTTAACATTCATTCAATTTTTTTGTATTTTGAATTCTCTTTCTCCCTCCAGTCCCTTCCCAAGCCATTGAGAGGCCAAGCAATATGATATCAACTATACTTGTGAAGTCATGAAAAACATTTTAGTCATGTTTCAAAAAAAAAGCAAGAAAAACAAAGTGCAAAAGTATGCTTCAATTTGTACTTAGAGTTAATCAGTTTTCTTATTGGTGATGGATAGCTTTTTGCATAGTCAATCACTTGGAATTGTCTTGGATCATTGTATTGATTAAAGTAGCAGACTCTTTTATGTATGATTATCAATACAATAATTGTTATTTCTATGTCCAGTGGTATCTTAGTTCTGCTCACTTCACTTTTGTGTCAGTTCATATAAGAATTTCCAGGTTTAGGGGCAGCTAGGTGGTGCAATGCATAGAACACCAGCCCTAGAGTCAAGAGTACCTGAGTTCAAATCTGGCCTCAGACACTTAAAAATTACCTAGCTGTGTGACCTTGGGCAAGTCATTTAACCCCATTTGCCTTGCATAAACCTAAAAAAAAAGAATTCCCAGGCTTTTTTCTGAAACTATTTGAGTCAGCATTTCTTACAGCACAATAGCATTCCACCTTAATAATATATCAAAACTTGTTCAGAAATTCCTCAGTTGATGGGCATCCCTTCAATTTTCAATTCTCTGTCACCACAAAAGAAGTGTTTTAAATACTTTTATGCCCATACGTTCTTGATATGTTATTTGTGGATCAATGGGTATACACAATTTACTAGCCCTTTTGATATAGTTCCAAGTTATTCTCCAGAAGGTTGGACCAATTCACAACGCCCCAGCAATGCTTGGCATTCCTGCCTTTCTACCTCCCTGCCCTCCTTACAAGGAATCACACAAAAGATATATCTTGTGAAGGAAACTTGTAGATTATAAGAATGTAATTTTTTTGTCCAAATTTGTTTCTCCACTCACTAGAAGAATTTATGGAAGACATGCTTATGTGAGAAAATTACATAAAAGTGATTACAAAGGCTAATATTTGGGCTCAGATATGGGATTGATGTCAGTTACTATCAAGGATTCTGCATATCTGAAAGTTGCTAAATTTTGCAACTTAGAATAAAGCTAAAATCAATTTTTAACACATTTTTATTTATTTAAGGAAGTAGCGTTAAGTGACTTGCCCAAGGTCACACAGCTAGACAATTATTAAGTGTTTGAGTTCATATCTGAACTCAAGTCCTCCTGACTCCAGGGCTGGTATTCTATCTACTATGCCACCTAGCTTTGCCTAATACCAATTAAAAAATAAAACCATGTATTATTTTCTCTTTCTGTCCTGTTAGTCAACCTGATAGGTGAAAGGTGATAGTTCAGAGTTGTTTTAATTTCCATTTCTCTAATCAAAGTGATTTTACTAACTTTGTTTTTTTATTTTTTGTTTAATTTTTTAATTTAAGGCAATGGGGTTAAGTGATTTGCCCAAGGTCAAACAGCCAGGCAATAATTAAGTGTTTGAGGCTGGATTTGAATTCAGGTCCTTCAGACTCCAGGGCAGGTGCTCTATCCACTGCAACACCCAAGTGCTTCAAAGTTTTGAACATTTTTTTCGCATCACTATTGAACACTTCGATTTCTTTTTATGAAAACTAATAGCTTTTATTCTGAAAACTGCCTTCATATCCTTTGACCATGTATCAAGTGGGGAATGGTCTTATTTTTTAAAATTTGTCTTAGTTTCCTATATATATTTGAGAAATAAGGTATATGACCAATGTTCTAAGAAACTTTCCGGCTATTCTGTCAACATATTCTATTTCATTATCCCCATCTCACCCCTCTTTTCTATATGTTAAGGTATTATATCTCCAACATTCTGTGTTCTGTCTTAAGGTCACTTCTGTCATATTTTTTGCTTTATTTTCAAATGTCTTTTTCAGTTTTAACCTTTTTGGTAAATGTTCCAGAGTCCTTTTTACCTGTGCCATTCTGCCTGAAGATCCCAAATAGCTCTTCTAGTCAACTCATTTTTTGAATTCTTTTATTAGAGAAAAATAAGATTGTTTATGATTACTCCATTTTCTTTGGGGAAAACATTAACTTCCTTATAGAATTCAATTGGATCAGGACAGATTTTGGAACTTTTTCTTATACCAGCAATAGAATAATTTGTAGGTAGAGAGAATTTGTGATGAGTTATTCTCATAATCATTGTTTCTTTTGGGAAAATCTCTCTAATTTATTTCAATAAACATTTGTGCTTTTATGTTTCAGGTTTACCCATTTTAGAAATAATTCTTCTCAAAACATTAAAAGAAATCTATGAATTTCAATATTGGATATGTGAAGTATATAAAGCCTCTGCATGCATTAATGTAAGAATAGTTATATTCATTCATCAAACAATGCCTCCATTGCTACCTGTAATTTAGTGACCAGAGTCTTTCTTTAGCTTTTCATTCTGTTAAGTTAATGGGGATGTCTCATTTATATCACATATTTGGTAGTATATTATTCATCTGAAAATTATCAAACCATCAGAACACAAAATGGACCTTGATCATCACACATGTTGACACTGACAGTTACCTTTCTGGGTTTCAAACTTTGACAAGGACCTCATTTAACACATCTCACTCTTAGTACCTCTGAGAGCACCAATTTTGACGAAGAGAACCCACAACAGAACCCTTCAGAAATCAAAGTATGACTGTGAAATACATCGGATGAGAAGCGGTCAGATAGATAGAAAGAAAGGAGAGCATAGTGTTACCAAAGCCTAAAGGATTTACAGAAGAAAAGGAATGACAATGTCATTGGCTACAGAGAACAATGAGGATTTACAAACAACCATCAGATTTGGAAAATTGCCCTGCAGTTCTAGAACAAGACCTCAAAGTAGAAATAGAAGAAAATCCACCAATCATCACCTGAAAGAGATCCCAGATAGAAAATGTACACTAATACCATAGCCAAATTTTGAATGTCCCAGTTTATGGACAAAATATTGCAAGCAGCAAGGAAAAAACCCCAATTTAAATATTACAGAACTAGAATGAGGATTATACAAGATCTATCAGCTACAGTATTAAAGGACCATAGATATTATAATTCTCTATTTTGTAGAGCAAAAACACTGGGGTTGCAACAGAGGATAACCTACATAGTAAAGTTAAGTGTAATCCTGAATGAAAAAAATAGACAATTAATGAACTGAAAGATTTTCAAATATTTGTGACAAAAACAGCAGAACATAATGGAAATTTTAACATATAAGATTCTGAAGCAATATAAGCTAAACATTAAATACCCATAAAGTCAAATTGCATACTTAAATGTGTAAAAGTTATCATACTATTATGACTATCATCATCATTTGGGTAGTTTGAAGGAAAGGTTTGGACTTAGTCAAGTATGATTGGGTAGCTAAAATGTATAGGCAGAGAGAGGAAAAATAAACAAATAAGGCAGGATTCTCTGGGTATCGCAGTAGAGCAGATAATACCACTCTAAAGAATTCATTTACTCTGATAAATTCATGTGAATTTCTGATGTTTAACATTGGTCAGTACCAATGACTTTGCTGATAAGAACTTTCTTCTTTGGCAATTGAGATTGTAGAACTTGGAAGAACAGTGGCCAGATTGTGTATCCGTACGGCTTGCTTACCAAGATGATAACTATGGACATTGACCTAGAAGCATTTTTGCCCACATTTTTCCAAAATATTCATAGCAGCCCTTTTTTTTGTAGTGGCAAAGAATTTGAAATTGAGGGAGAAAAATTCTTACCTTGCTAGTGTTTTTCTTTTCCCCTTACCCCAGCCTCCCCAAATATCTTTAGTCTACTTTTACAATCATGGCAAATTTCTCCTCACAATGCAATATAAGTCCTTGAAGGCAGGGATGGACTCATTGAGTCTTTGTATCTCCAGTACAATGCACAACCTGAAGAATAGTATATGTTCAATAAATGTGGATTGTTGCTATCTGATTGACTGAATTAGTATACTAGTGACATAAATAAAACAAAACCAATTAGTTAACTGCACCATATAGTTTTACAAGATAAAAAAAAAATAGGGGGAATTGGATAGAAACTTCTCTTGGGGGATGAGGGTGGCGTTTCTTTTTTAGTATGTTATTTTAGCACAAATTTCCATGTTGTTTTTCACATCACATCATTTAGGAGCTATGGTTTGTAATTGCTTAAATATATGAGTATACCTGCCACCTTCAGCAAAGGTTAGTGGTATCTGAGGACATGTAAATCTTCTTTTATGAAAAAAAAGATGTCAACTTAAATTATGTCTTTAGTCAAGGTGTTATAAAACATTGGCTTAGATTATGCTTGCCTGAGGAGAAATTGTATTTTAATTCCTCACTAGAAAATCAAGCCTTATTTATGTAAGATGGTCAAGAAAATGAGATCTTTGACCTCCTGATAGATGGGACTGGTAGGAAATCAGGTCCAAAAGTTGAATTGGCCCCTGTTTGGAATCACTGAATATTTTACACCCTATATTATTGTTTCATGTACTTTCAATGATTAGACAAATAGAGCCCCAGGTTTTCCTTTTATGAAGATATAAATAAATGAATAGAGATTACCAATCAGCCCAAAGAACAAAGATATGAATGAAGATATAACTGTGGAAAATTCAAATGAAATGGTCCCCTTAAGAAGTACATGAGAAGTGAGAGATGTAGAGAGTTAAGCATTTCATATGGGGGAATGATAGGAACTAGCCCTCCATGGGACACACTGTGTTGGATCATATTAAACATTTATTCCATTAAAAGTCCCAGAACTTTGTTTCTTCAAAAAATATTTGTATATGCCCTCATTTAGCCTGAGTAAGTAAATATTTTCAGGTTCATTGAAACTTTAATTCTTTTATATTTTTAATGATCTGTGAATTTGATAATTTAGGTCCCCTCACCAGTGGTGAAATCTAATTTAAACCCTGTTGAGAGATCTTCCCAAAGTTACTAATAAGCAGAACTAGCATTCAAACTCTTGTTGTTTCATATAATTCTCAGAAATTCACTTGCGTGTTCATTTTTTCACTCCTAAATTCACTATTAAAGATGTATTCAAATTGTTAAAATCACTTTTACCATGTAAAAATAGCATGCAATAGTATCTGGCATGACATCAATAGTCTATCCATCACTGATTTTTTTTTGCAAAAAAAATGGATGCATCCCTGGCAGATATCCATTTTTTCCTTATATTTCTTGGATGATATCTATTATGCTTCTTCCTGTGAACAAATTATCATTAGTCATATACTGCACTTTATCTCTCCATTTCCCTTTTGGTTGCTTGTAATCTTAATTTTAATGAAACTGAACTATTCTATTACTTCCAGTCATATAACATCATTAGAAGAATGTCAATGTTACATTGATAGATTTGTCTTGTTTATAGGAATGTGGAAGAGGTCTTGGATATTTGGGAATAAGCTAAACTTTCTCAGTGGTCATCAAACTCTTTCTTCATTCTATTCAATTTTGTACCCAGTTTATTTTCTAGAACCTATCTTGCTGGATCAAGATAGATGCATTATTAGTGATATTTATAAATATCTCACCTAAAATTCTTTAGTAAATTTGGTCAAATATTCTAGCTTATTTAAACATTTTTTTTGCATCCTGACTCTCTTATTCAAAATGTTACTTATTCCTCCAAGCTTTTGTTCATTTAAAATTTGTTATGCATGCCATACATGCATTTGTTGTATTTGAGAAGAAAGAAGAACTCAAACCAAACATAAAAAAAAATCCCCAATTGAACCTTCATATTTTGAAGTAGTTTTTCTCCACCCTTCAGAGTTCCCATAAGCTGGTTTCAATTTTTTTCTTTTTTCTTATTCCATTCCTTTCACCACATTCCTTTTCTCAAATTCCAAAGATCTGACCTTTCAATGGCTAAAAGATTCTGAGTTAGAAACTCCCAATTATGTTCTTATAGGACAGAACTATTGGAGAAGATTTATATTGGATGCATATAAGACACCTGAAAATTGTCTTGATCTCCAAGTAAATCTGACTTTTGGAAGCTGCACTGCTATATGGAGTGAAGAAATGCAGAATCATAGGGTAATTCATCTGGAGTTTGGAGAAGTTCTAGAAGTAACCAAGCTCACCTTTCTCATTTGGATTAAGGAACTGAGATTCACAAAACATAAGTCTCTTCTTAGAATCACAGAATTTGAGAGTTTAAAGGGAATTCAATGACCTTGTATTCCAACCCCCAAATGAAGGGACTCCCATTAGAAAATTTTATGTAAGTCAGCATCTAACCTTTTCTTGAAGATTTTCAAGGAAAGAGTACTTGTTTTTTTTTCAAGGCAGCCCATTACACTTTTGGACAGCTCTAAAGGTTAGGAATTTTTCAATTATTCAAATTTAATTTGCTTCTTTGAAATTTCCAGTTATCACTAATGTTTACATCTTGTATCAACAAATGTACTAAATCAAATCCCTTCTCCACATGACAACCCTTCAGATGCCTTCTCCAATATAACTATTCACAGTTCCTTCAAATTTTCAAGTGACATTTGCCTTTGTCTAAGTCTGTAATAGCTCTCCTATAAAAATCATGATTTTTATTGATCACAGTCATTTTTATTTGTCATATAAGAAGAGAAGCTTTGGGGCGGCTAGGTGGTGCAGTGGGTAGAGCATTGCCCTTGGAGTCAGGAGTACCTGAGTTCAAATCCAGCCTCAGACACTTAATAATTACCTAGCTGTGTGGCCTTGGGCAAGCCACTTAACCCCATTTGCCTTGGAAAAAAAAAAGAATACAAGCCTGGGTCCTAGCACCAGATTTTCCGGACTAGAGTGACCTCTTACTATATACAATTTTTACCTACAAATTGGGACTAAGTTGGCAAGGAAGGGAACAATCAGTCAAACTTGAGAAATCATATGCTACCTCCTTGAAGCTCCCATAACATTATAAATCAGGACTATGTTCTCTTGTCCAATTCAAGGAATTTTTCTCATGTTACCAGTGCTGAATATTTCCTTGAAGCAGATATCATAAGTTGAATATTTCAACATGTTCAGAAGCTGATAGATTGGTTGTAATTTGATTTTACCATGGGGGCTGCAATCACCATAGACAGGTTAGGTCAGGACCTCTTTTGGTTTTGAGCATCCTTACTTTATGGCTACTTTCTTCCCATTCATTTGAGTTCCCATCCTGAATATTTGCTCACCTTATTTCTAAGTTCCTACTATTGGATGAGCTATGGGGACAGACTTGCTAAGGACAGATAGAAATTGTTTTTTTTCAGGATTTGAAGTCAACTATTTAGGTCCTCCTTTTTGGGAATGAATACCCCACCCCTAATACCTTTTCTTAGTCTACTTACAAATTAAAAATGTGTGAATTTAATAAAACCCTCATCTCAATTATGCCATGACTAGGCAGGCCCAATTCACTAATTAAGACATTTGTATGTCACAGGATCTAGATCTAGAAGGAGTCTAATAATGGGTAGCCAATCCAATATTACAGATGAGGAAAATGAGACACAGGGCTGTTAAACTATTTGGTTAAAGTCATAGAAGTGACTGTAAGAGGCACTTTGTCTTGATCACATGTCTTCTCACTGTAAAACCAATGTAATTAATTGAGCTTGTTGAAGGATAGTCTTTATTTTGTCCTTGCGTTATGTATATACACATATTTACACACATATACTTTTTTCCATCATCTATATGAGTGATTCTTTTGTTGGGAAGTGTTCAGAGTGTTCACCATATTTTGCCTATAGATTCTCACAAAGCTGAAATGATTTTTCTCCATTTTATAAGCTTACCTCTTTCCTAGTAGATGGGACAATACAACTTATCTATTACTTATTCCTTGCTCTATTTCTTATCCAGTTTTTCCATTGTCTCTCTAATTAGCAATAGTTATGTCTAGGGAAATCAACTTTTATTTTTCTTTTAAAGTAACTTCTGTACTTTTCCATTATAAAATTTTGGACAGGATTTTCATATATATATATATATATGTATATATATATATATACATATATATATATATTCATTTATTTACTTTAATCACCTGTTAGATATACTGAGAATCCTTCCTCTCAAGAAGCTGAATGAACACTTTTAGTTTTGTTTAGCAAGATGCTGCCTTAGGCTCCTCAATAGGAAGAGATGTGGAAGTAAAAATGATATAATTTCACAACTTATTGAAAAATATGGAATTTAAGAGCAAATAGTTGAGGATGATAGTGAATTTACAATTTTGAGTGATTAGAAGAATGCTAGTGCTCTAAACAGAAATAGGGAAGATAGAAGTGGGCAGGTGAGATGGGATGAATTTGTTTTATTTTAATCATATTGAATCTGAGATGCTCATATAACATCAAATGTAAGACAAACTTATCTTAAGTTAACAAGAGAAGTTGTAAATTGATTTTAATAATATTGGATAAGAACTTGGCTGATAACTAGAGGACCATCTGGTGAATCTCTTATTTCTTAATTACCTCTTATCATGCTTAGTTGCTAGTCATGCAATGAATTAGTCATTTTTTAATAACAGTGTCAGAAAGGCACACATCTTAATCAATATACACCTTATACATGTCACTTTTGGCCATTGATATAAACTCAGATTTGGGGAAGTTTAAATCTTTGTAAATTGGAATTTGTGTGCATCACCAGAGCATATTGTTATTGATAGCTAAGGTTATGAGACTTTTCTTTATCTGGAATAATGATAACAATGCATTGCATTCATGTATTCTTAAATATAGTTGATCATGACTCATCTCTGTTCTTTATTCTCATTTGTTGGTTTGTTTATTTATTTATGCTTAGAAGATGGTCCCAAATCAAATCTCTTTGATATTTGATTTTTGAAAGCTCCCAGCCTCTTGTCATGTGCATTGAGGCATAAATGAACATATTTCTATTCTATTTCTGTTGGTACATATGTGTTCCACAAATGGGCTACTGGTGTGAAGGTGCAATGTTTAAAACATAAATAGAGGATAGGACATTTTTGCTTCAGAGATGTGTTATCTGACCAATTTTGAGAGCTGAATTGAGAGTGACAACTCCATGGTTTTTGATGAATGGTCAAGCTATACTTGGTTCAATCAGACTTCTATTCATAGAGCTTTCTTTCCATTAGTATGGACATTGGTTTGTGCTTGGAGTTGGGTACTTTCTACTTGACTGAAATCATGTTGCCATTTGACTTGATATGATGAGAACAAAAGGTGCGGCTTCAATCTAGAATGTTTACCTACTCTCCCTGCATACCTCCCTCCCTCTTCCCCACTCCCTCCCTCCATCATTTCCTTCCTTCCTTTCTTTCTCCTTCCTTCCTTCCTTCCTTCCTTCCTTCCTTCCTTCCTTCCTTCCTTCCTTCCTTCCTTCCTTCTTTCCTTCCTTCCTTCCTTCCTTCCTTCCTTCTTTCCTTCCTTCCTTCCTTCCTTCCTTCCTTCCTTCCTTCCTTCCTTCCTTCCTTCCTTCCTTCCTTCCTTCCTTGGTAATCTGGAATTCTGTCTTAAATGGAAAAGCAAGAGGCAGCATCTATCAGAAAGGAATGCTAGACTGGTGCACCACAGAATAGAAAACAATCTTTGTGGTTATCTAGCCCCATGTCCTTATTTATAGATATAAAAATTGGGGGTGAAAGTGATGAAGTGACTTGCCTAAGGTGATGCATCAGGCTAAGCAGCAGGTCTAGAACTCAGGACTCCTAAGGTTACTTTCATTATTCTTTTTATTAATTTTCCTTTAAAAAGGCAACTGTCTTTCTATTCATATATTCTCTAAAATGCCTTTGACTTTGGAGTATCTCACTAATTTGAGTCTACATCTGGTTAAGTATAGATTTGAATGGGGCAAATGAATAAAAGGTGAATCAGAGATAAACTATTAATAAATGTCAATGAAGTGTCTACTATATTTCCAGTAAAGACTTATAAAGACTTTGCTGATACAAACATAAATTATGTGATAGTCTCTTTCCTCAAGGAGTTTATGTCAAATTAAGTGACTTGCCCAGGGTCACACAGCTAGTAAATGTCCATTGTCTGAGACCAGATTTGAACTCAGATCCTCCTGATTCCAGGGCTGGCACTCTATCTACTATGCCATTGGTCTTGGAGTCAGGAGGATGGGAGTTCCAGTCCAGTCTCAGACACTTGTCACTTACTAGCTTTGTGATCTTGGGCAAGTCACTTAACCCTGATTGCCTCATTTCCAGGGTCATTTTCAGTCATCCCAATATATATCGGGCCACTGGACCCAGATGACTCTGGAGGAGAAAGTGAGACTAGTGACTTAGTCTCGTACCCCCTCACTCAAGTCCAGTTCACATGCTTATTATGGCATCACCTCCTTGATGTTAGGATGTTCTTTGAGGAATGAAAGACAAATTTCATAGTCAAGTGATGCGATGAAGGAAAAGGAGAAAGACATTCTGTAATGAAAGAAGCTAAAGATACTTGGCTTTGAGGAGAGTGTTGAGAAAACCTAGTGATCTTACAGTGTATTCCAGAAGTAGCATCTTCAAATCATACAAATTTCAATTTAATATCAATTGTTAAATTCAGACAGAGGACATTAAAGCTGCAATGACCCTTAGAATACAGAATCAAAAATAATAGAACTAACAAGAATCTTAGAGATTACTGACTTGTAGAGAGAGAGGTGAATGTAATCTGAAGTAGAGATGTTATTGTACATGCATTTAAAAATGTATAGCTGTACCCTCTTGGAAGTAGAGTCTAAGAAAATGTGATGACTGATGAGAAATAGTAGGGCATAATCAATGGAAGGCAGGCTTTAAAATCAGAAAGTATGAGATTTAAGTCTTTTGCATGGCACATATTAGTTTTGTGATCATATGCAAATAAAAAGCTCTTAGTATTGTTTTATATATGTGTGTCTATGTACATATGTGTATGTATGTATTCTATCTATCTATCTATCTATCTATCTATCTATCTATCTATCTATCTATCTATCTATCTATCTTATCATTATTTTACCAACAAAGAAAACTAAGGCAGACAGGTTCAGTGACTTATCTAGGGTGACTTGACTAGAAAGTATCTGATGTTTATTATATTAAAACTATCCAATAGACCAGAAGTCAGAGTGACCTGAGGTCTAATTCAACATCAGATACTTTCTAGTTGAGTGACCTTAGGCAAGTCACTGATTCTCTATTTGCCTCAGTTTTCTTGCCGGTAAATGATGATAATAAATAAATGAAGACCCTACCTTACAGAGTTATTGTGAAGGTCAAATGAAATAATATTTATAAAACTAAGCCTATAAGCCAAGTGCCTAGCAAAAGCAGATGCATTAAATGCTTATTTATTTTGCCACCTCTACACATATACATAAATACATGCCGATGTATAATAGTTATATGTCTGTATACACATGCAATTATCATGTGTTATTGTCATTCAGTCATTTCAGTTGTGTCCAACTCTCCATGACCCTATTTGGGGTTTTCTTGGTAAAGATACCAAAGTGGTTTGTCATTTCATTCTTCAACTTATTTTACTAATAAATTAAGGCAAATAGAGTGGCGACTTACCCAAGGTCACAGCTAGTAAATGTCTGAGGCCAGATTTTAGTTCAGTTTTTCTTTCCTTCAGTTTGATATTTCCCTGAGGGAAAAAGTCCTACTGTCCATGTCCATGCTATATTATAGCTAGGGGATAATGATTAGGAGGTTGTCCTTAGAATGATGGGGACTTAACTATAAGTTCTGGCTTTGTCATGTGATGACTACTTAATAGAAAATCACTAAATTCTACCAGTATTTAACTGTTTAAGACTAGAAATCAGGGTATATACTAACTTTCATTGGGAAGGAGACTTTTCTAACCAGGAATTCTCTTTACCAAGCAAATCAAAAATTTCACACCATCAAAACTATCTGTGCTGAAAGAACAGATTTGCCTATAATATGCATGTGATGAATGTGCTATTTCATTTGTTCTTATTTTCTATAGTATTCCTTCCTCTAGTCCAGAGACTCTATTCATTATACTACTTACTGTCCCTATTATGTGCACACCCATGCACCCACACATCATGCATGCGTATATTTGTACTGCATATCATATGTATACATGTCATGTGTATATGTATGCATAGATATACATATTCATACACAAACATGAGTTAGTAGTTGTCTTTCATAATCAAAGAAGATCGTATCTTCATATTTATATGATGGTGTGACTTATACATTATATTTATTATAGAGAGGTGAATGCTGTGCAAAGATATCCTTATTACTGCCTTTTCCAGAATCATTTCCCGCCATGGTCTGGTTTAATAGGAAACAGGACTTCTGGAGAAATTCTGGATGCTGTGAGAATCCTTGGTCTTATGGACATGGTTTCCCTCTTACATCAGCAAGGCATCACTGCACCCCAGCAACAATGGGCAAAAACAATAGAATATGATTTTTTAGTGACAAACTGGTGACAACACAGTACATCCAAACCTGTCTCTTGTTGGTCTAATCATCAGTACTCTTTTCCACTCAGGCCAGCAACCATACTTCCCCTGGAATCCAAAAATTTTGTTTTCCCAGAAACTACACAGTAGGTCATGGGAATAATGCCTCTATATCATTAGTGAGCATTATTTATTGTCTGAACTATGAAGGTGCCTCTGACATTTATTCTTGATTAATGGAAACACTCTTGGCAAGGGCTTTCACTCCGGTTCATCTGGCACTGCTCCAAGAATTTCACCTCTAACGGCATGTACATATACATACCTATGTGTTTTAAATATAAATAATTTTGTATATATTTATGTATATATATATATGTAATTATACACACATATAAGTATATAAATATATTTAATACCTATAGAAAATGAGATCAAATAAAATAGCACATTCATCACATGCATATTATAGGTAAATCTGTTCTTTCAGCACAGATAGTTTTGATAGCGTGAAATTTTTGATTTGCTTGATAAAGAGAATTCCTGGTTAGAAAAGTCTCCTTCCCAATGAAAGTTAGTATATACCCTGACTTCTAGTCTTTGACTGTTAAATACTGGTAAAACTTGGTGATTTTCTATTAAGTAGTCATCACATGACAAAAGCAAAACTTGAAGTCAAGTCCCCATCATTCTAAGGACAACTTTCTATTTATTATCCCCTAGCTATAATATAGCATGGACATGGACAATAAGACTGTTTTTCCTCAGGGAAATATGAAACTGAAGGTCTATAGTTTTGGTAAGGGGAAGTGACATAATTTCTGAACTCGGAAGGGTCCAAATACATAAAAGTGGGCATCCCAGATGTTAAATAGTGGCTCTGCCATTTGGATGCTAGTGTCAGCAGTTGTTTCTAACAGTGGGAGGAGGATTGAGAGGTAAGAGAATCTTTTAATAAGGTATATGTCACTCTGAGCTCAGATTCTTTATTAAAAATAGAACTAAGTATTCAAGATTGCACTCTGAAATTTCGAGGAAGTATTTGGAATCCTTTGAAAGGATAATAATGATGATGACAATGACGATGGTGGCAGTGATGAAATGTATATGATGTTTTAAGATTTGCAAAATTCTGAAAAATTCTATTTCATTTTATTACATATGGTTTCTTTTAATCATTTCTCCTTTTTTCTTCACTTTTTTTTAAACATAAGCATTCCTGGCAGGCATTTGGCTGAGAAAGAATACAGATCGGCCATTTGCTCAGTTTGTTTAGAAGGTCAGAATATAGAATATGAAAGTCAATGGAGCTTCTTGCCTTGGCTAGAATCCCAGTACTAAACCCCCTCCCTCTCATCTAAACTCTGCTTCTCCAATGTCTGATTGAGGTTTAAATAACTTGGTGCCAATGGGACCAACAAAATGAACTGAGCCTCTGAGTCCCCATTTACTTGCTCACAAACAGGCTCCTTATGCTGTTTTCATTTTTGTCTCTGTATGTACATTGTCATCACAGAGCTTTACATGTAATAGACACTTATTGATGGCTTGTGTAACATGTATAAGAATAAAAATGAATGAAAAATGAAAATGTCTACTAGAACCACTAAGTTGGAGTGCTGCTTAATCAATAACAAACATTTGTATTTAAGATCAAAATAATTATTTTAATAGAACAAAAATCTATTTTTTCTCCTCATTTCACTTGCTTGGATAAAGGAGGACTCTTGTAAAAAAAAATGAGTGAAGCAAGACAAATTCCCCCATTAGTCATATCCATATATGTGGATAATTCACACAGATGTATTCATGGTCATGTATACTCAGTTTCTCAATTGAATTTCAAGCTTTAGAAGTTCAGCTTTCAAAGTGTATACATATATGTTTATATGAATGTGTTTGTGTGATTCCTAGAGTCCCTCATCATCTCTCCATCAAAAAAGTGGTTAGTATGCTTCATCATTTGTTCTATGAAATAATGACTGGTAACTATTGATCAAAATTCTCAAGTCTATAAAAGATATTTGTCGTTTGCTGTGTATACACAATATTCCAGGCACATTGGAGATACAAAGGCAGAAAGGAAATAGTCTCTAACTTGAAGAAACTTGCCTTTTTGTGAAGAAGACAATGTGTACATAGACAAGTAAATACAGATTTCATAAAAGCTCATCTTGGAAGAGAGGGTAACTGGCTGTTACATTGACTACCACACTTTTTTTTTTCATTTTTTCTGTGTCTATTTCTTATATCAATGACTAAGAATCAAATATCTCCACAGAGCTAAAAATAATGTGAAAACATAACTCCTGGGTTTCATTAAGGTGGTAACCAAAATCATCAGAACCATCTGAATCGAAATGATCCCTTTGGTCATTTGTTTGGTTTTCTAAATATTCTATATTATTGCCTATTTAATTATGCAATCATTGGAAATTACCTACATTCAGTCTGAAGTCCAAATGATATAAGATCTCTACCACCTACTACCTGTGTGACCCTGTGTAAATCAGTAAACCTCTTTGGGCTTCAGGCTTCTCATCTGTAATATGACTAAGGTTGGACTAGATAGCCGCAATTGTCTCTTTTAACTCTGAGTATATAAACCTACTTCTGTATAGTTCATTGTTTGGAATCTAAATTAGATCATTGTGCAACACTGAAAAATTACAGAAATTAGATGCTAGATTTCATTAAAATGGTATGTCAAAAATACTAAAACTATCTGATCCAAAATGATTTCCTTGTCATTTCCTTAGCTTCCCTGCTTCATGCCAAATAGCCTATGTATGTGAACACGTGTACATGTATATATCCATATAATACATTATATATACTTGATCTTGATTCTACTTCCACAATACTTGTTCTGTTGGAACATACACATATACAGATAAAAACAAATATATATCAACAAGATGTGGCAACTGATTTGAGATAGGGTATGAAAAAAGGAAAAGTCAACACACAGAAATTTCCTTGAGAACTTGGATCATTTTTAGCTTTCTTCATATTTCCAGTGTATAGTAATCAGTTCTGTAAGTGAAGGGAAGTAATATAGCTTCTTTCATCCTCAGTTTCCTCATTTACAAATTTTCCTATCCACTTTTAAGGACTCATTATTGTATATGGAGAGAACTTAGCCATTTTCTAATACAAACACTTCGGGATCAGAACCAAAGAAAAGGTTAGGTCTAAAGATGTTATGATTTGTCTGTGACCTCAGAGGTGGTTAAGCAACAGAACAAAGATTTGTACTCAGAATCCTTGACTTTAAAGACAGTACTTTTCCCCCCAGAAATGATATGTGTAAGGCATTTTGTAAATTTTAATGAATTATACCAATTTAAGGTATATAATGAATAGAAAGATTTCTGAGCTAGGAAGTCTGGCTCCATCATATTGAAGTGTACAGCTTTAGGGTTATATTTTTATTAATGGGAAATAAGAGGGGTAAAAATAATTTTGTGACAAATAAATATTTTAAAAAATATATTGCCTGATGGGAGATTTTAGCAGTAGTATTAAGTTAAAACAAATCAGTGAGCATTTTAAGAGCTTATACAGACAGGCAGTGTGCTAATTCCTAGAGATGTAAAAAATAAAAAAAAAAAAATAAAAAGCAGACACTAACCCTCAAAGTAATTCCTAATCTAAAGAGTATATAGTGTAGGCAGTGAACTCAGAAGAAGATGGGGAAACTCTTAAGAATAAACCCTTGGATGTCATTGTCAATGTTATTCCATATGACAGAAAGCTGAATTTCACACTTTCCAGATGGACAAGTCTATAGAAATGAATAAGATCCATATTAACCGGAAATCTATGTGTTTGCAGCCAACTTTAGGATGACATACTCTCTATGGTCCCTGCCAGATCTAAAATTAGACTGGCATATACATGGATGTAATTTGTAATTGAGGTGTAAATAACTTGGTGGCCTGGACTACCAGGTAAATTGAATTGAACATCTCTCTGTCCCCCTCCAGCTGCTCATAATCTCTTTATGTCTGTGATAGAATGCCAATGAGCCAAGCAAATTGGGCTCCTTGTTCATGCGATCTCTAAACTTTAGTGACTGCCAGGATGGGGAATGAATATTGTCCAGGGCAAGGATTCTGTTTATATTCTGTCCTGTATCCTCAGTGCTCCATAAATAGTAAGGGTAACTTTATATTTCTCTAGTGCAGTGGTTCTCAAAATTCAGTCTGGGGACCCCTAGGTTCTTGTAGGGGACTTGCAGGTCCAAGCTACATTCATCATCATCATCATCATCATCATCATCATCATCATCATCATCATCATCATTTGTTTTTAATTTTTAATTAGATAAATATCGATAGATATAAACCACATATTTAAAAAGCTCTTTGAAATCTTTAATGATATTTAGGGGTATAGAATAGTTCTGATACCAAGAAAATTAAGAACCACTACTCTAGAACTTTAAGATTTAAAATTTTTTCTTCTAATACATTTTCTTATTTCTTTTTTCTTTTTTGCAAGGCAATGGGGTTAAGTGACTTGACCAAGGCCATCCAGCTAGGTAATTATTAAGTGTCTGAGGATGGATTTGAACTCAGGTACTCCTGACTCCAGGGCTGGTGCTCTCTCCGCTGAGCCACCTAGCCACCCCTTCTAATATATTTTCAAAAGGGATTTAGTGATTTTGACCAGTCAGATTCTAAATTTTATGTTGTTCTCTCATAGGTCTTCAACTGGAAAGAAATTTAGAGGTCAGGCGATCATGAATCTAGAGTGGAAACAAACAACAGACATGACAGTCGTATCTCCTTATTTTGCAAATAGGGAAACTGAAGCCTAGAGACATTAAATAATTTGTTTGCATTCATACAAACATCTAACTCTCTCCTGTGGCTCCAAAGGAAGTTATAACATATGTAGTGGTCACATCCCAATAAAATGCATCTCAGCATACAGGCTAAACAAGTTTGAGTGTAACTAATGGAATTCAAATACATTGGTGTGCTCATAGGATGTCTACCCAAAGTGCATGTGAAGACTTCTTCCATAGAATGGGCAGGTGAAAATTATTTGTTAGAACAGACATCAAGGGCATGGAAGCAGGCATTGTGGAGCGCTTAGAGCATGGTTAGATATCAGAGAGGACAAGAGTATCTACTACAGCCTGGTACATTTCTTGTCCATTATTTTGACTTGTCTAGTCAGCAAATTTTGATGATTCTGAAAGAGTGAGGCTGATAAATTTGTGCAATTCTTCCTGATTTAAATCCAATTCACATACAAGTCAAGACATTACCCCATGACGCCATTGGGCCTCTTAAAAAAGAAGCAAGAGGGGCAGCTAGGTGGTGCCATGGATAGAGCACCAATCCTGGAGCCAAAAAGAAGCAAGAACAAGTAAGTGTCCTAGAATTCTCAGGTTTTGTGATTCCAAATATTCTTGCCAATGTACTACAGAGCTTCCCAATCACTGTTTTATTCCCCTCTGCTTTGACTCTGCCCATTCTGAGATTAATTTATTGAAATCTTCAAAACCAATCCATTATTTTTGCCGAGAAAATCCCAAATGGGGGTCACAAAGAGGTAGACATAAGTGAAATGACTGAATAATAACTTGATGGGTTTATAATTTTGTTGATGTGAGTCCTCCTGATGCTGACACCATTACAGTCTAATTTTCCTTATTAGATAATTATGATAGTTGCTATAGCCTAAAAATTCATCACTTTATTCAGTATGTAAACCTTCAAGTGTGAACTTGGTCAATAGATATAGGGTCCATCATTGGCTTTCTGTTAGGACCTAACTATACTTGTGCTCCCCTAACATGGCTTTGGAAAAGCTAGGTTCAATTTCACACCAAAGTATCAGAGGACTTAAGCAGAGGAATTTATTAGATACCCAGAAAATAATGCAAATTGCTTATGACAACATAATAAAACATCAAATTAGTGATCCCTAGAGAGCAACCTCATCTTACAAAGAGATAGAAATATGAGATCTAGGAATGCAAACTCAGGTCTCCTGACTTCAAACACTGCAACCTCAAAAATTAAGTTGTCATGACAATGATAAAAGTAACTATTTTTTCTTGAAAATTGGTCATCAGAATGTGGAATTTTGAAAAAAAAATAACCTGGAAAGACTTGCATGATCTCATGCTGAGTGAAGTGAGCAGAACTAGGGGAGCATTATATACAGTAACAGCAACATTATATGATGATCAGCTATGATAGACTTAACACTTCTTAGCAATACAGTGATCAAAGATAATTCAAGAAGAGCTATGATGGAAAATGCCATTTACTTCCAGAAGAAGAAATTTGGAATTGGAATGGAGATCAAAGCACACTGTTTTTACTTTTCTAAGTTTACCTTTGGTTTTATATATTCTTCCTGTATTTTTCCACCTTTCCTGATTCTTCTTTCACAACAAATACTATGGAAATTTTCAACAAAACTGTATTAGTTTAACTTATATCAGATTATTTGCTTTCTTGGGGAGGGGAGAAGAAAGGGAGGGAGGAAGAAAAATTTGGAAATTGAAATTTTACAAAAACATATAGTGAAAACTACTGTAATGTAATTGAAAAAAATACTGTTAAATAAAAAAAAATGATCAACCAATACTGCAAATATCCTAGAAGCCATATTGAGTCATAGATCTAGAGATAGAAGAGATCATGGAGTGCAGTAGTTCAATGCTCTCATTTTGTAGATCAATAAATTGAGACTCAAGGAGGCTAAATAAATGGCTCATAATAAAACAGGATGCATTAGAAGCAATATCTGAAATCAGATCTTCCACACTTGATTCTGATGTTAATGCTACTGCTTTTTTGAAGTCTTTATTCCTTGTAGGGGACATTCATATTCAAATTCATGTTTTTCTTGACTTCTTGTTGGCACATTGTGTCAATAAATGGAATTTTCTGTAGAAATTCATGAAACTAATGATATCTGTCAATCAGTCCATAGATGAACTCAGTCAACTTACACTATCTCATCAAAATTATTTGAACCAAGACCATTCCTTCTTCTGGTATGAAGATGTTAGCATTATTGTCTTGGCTAGATGTTCTGTAATGATATAGTTAGTCAGGCAACTTCAGACTTATGGTGAAGGGGATCATGAATAAAATGCCTTTCTTCACTGTTGTTCTTTCATGTTCCATATAAAAAGGTCTTCATTTAAGGAGTGGGGAATAACCTAGACCAATAAGTTAGTCAGTCAACAATTTTTTTAATCATTTGCTCTGGGCTAGGTACTTTGAAAGATAGTGGGAATGCAAAGACAAAAATAAAATATCCCTGAGCTCAAAAATCTCATGAAGAGATCACAAGGGAAAAGCAGCAGAACATAGTGAAATGAAATACCATATCTAAAGCTACAAAATCTGTATTTTAGTTCACGTTTGTTCATGTAATATCTCTATAACTTTGGACAAGTCATTTCATTGCTCAAGAGATAACAGAGTAAGGGAAACAGTTCTGTATCTGGAATCATATTTGAGTTTTGAATCCTGGTTTCAACCTATGAAAGCTTGTATGTCACTTAAATTTTGTGGATCTTGGTATCCTCATCTGTAAAGCATCTGGTATAAGTTTCTAGGGGCCCAGAGATGAGGAGGGGATACATATTATTTTTAGGATTATTGGAGAAAAGAAAAAAAAGAGGGGCTGCATCCTTACCACTGTTCAGTTGTATATGGATAGATGATTATCACATGAATGATGGACTACTCATTCCTTGCTTTTATTTTCTCTCCCAGAAAAAAAAATGGTTTTTGGATTAGAAATAACAAAAAAAAATGTCTATTTGGGAGTTGATACTAGAAAATATCTCTCTTTGATGACTTTGTCTTTAGATGCAGATGAATTGCATTTTTGCATAGTGAAAAAAGGGGCAAATGATATTGCTGTACCTTTGATGGTAATCTTTGAAAGATTCTGAGAACTAGGGAAGAGTCATGAGAATGGATAAGGTCAAGTGTTCAAACTTTCTAAAGATGAAAGAATATGGAAGTTGCAAACTATGCACTGACAAAGTAGAATATGATTTCTGGCAAAATGCTATTATTAAAGGAATAGTGGGCATACAAATAGCTATAGAAATGGGAATGGCAAAGTAAAAGAATGACTCCTTTGAATAGGTCATGTGAGAGTAACTTCATTTCCCTTTTGGAGAGGGTGATTAGACTGTTGTAGATCAAAAGAATTCTGTGGAGATAACTAGATTTTAACAACAAAGTTGAAAAAATTACTAATGATTTTCTTGTGGGGAAAATAAACATCAATTTTATGATTGCAAGGTTATATAAAATTGAAATTGAATATATAGTTCTATATATATCATATATATATACATATATGCATATATATATATATATATATATATATATATATATATAGTACCTATTAAAAGTTTAATGCCAAATCAAAAGTTCTCTAGTTTGAGTGTCCCCCAAATTTTGTGTTTTATCTTCTGACCGTGGACATTTTGGGCAATAATTTGAAGCACAGATACCATCTTTGAAGCACTCTCATAGACAGATGATACCAAGCTCATATGAAGAGCTAGTCCTGGATTAATATAGTAAGAATCCACAAAGATTCTAAATGGTGAGATGAACTGAATATAACTTGAAAATTTAATTTAAAAAGTCATCTTCATGTGTAAGATGATGGAGGCAGAGTGTGTTTTGGAAAAAACTACAACTGGGGATTTTAGATGACTAGAGGTTTATTATCAGTCAACTCTATTACATGGAAGACCCCCCCCCCCCCAAAAAAAAAGCTAGTGCAATCTTTGACTTTGTCAAGATAGGCATAAATTCCAGACCTAGATAAGTGACAATCTTGTTCTACTCTATCTAGTTTGGAGTATTATTTCATATAGTTTGCTGTATTTATATAATAAACTGAAAACAGAGGATGGAAGCTAGAATATTGAATGGTCTCAAGATCATGGCATATGAAGTTGAGAAGGGATATTTAGCCTGAATAAGAGCTAAGAAGTATAGAGGGGCATGAAAACTGTCTTTAAATATTTTAAAGAGTTGTCATATTAAGGAAGTATTTGATTTATTCTGCTTGGACTCATCAAACATTTTGAAAGTTCCAGATGAGATTTTAGCTTGAGGGGGAAAAAAGCAAAAAAAAAAAAAAACTTCCAAAAGATTAGAGCTAGCTCAAAGTAGAATACAATGGCTTAAGACAAAGTATCATTAACTTTAATTGAAATTTTTGAGCTAAATCTTTATGACAACCTCTCTAGTATATTATAATAGATTCTTGTTCAAAAATACATTGGATTAGGTTATTTTGAGGTCCTTTCTCACTCTGAAATTCCATAACCATGAGATTCTCTGTCATCATGTTCTGAGGACTTCTACTACTCTTATACTGACTCTTTTTAAGATATAGATTACATTTTAGGACCTGTCCACACATTACATAAAAAGAAAAAGGAATTTTGTAGTAATACAGAGATAGATCTTAAGATAGTTATATAAGCTTCAATAGGTGAATCTATTTGGCCCCACTTGTCAAACAGGGAGATGGGTTTATGTATTATGGGAAACAGATATGTAGATTACGGTTGATACATAAATAGAGGTCCATATAAAATCTATTAACTAATACTTCTTAGGGCCAACTACATTTTGAAAGCAAACACCAATGGCTAATCTATGTAGTACTTACAGTATACAAACTTCATTTGCACTATCTTAGTTAACAACTGACAACTACATATTTCAAATGGGTCATAATCTGAAATAACTTGTCCTCTGGGTTACAGTTTAAAAACTTGGCTGTATATTATAAAGAGGACTATATCCTTAGACTAAAACCCTATTCCCTGGGGAGGGGAGCAGAGTCAAGATGGTGGTGCAAAGACAGGGACCTGCATAGCTTTTTCCCACACTACTACAAATACTTTAAAATAATTATTATAAACAAATTCTAGAGTTACAGAATCCACAAAAATAGTGTGAAACACTTTTCCAAATTGCATCTGGGTGAGTGAGAAATACAAGAGGGATCTGCCCCAGCAATCCAGGAACAAGAAGCAGAGCAATTAGATCAGTGACAGCAGCAGAGGTTTCCAGACCTTTCAGTCCAGAGACACTATAGAAAATTTGATCTCTTTCCTATCAGTGAGGAGGAACTCTGCTGCTTTGCCATACTCAGATCTGTTTCATAGTCCTGGGTCTCTGTCCCAGGAAGAGGAGGAGCAGAAGCACAGCAAAACTTGCTGCCACAGAAGAGTTTTGGAAGCTCCTCATAGTTCTAGAGCAGAAAAAATGTGCTTGTGTTCACACATAGACCAGAGTACAGGCAGGACAGGAGAGTATTAATTACCTCTCCTTAGGTCATATTGGAAAAACTGAAAATTTATAGGTTCCTTGAAGAACCTCTGGAAACAGTTGCAAAAAAATTCAAAAGTTTGAGACGATTCACCCTCTACTCTGAAAGCACTATTTTAACAAAGAGTTAAAATCAAGTCATAGACTTGAGAAATGAGCAAACAACAGAAGAAAAAAATGACTGTAGAAACTTACTATGATGAAAAGGAAGATGAAAACATAGTAAGAAGAAGACAACAAAGCCAAAGCCCCTACTTCCAAAGCCTCCAAGAAAAATATGAATTGGTTTCAGGTTATGGAAGAGGTCAGAAAAGAATCTGAAAATGAAGTAAGAGAGATAGAAGAAACTTAGGGAAGAGAAATAAGAGTGATGTGGGAAAATCATGTAAAATGAGTCAGCATTTTATTGGAGGAGACATACAGTGAAAAAAATGAAGAAAATAACTTTTTAAAAACCAGACTGGGACAAATGGCAAAAGAAAGACAAAAAAGCCAATGAAGAGTTGGGGCAGAATTGACCAAATGGAAAAAAGAAGTACAAAATCTGACTGAAGAAAATAGTTCCTTATAATATAGAATTGAGCAAAGGGGAGTTCATGACTTTGTGAGAGAACAATAAACAGTAACACAAAACCAATAAAACATGGAAAATAGAAACACAATGTGAAATATCTCATTGGAAAAACAACTGATCTAGAAAATAGATCCAGTAGAGAAAATTTAAAAATTATTGGACTAACTGAAGACCATTATCAAAAAAAGAGCCCAAACATTTAAGAACTCCTTCATCAAGGAGAAAATATTGCAAGCAGTCAGAAATAATGTAATCATAATGGAATCACAGTCAGGATAACAAGATTTTGCAACTTCTATGTTAAAGGATCACAAGACTTGAAATATGATATTCCAGAAGGCAAAAGAATTTGAATTACAACAAAGAACCAACTTCCCAGCAAAATTGAACATGCTCTTTCAGTGAAAAAGATGGATATTCAATGACATAGTGAACTTTCAAACTTTACTGATGAAAAGATGAGAGTTAAGCAACAAAAGAACCTGATTTTCAGATACAAGACTCAACTGAATCATAAAAAGGTAAATAGGAGAGTCAAATCATAATAATGCGAATTGCTTATATTCCTGCAAAGGAAGATGATGTTGATAACTCATGTGAACTTATTTATTTATTAGGGCAGAGCATAGATAGGATATGAACATGATGGGATAATGTATTAAAAAGATGAGAAAGGAATCAAGTGAATGCCTGTTATGGAACATTATTTTTCTATTAGAAACCAAGAGGGATAGGAATTCAGAGAAGCCTGGAAAGACTTGTATGAACTTATGATGAGCAAGATGAGCAGAACCAGAAGAACATTGTACATCATAACAGCAGAGATGGCAGAGATGATCAATATTATTGGAATTGCTCATTCCATCAATGCAATAATCAGGGAAAATGTTAGAGCATCTGTGATGGAGAATACCATCTGCACCCAGAGAAAGAACTGTGCAGTCTAAAAAGAGACCAAAGTCTATTAATAAACTTCAATTTTTTTAAATAAAATGTCTTATGTACTACATAATTTTGCTAATTCCAATATTTTATTTTTTCCTCAAGGATATGATTTCTTTCCCACACATTCAATTTTGATCAATGTATAGCATAGAAACAATGTAAAGATTACCAGACTGCCTTCTGTGGGGGGATGGGGGAGGGTAGGGAGGATGGAGGAAAGATTGTAAAATTCAAAACCATACAGAAAATGATTTATAGAAACTACTATTATATACAATTGGAAAACAAATAAAATATTCATTAAAAAAGATGAGAAAAGGAAAGAGTACGATAGAATGAGATAAGTTATTTCACATAAGAGGCAAGAAAAAGCTTTTCTAGTGGAGTGGAAGAGGGAGGAAGTGGAGTGCGTGAACCTTATTCTCACCAAAATTGACTCAGAGAGGGAGTCACATTCACACTCAATTGGGTATAGAAAGCTTTCTTACACTAAAGGAAAGTAGAAGGGAAAGGAAATGGGAGAAAGGGGATATTTGAAGGAAGGGAAATGAGTGAATAGTTAGAAGTGAGTAGTCCAAATCAAATCAATTTGAGTAGAGACAGGGTCAAAGGAGAGAGAGAATAGAATAAATGGGGGGATAGGATAGTGGGAAATAGAGTAGGCAATAATAACAATGAAAAAAATTGAAAAAAATTTCTCTGATTAAAGCCTCATTTCTCAAACATAAAGAATTGAGTCAAATTCATAAAAAATAAAAGCCTGTTCTCAATTGATAAATAACCAAAAGTTATGAGGAGCAGTTTTCAGATGTTATTAGTGCTGTCTATGATCATATTTAAAAAAGTTCTAACTCACTTTTGATTGGAAAAATGCAAATTAGAACAACAATCCTGTTGAATTGGTTAATAGAATAGAAAGAGAAAATGCTAAATGTTGGAGGAGAAGTGGGGAAAATGAGTCAGTATTGTACTGGGAGATGAGAAATGATTTGATCATTCTACAAAGCATGTTGGAAGGGCATAGTCTTTGACATATCCTTTGACCTAATCACTACTAGGTCTATGTTCCAAAAGAGATGAAAAATAGTAAGATATATATACACACACATATATACACACACACACACACACACACACACACACACACACACACACACACACACACAGAAATAAGGAGAGAGAGAGAGAGAGAGAGAGAGAGAGAGAGAGAGAGATTGAGATTTTTGTGTCAAGGAATTGTAAAATTGTAAATTGAGGTGATGTCCATCATTTGGGGAATGGCCAAACAAATTGTGGTCTGTGATTAAGATGAAATGCTAATCTATTGTAAGAAATGATGAGCACAGGAAAATCTGGAAAGACTTACATGAACAGATGCAATGTGAAATGTCCTGTGTATGCAGTAACAATAATATTTTAGGATAGTCATCTGTGAGTGACAGCTTTTCTCAGCATTGTTGTGACTCAGCACAACTCTGAAAGACATGATAAAGAATGCTATCCATCTCCAGAGAGAGAGAGAGAGAGCTGATGGTGTCTGAATACAGATCAAAACATACTTTTTTAAACTTTATTTTTATTTTGGGGCACAGGGGATCTTTGTCTTCTTTTACAATATGACTATTATGGACATATTTTACATGACAACACAGTTTTAACATATCAAATTATTTGTTTTCTCAGTAGGGGGTGGGGCAGGAAGAAGGGAGAGAAATCACAACCCAAAGTTTTCAAAAATGGATGTTTAACACTTGTTTTTGCATGTAGTTGTAGAAAAGTAATGTTAAATAAAAAAAATTGTTAGGAAAAAAGATGTTGCCTCGGTAAAGCAACTAGATAGTGTGGTGTTTTGTGTCCTGCACTTGAAGTCTGGAAAACCTGAGCTTTCAACAACATTTACTAGCTTTGTGGTCCCACACAAGTCACTTTAATCTCTATCTGCCTCAGTTTTCTCATATATGAAATGAAAATAGTAGTACCATCAGTCTTCCAGAATGGTTGTGGATAAAAATTAATCAATATTTCTTAAATGCTTTGCAAACTTTCAAGTGCTATATGAATTTTGTTATTATTGTAATTACTGGTTTAGAAGAACTTGGAATATAGATTTAATTTTTGATTTATCCTTGGAAAATAGTATTAGAAGCTGCCTCGGTTTATGGTGAGAAGAAAAATGACTAGGATCAGGTTATCTAACTTGATTAGCACTAATAGCTATGGCTTTCAGACTCACATCTTTTGTAATATTTCCTTTGCCATGAACCCCTCCCTTCTGGTTGGGCAGGGAAAATGAGTTAACACTATTCTCCCCCCCCCCCCACTCATTGGTAAAGGAGAATGTAAAGCAAAATCTCTGTTGCTGAGCTATAAATTTTTTTTTCTTTTCCTTTCTCTTGTTTTTCTGTTAGAGTTGGGAGTTTGCTTTGTGTCAAAGAAAATTCCAATTGGATTAGGACAGTGTCTAAAAATGCAGATTAAGCACATAATAAATACCTGTTGACTTACTGAAAGGTATATATTGTTAATCTATGGATATGCCTGCATCTTATATTTTAGATTTATAATGGAGAATTCTATTTATATTATACAGAATTCAAATTTGACATATGAGCATATTTGTTCTGAGACAAGAATTCCCCCTTTTTATATTCATGATAAGGCTCCACTTATATTAAGTTTATGTTTACATTATTGAACTTATGATTTCCCCTAAGAAGTATCTCCTAGACCTCATTAAAAAAGTCTTTTTTGCAAGAAAAAAATATGCATCGTGCAATTTAGTCTCCATATACTCTTATGACCCATACCTGGAAAATTTCAAAACTATCAACCCCCAACAGTTTTGTGTTGTAAGATTCAAAAAGATTACTTCATTTTGAATGCTGAGACAATCCTGTAAGATAGGAACTAAAGGTATTATTAACAATCTCATTTTATAGATGTGGAAACTGAGGCTTAATTTAAAAAAACAATAGTTTTAGAAGAACAGAAACCTATATTTTCCTTATGTCAAGACCATGACTCCATCTAAAATGAAATATTGCCCCAAATATGAATCTTCCTAAGATTTATTTGGCATTTATGGATTTCACTTACATCTCAATTTTTATTTGGCATTATGGATCAGCATCACTGGGGATGCAAAAATTTTTCTTTCTCAGAATATAGATGGTCATTTCTGGGTAAAACTATTTTGCTTAGAGGATCCCTATTGTGATCAGAGACAATTAAATCACTCCAAGAAATATTTAAAAGTATTAGAGCTAAATCATCCTTTTAGTTTTTTACTATCACCTTTCAAGGGACTCTGCTTGATATTCATGTTGACTTTTCTCCCCATTCCTCTGCCTAAGTCTAAGTCACTACATATGTATTGACTATAATAAATAGGTGAGAATAAATGTCTTAAAGAAATTACACAACTAAATTAGAAAGGAAATTGAATCAAAGAGGAAAAACAATTTTTAGCCATCATGCCAAATAATTAAACTGTCTTTTGATGAATAGAAAAGAGAGAGGGTTGCAAGTGTCAGACCTCTCCAACAAGACTATTACAGTGATGGGTGCATGGGTGAATGAGGTATTAAGGAAGGACTAGTTGAGCCCTTTGGAGTCCACCTGATTTACTCAACTTTCACCTATGGTTCCAATAAACTGTAACAGGCAAAGCAGTCACATTCTGATAAAAATGTCTCTGAAGATAAGCCAAATCAAGTTGAGGCTAACAAACAGGCATATTCATGAAATAGCTGTATGTGTCCAATACAAGCATGGGAAGACTTCCTCTGTTTGAATTGACTGATGAAAACACTTTGAACAGTTATGAAGGTGTACCTGTCTCACTTAAATCCAATTCATTCACGAGTCAATTCATCACTCCATAATGTCATTGTTTCTCTTGAAAACAAAGAACAAATGACAAGGAAAGGTTCGAAGAAACCTTAAGCCTACTACTGGAATGCTTCCAACAACTTGGCCACTTCTGATGGGAAAAAGGAAAGGATATGTTTATTAGAAAATGCAGTTTGGTAAATGAAAAACAGGAAATAGATCTTTATTCAAGCTCAGCAAATACCTGGGCCTTGAGGGTATCCATCTGTGTTTTGGAAGAAAGTACAAAATTGAAAAAAAAAACATTAAAGATGGAAAACTTTCTGTGATGTTTTTCTCTTGAAAGAAAATTTCAGAAATCACATGTTAGACTCTCCATTAATCTTTTTTAAAGACAAAGAGATTTAATGAATGTTTTCAAGGCTAGGAGTCTATGAATATAAAGGATGTAATTCTTGACTAAGTACAACCTGAGGAGGTCAGACATCTGTGACTGCTTTCCTAACCTGTCGGAATTTTCTGAAACACTAACAAAATAGCAGATAAAGACACGTTTGTGAGTGTAATTTACCAGGCTTTTTTTAAAGCTTTTGATAAGGTCTCATATAAATGAGGTTATTAGGAAATAAATAACAGTGGGCAAAAAAGGCACCATCTTGCTATAGATTAAAAAACTGGTTAAGCTTCTTGAAATGAGTGTGGGGTTTTTGAATGGAGAAAGGTTAATGGAAGGGTGACCCTGGGGTTGAGATAGGAAGCTGTGGTGTTTGATATATTTATTAAGGATTTGAAAGAGGATGAAATAGTGTGATTTGGCTGTCTTAGCAATGAATTGGGTCCTGGACTCTTGAGAGCCAATTCTTGGCCCAAGGGGAAAATATACCCAAACATTTATTAATGTCAACTTAATTCTCCTTTTGCACAAGACGGATCCAATGGAATTTTTGTACATTCACATTGAGCATAAACATGGTATTAGCATTGTGGGTCTTTCAATGTGCAGAGTATGTCCTCAAATCATATAACATATGTTAGATCAATGATTTTATTTTTTCATTTCAATAAACACCTACTATGTGCTAAACCCTTTGCTAAGCAACAGTGATACAAATATGAAAAAAAAGCCAAAACCTTCAAGGAGCTTACAATCTAATGTGGGAAGATAACTGAAAAGAAAGCTGAAAAGGAAGTTATAGGAAAAAAGTAATTGGGGAAGGGGCATGGTGGAAAAATTAAAGAAATGCAAAATGAGAGGGATAGGATAGAAAATCTTAGGGACAAGATAGGATAAAAAATGAGATGTCTCTCCTCAAATGGAATTGTTTATAGCGTCATACTTTAATCAGAGGGTCAGTGGTTACCATGATGTATGAGTATTTCACTTGCACAAAAAGGACACTGATTAAAGAAAATTTATAATCTTCCTTTGGGTTTCATAGGGTAGAGAATAACACACACACACACAGACACATGGAAGCAAACACACACATCACCTGAATGTTTTGCTGGACTTCATCTCCAGAAACTCAGCATTTTCCAAAATGAAATTAGCTTTGAAACTCTCACTTCTTTATACCATTTCTCACCCCATATTTAGAACTTCATCATGCCCTCATGCCTCAGCTTTTACACTTCTTTTTATATGTTTTCTTTCTCATAATAATTTGAGTTCCTTGAAAGCCCATGCTATCATATATCATATCATATGTAGTATTCATGGTACTTAACACAATGTTTGGCTCTAATTTCTCATTTATTCAATCTGTCTATCTATCTATCTATCTATCTATCTATCTATCTATCTATCTATCTGTCTGTCTGTCTGTATGTCTGTCTATCAGTCTAGCTAGCCCACTATGTAACATTGTCTTACAAAAATATTACCTTTATCTCTTTCTCTTCTTTTCTCTCCTCTCTTATATCTCTCTTTATTTCATCTCTCTCCTCGTCTTGACCATCACCTTAATTTAAGTAATTATATTATGAATTAGAATAAAAATCACTTAGTTGCATCCCTTCATTTCTTAAATGATAAAACTGAGACATGGAAATTCTAAGGGATGTGTCCAAGGTTGTGCCTGGCACCCTCAGACATATATATTTTTTGAGCCATGGTCCAAATTCACTGTAGTTCCCACTATATCATGCAGTTTCTTAGTAACTAATTCTTAGAAATCAAACTTGAAAAGGCTTTCTGACAAAAATACGTGATTTCCCTTTTCTCAAAGCTATTTAAAGGAGTTACTGAAGTTATTAGGATTTCAACATGGCTATGGGATGAGGAGTCATCCTCCATGTCTTTGATATTTAGCAGCCATTTTCCCTTCAGCATTCTGCCAGACCATGACCTTGAAATCATTATTGCTCACAGTTTGGCAGACACTGGCTCATTATGGTTTCCCTGCTCCACAGGCAATCAGACTTTTTGAAGTTTTAAATGGGGAAGTATGTAATTAACATAATTTAAATTACAAGCCATCTAATTTTGTACAGTAAATAGAAGAAAAATGAAAATCTTTTTCCAGGGTTCCCCCAGAGCTGGAAATACGTGGCCTTCAGAATGGCCTTAGCTTCAGTCATCAGATTATGCTAGCAGCATAATTGAGCTCTCTGAATCCTTAGAGTGTTATATGAGAATATGTGGTTAAAAGGCATGTTTCAGTCAATAAGTAAGAAGGGGTTAATTGAAGGAAACCAGAATCATCACTGACTGACTAAGTTTCAGGAAATTCACTTTAAGTACTGACTTCTCTTTCAGAAATTTTATTCCCTCATTTCCTCATTCCCTCACAAAAACTTTCTGAGTGTACCCACCATCTGTAGTATCGTTAAACTACATCTATTGTTCCTTATTTTCAATTATTCTAATGATTGTCAAAGGGAGTCTCATTCCCAGCCCTTATCAATGCCCACAACCCATTGGATTGGTTGAGAACTAATTTATAGTCTTGAGGTTAGAGGAGGTCTGCTTAACATTAAATGAGTATTAGAAATGTTGGCTCCTTATCCAATGTGGACTCCAACATTAAATCTTTTGAGGTTTACTCTTCTCTGGAGACTACTTAGTGTCCTAGCTATGAAATTGAGTTTCCTTGGCCATTATCACTTTTCTGAACTCTAAGGAAGGTTATATCAATTCATGACTATTGAGTTATACAGTCCATCCTTGATTAGCCAGAAAGAACCCCACTAACATTCTCTCTCACTGAACTATAGCGGGTTTTCTTGCAATTGTGATTTTTCCCTCTCTCTTTTCAAATCATAGAAAAACATGTAACAAAATAATCTTTAAATTTATAATGTGTGCCCTTGGTTCAGTATGTAATCAAATCAATATTTTACATCCTTTGCATTTATAATTCTCATAGACAAGATTTGATATTTATAATGATGACACCAAAACAACTATCCAGTACCTTCAATCATACAGAAAACCTAATAATAATTTATTTCATTAGACTTTTATCTTATTAGGCCATTCTGAAGGTCACACATTTCCAGCTCTGGGGGGACCATGGATAAGAATTTTCATTTTTTCTTCTATTTACTGTACACAATTAGATGACTTATAATTTAAATTATATTAAGATAAATGTAAATACTAAGTTATTTGCCAGTATCCCAGTGTGGGTATGTTCTCCGAAGAGTACATTCAAAAGGAAGCCAATGATGAAGCCCTCTGATCTCTTCTCAATGGTCTTTTTAGGATTTTTTTTTTGCAAGGCAATGGGGCTAAGTGGCTTACCCAAGGCCACACAGCTAGGTAATTATTAAGTGTCTGAGGATGGATTTGAGCTCAGGTACTCTTGACTACAGAGCCAGTGCTCTATCCACTGGGCCACCTAGCTGCTCCTTCTCAATGGTCTTTTGATAAATTTGCATAGTCATCAAATGTAAAAAATCTGGATGAAAAATTCAACTTATAAGCCATTCAGTTAAGAGTCATTTTAGTTAATGGCTATGTATGAAAATGATGGACAACAAATGCATTTGTAGCTACCCTTGAGTAAAGAATCAGAGGACGTTTTCAGTGAACTTGGTTAACCATCTATGAAGGATATATGGAAAAAAAAACTGCAGGTTTAATTCAACTCACAAAGTATTTATTAAGGCTCTACTTTGTCTTAAGAACTGGTCAATCTGAAACAAAATAGAAATAGTTCCTAACCTCAGGATTTCATATGCTATTTGGGAGGCAGTATGTACAAGAATAGGCAATGAGATGGAAAAGTGAATAGAACACCAGGCCTACAAAAAGGAAAAACCTTACTTTAAATCTGGCTTCAGACATCTAACAGCTGTGTGACTCTCAGAAAATCACTTAATCCTATTTTTCTCAATTTTCTTATCTGTAAAATGAACTGGAAAAAAGAAAGGCACCCCACTCCATTATCTTGGCCATGAAAATCTCAAAAAAAATATTAAAAATCTCAATGAAGAATTGAACCCGAATCCCTGAAAGGACTGAACAGCAAACATTCTCTTAATCAATAAACTCTATTAACCATTCCACATACAAGAAATTCCATCTCTGAGTTCCCCATTTTCTCTGGAATGCTTTCCCTCTCTCCTCTCTACCTATTATCTTCCCTCACTTCTCTTTAGTCCAACTAAAACCACATCTACTATAGGAAACTTCTCTTAACCCCTCTTAATTCTAGTGATTTCCATCTTTTAACTATTTCCTATTAATCAACTTTATTATGCAACTTTATTATGTAAATTGTTTGAATAAACTATTTGCTTATTGTCTCTCCCATTAGATTGTTCTTAGTACTGTGCTTTGAAAATGTTAGATGTTCAAATGTCTGACTAACTGAAGGAAATGCTAACTCACGGGATTCTGAAAAATACTCATGTGAACATGGACTTTGAACTGGACCTTTTTTCCATATAGGAATTGCATTAGGAAAGAACCAAGAGAGAAGGGTATATTCATTATTGGATAATCCTAGGACAGAGATTATTAAACTACTAAATTCCTTCTAAATATTTATGAAGACTAAATATTAAAACTCTTCATACCCTTTGATACAGCAATACAGCTACTAGATCTATACTCCAAAAACATCAAAGAAAGCACAACCCCCCCCCCATATGTACAAAAATAATTTATAGCAGTTATTTTTCTGGTGCAAAGAATTGGGAACTGGAGAAGGAATGCCTCTTAATTGTGGAATGGCTGAACAAGCTATGGTAGTTGTTGAATCCCACTTCTGGACTCCCTCAATCTTCCCTAGGCTAGTGCTGGAGGGGTGAGAGACAAGGATAACAAAAGAAACAAGTACTCCATCAAGATCTCCAAGTGCTCCATTTATTTTCCAAAACACAATTGCTTAAATACCTTCGAGTTTCTAATCCACTCCCACTCCTGTTGCACTTAGTAAGATAAGACTCTGGTACTCAAGGACACCAAGTGAAGATAATTTACAGTGCTCTCACACACAACAGTCCCTAATAAATCCCCCTTCCTGTTTTTGAAACAAAATTATTACATAATGAATGTCACATAAGTTGTAAACAAAAGTTCAAAAATAGTATATACAAATGCCAATTTAACAAAACCAATATTCCCAAATTCCTTGGAATACATATTATCCCTAACCTATAGACAGACAAAGATTAAAAAGTTTTTCTCTTGCCAACAAAAAACTTTTTCAAAGCAATCAAATTCAAAATTCAAACTAAAAGGAGTAACTTTTAACTTTACCTATTTCAGAATTTAGACACTAACACAAACACAGAAAAGAATTCTTTTGTATTTCAAACCAAAATCTTAAAACATAGAAACATTTTCCCACCTCTCCAGGCCAGTGGAGAGATGTAAAACATCCTATTGATGATTAAATACACATATACACATACACCAAAATATTAATCATAGGCACAGACTTCATTTGAAAGACAAAATCCAAATTTCTCAATCCCAGAAAAAAATCTTTTCCCCCTTTTTTCTTAACTAATTAACCACAAATATTCTCAATCAATAACTTATTGAAAAAGATAGTCATTGCCCACTCTCCCCCTTCCCAAACCAGGAAGAAGGCATGGGGGTCCTTTGAATTCTAAAATAAGCTTTTTGAGACATGGGTTTGAGTTTCAAAGTTCCAAAAAGGAAGACTTCCCTTCTCCCTCCCACCTCCCTCTGCAGAGGGTGGGAACAGCAAAGAATGAGAGAGAGCATTTGCAATTACTTGAGTTGTTGACCACAGTACAATTTGGAGTTGTTGCATTTTGTGAACAATAGTCATCATCATAACAAATTGTCCAACAGGATATGACACTTTAGCTCTTAACAGAGGAAGCTTGCAATTCAAAGTCCTCTGCTGCTGGAGCAAAGTTCTCTACCACAGGGTGTAGGCTGAAAAGAGAAACTAGCTGTATTTGTCATCTGTGTCAGTATCTGCATCAAAGTCCGCATTGGGGTCTGCATAGGCATTGAGAGGTCTTTGCAGCTGGTCTCAGGTCTAGGGACCTGGATCGTGCCCAGAACGCACAGCTTGGTCAGGCAGGCAGCCGGGCCAAAAAGAACACCAAGCAGGTTCTCTGCATCCTGTTCATGGAGCTGGTGCTTGGTGGCAGACTGCTGCTTGAAAAAGAAGCTCCATCCCCTGGAGCACTGCCTCAGAGACTACTTCCTGCTGACTCCTCAATGTTAAATACTTTCACTGGTTCCTCTTTGTTTAAAATTAACCCCCAAAGTAACAAATCAACCTGTTACTTTCTCCAGTCTTCTGCTATGGGATGTCACCTGGTTCTCTTGCTTGTATCTGTTATGTCCTTATATTGGACTTTACTGAGATAACTCTGTCTTTATTGTCTCAGTTCAGGTGCCATATGTTTAGTCCCAGTTCGGACACCAATATGTTGAGTCCCTTTATCTTCCCCAGGTGAGTGTTGGAGGGGCTGGAGACAAGGATGACAAAGGAGACAAGTACCCATCAAGATCTCCAAGGGCTTCATTTACTTTCGAAAACACCAGTGCTTAAATACCTTCCCAGTCTCTAATCCACTCCCACTTCCGTGGCACTCAGTAACATAAGACTCTGGTACTCAAGGACACCAGGTGAAGATAATTTACAGTGCTCCCACACACAACAGTCCCTAACAGGTAGCTTTAAAATAAATTTTTTGTGCCTTGCTGTAATTAATAAGAAAAACTCAGGAAAAGAAAGTTAAAGGAATTTTTTTCAGCTCTAATACAATAAGCTTTAGTTGGACCTCAACTAAAATACTAGACAGGATTAAACAGCATTCATAGAAGGGTAGAGGCATTTTGATTGGAATAGGTGATGGCTATTATCCTTTGAACTTAAAGAGGACCAAAATGACGTCCCTGTCTTGGGGTCAAGATTCAGTGTGTCCAACTGTGGCTGATCAGACTGGTCAGAAGGCTCTACGCCAGGTCAGGAACATATAGGCCACGTGAACTTTTGGAATGGATATGTCTCTATATGCATATTTCATTTTTCTTTTGAGCTATTGCAATTCTGCTTTGCTCATTGATCACAATTAGTTCTTTGATCCATGCTATGCCTTCCATGCTATGCCTATACCAAAGTTCTTCAGAAAGATTGTCCTTGCAGCCCTTCTTCTGGGCTCCTTTTGAGTATTTGCCTTGTATGAGTTGTCTGTAAAATAGTCTCTTAGGCTAATATGCATTTGGCATTTGAACAATATGATTGGTCTATTCAAACCCTCGGCAGTAGAGTTTGAATGTAGACAATTCGACTCAAGAGAGCACTTCACCATAGAATACCTTATCTTGCCAGATGATTTTCAGAATCTTCCTAAGACAATTCAAATGAAAGCAAACTGTCCAGATTTCAAAGGAATATAACAATGAGTTCAGCACAGTGGCTCAGCAGACCTTCAGTTTAGTAGGCAGCCTGATGCCGATTGTTTCCCACACTTTCCTCTTGAGCTAGCTCTAGCTGTGTGTGTCAAACTCAAAATCTTTGTGTTCATCCTTGGAAAGTATACTACCAAGTTATGGGTATTCATCCATGTGTATTCACATGAATCTCACAGTATTCAGAATTTTTACACTGGCTGTAATGAATGGTCACCTATATGAATGGTGTAATGCTAACTGGTGGAGACCCTCCATTGTCTTAATTTTAATTATCAGGCCAATATTGGCATGAGTGGCAGAGAATCAATCTATACTCTGTTGCTTCAGAGCCTGCATCAGCTACACAATCAACTGAGAATAAAAAATCATGCACCAACTCTTCCTGTACTTTAGTCTTGGCTTGTGACCTTTGAATAAGTTACTGTCAGTGCAGTAGTTGACCTTAGAGTGACTTTTTTTTCCTTATTGACATCAGACAATATCACTAAAAACATACTCAAAAGCCCATGCATTACTCCATTGGTATTTGGGAAAACTACCATGGAACTTGCATAGAATACTGATAAACTTCTCTTGAGAACCAGATTTTCTCATGCTCTTCCACAAACCTTTATGAATGACAGAATCAAAAGCCTTGATCAGATTGATAAATGTTATGTACAGACTTCTATTTGCTCCTATCATTTCTCCTGGAGTTGTTGGGCAGCAAACACACATCAACTGTTCTTTGGTCCTTTCTGAAGTCACATTGGCTCTTGGGTATATGACCACCCTTCAAATGAAGTGCTGATCTATTAACAAAGACTCTGGAATGAATCTTTCCAGCAATGACTAAGAGAGAAGGAACACCTTAATTATTTCAGGACACTTCTTTCCTTTGCCTTTAAAGAGATGGAAGCATACTTCACCTCCTGGAGAATAGCATCCTCTTGTCATATAACCTGGAAGATTTTAGTCAGCTAATGTATGAGTTGTGGACAGATGTGTATTTCAGCACCAGGAATGGAATCAGAACAAGGACTTTGCTGTGTGAGAGGTACCTATCAGGAGTGCCATGAAGCTGGCATAGGTTTCATAAACAAAACAAATCTAGTCAACAAGACTGTTTGCCTCCCAAACAGAGTGAATGACAGACAGATAATGTGATTTCCAGGTACAGGAAAGTACCATACTACAATCATCAGAGTTATGCTCCCATTATAGTGAGTCATGATATGGTCAAATAAACAAATATTACGAAAACTTGGAGATTCTTACTTTTAAACCAGAATAGACATAGAGTGTTAGATATAGCAGGTTGGCTTTGGGATGAATAGTGTCAGAAACAGCAACAACAGATATGTCTTACTACTGAAAACTTCTGTATATCATGACCTCATCACAATACTGCCTTCTATTTACTTAAAATGTCCCCTTGCAGAAAACATTGGCATTTAATAGATAATGCCACAATAAAAATAATAGACAAACTGAACATGAGAGTAATGTAGGCACTGTAGGATGCAGAATGCTGGAGCAATCATAGACTTTTCCTCTCCAATCTAAACAATTGCATTCAACAAAAGCAGAAGCCCCAAGGCAAGAAAACTACCAGCAGATTTATTTCCACAGACCAGAGCACTTTTCTGTGAGTGAACAGTGTTACTAAGTTGGAGGGAGAGCTGAGTCAACACAAAATTTTCAGAGATTGGTGTGCAGCATTGTATTTACTTATCTGGTCCAGGATCCTCAAAAACATAAAGAACTATTTGCTGAAAATGATGGGGAGGGGTGGAATTCAGAAGTTGTTAAGTGAAAAATGAGAACTCCAGGTGGTTAACTAGCATGAAAAATCTATATCTAAGAAGACCGTGTTTAACTGCATCAAAAACAAAGTGAAAGAAAAGCTTAGGGAGATTCAGGGTTCTTGGTTCAGTAAGAAGATAGAGGAAACTCATTTCAATATTTATAATAACAATCCAAAGCACTGTTATGGTGCCCTGAAGGCTATTTATGGACCACAACCCTGTGATACATCTCAACTACTCAGAGCTGATGTAGTCACATCAATTAGTAATAAGGGCATAATCCTGGGGATCACTTCTATGGTGTTCTTTACAGACCATCATCAACGAATGCTGAAGTCATTGACCATATCCCAAGGGTTGAAGTCTATTCTTCTATGGCAGAATTTCCATCTGAAGAAGAGAGTGGACATATCATTATGAGAAGAGAATAGGGTTGCCTTAGCTCCTTCCTCAATATATAGTATCATGGGGAGATGGTATGCACGATGTCATTTTTTACAGGTGTAGTTTCTTCATCTGTAAAATCACAAAAATCTCAAAATTGGAAGAGATTTCAAAAGTTACACAGTCTATATGAACCTGAACATGGATCCCTCATTATATTTCCTAATATTTTTGCTTCTGATTGCACAATTCCAAAAACAAAATAGGCCCTTAATTTCCTATCTGATTTTTGCTTGTGAACATCTAGGTAGGGGCAGCCAATTCTGTTGTTGGATAACAATAATTTTTTAAAGAAAAAAAATATCCTTTTATTTAACTTAAATTTTCACATTTGCAACTTCTGCTGTTAGTTCTGCTCTCTGGGGTTTTACAGAACAAATCTAATCCATCTTTTAGAATAGTTACTTCTCTAATCTCCTTGATTTTGACATTTGCTTCAATAATGTATTTCCAATGTGTTCTACACTGACAGTCCTTATTCATGTCTTCCCCTGAGTTCACCAGAAAGAGTCCATAGAGATATTTTAGTACCCATGTATTGTATAATTTCCTTGACTTTTTTTTTAATATTTTAAAGATACTACTTGAGTATATTGGGCACCTACTGTCATTTCTCCTCATTCCTTCTGACTCGCTCATCCTGTCTTTATAGAATATCTTTTGTGAGGGGATTTTTGCTCCTTTTACTTCCAACTTTCTGCTCCAATCCATCATGCATCTATCCCTTGCACCTGTGCCCATTTTTACATTTCTCAATTCTTCCACAGGATAACCCTTCAAATAATTGAACACAACAGTCATTTACTCTTCAAAAACCTAGTCTTCTCTTCTTTAAGGTTAAGTATACTCAAATTCTAAAACACATATTCCACTATGGTATGGACTCTAGAAATTCCACAGTCCAATATAGCTTCCTCCCCCCTCCCCCACCAACATATCAATCATATCAATGCCCTGTCCTCTAAACAATCATGGTTTTAATGATTTAAATTACCTGTTTAAACCATTTTATTTAGTTAAAACCTTTAAGAATGCATTTAGGGTTACCCAGTCACATGCTTTTTAAAAAATGTGTTGATAGTCATAGCATGGTGTTGGACTAGTTGATCCCTAAGGCTTCTTCTAGCTTGCAAATTCTGTGATCCAAGACAGGGTTTCCTTGGGCAGATGCCAGAAGAGTAATGTTTCCTTGTGCTCCATGACCCTGCCATAGAAATCACAGTGCTTGATCTGTCTAACAAGGAATTTTATTCAAAGGACGGCATTAATTTTTCACGCCTGTATTTGGGAGCAGCTTATTTTCAAAACAAAACAGAAACCAAGCCTAGCCAGGTCTCCACCCTTTGATGCTAATAAAGCAATTGTGCCTTCACCTGGGTGATCTTCTCCTGTAGACAATCAAAGCTGTGACTTTGAAAAGTTACTGAATAATTCATTGATCTGATACCTTCAGTTTTCAGTGATTACTGGCTGTTTGTTCTGAGCTTGTCAGCTGTGAAGTTGTATGAGGGGCTGATGCCCATCAGTCACAAGGGTCCATTCTCACTGCCTGCGACATAACAATGTCTGTTTTGATGATGTATAAAATGTAACTGATAAACATCTTTGCAGTTGATGGAGCACACATTTGAAAGTGGACAGCCTAATATACCAACAGAACAAAAAGTAATTCCCCTTACTTTCCAATCCTTTGCCTATCTCAAATCCCCCAATCCTCTATAATATTCTTGACAAAAAAATTTTAAAAAATATAATGATTAAAAAAACCCTGTTAAAATGTAAATATTATTCAGAGTAACAAAATGTTAATCTTTTCTTAGTCATTCATACTCTAGTTTGGACTCGTTTATAGAATAAAATTTAATAGAGCATGGAACTCTTATATAACAAATATTCATCTTAGAACTTTCTACTCCTCAAATGGGTAACTGTAAAATATATTGTGGTATGTGAATATAGTAGAATGCCAGTATTATGCTGGAAGAAGTAATGAATATGAAGAATTCAGAGAAATATTGGAAGATTTATATGAACCGATGAAAATTGAAATAAATGGGGAGACTAGGTCCCATGGTGGATAGAGCACTGGCCTTGGAGTCAGGAGTACCTGGGTTCAAATCCAGCCTCAGACACTTAATAATTACCTAGCTGTGTGGCCTTAGGCAAGCCACTTAACCTCATTGCCTTGCAAAATCCTGAAAAAAGGAAAAAAGAAAATTGAAATAAATAGAACCAGAAAATCAATATGTATAAATACTTAAATTGATTTGTAATCTTGTATATTTGTGAATTCTGTCCAGTGAATCATATTGCATCTCACTGATGGCTGTCTAAACTGTGCATCTAAAAGGCAAATGAAGAGAGCAAAATAAGAAATAACACTGTTTAATGATGACCAAATTTATCCAGAAAGATATGAGATGTACCTCTCTCTTTGGTGGGGGATTATAGATGTGGAATATTACATTTACTATCAGATCATTAACACGTTTAATTTTGCTTCCTTCCTTTTCCTTTTCAGTCTGCCTCCTTCCTTCCTTCCATCTTTCTTTGTTTCCTTCTTTTCCCTACTACACAACACATTATAGGAAATCTTTACATCTAAAGCTATCCCTTTTCTAAGTTTAGCTATTTCTATTAAGAATACTGAATTCTCTCTTACACTGATTCACAACCTCCTAGTAATCCTTGACTTCTATGACTCACTTTTGTCAACTCTTGTCACTTCTATTTCTACATGTTTTGCCTTTGACCCTGGTCCTCTACTCTCATGATCACTACCTTAAGTTCCAGACTTTATCGCCTCTTACCTAGACTATTGTGATAGTCATCCAAATCAATCCCCTTCTTCCAATCTTGCCACTTTCCAATTTATTCTGTAAATAGCTGCCAAATAAATGTTCCTTAGACATAGGTCTGCTTCTCATTATTTTGCTAAAAAAATCTCTAATGGTTCCTGTTGGCTTCTATCCAAAAAAAAGCAACACAAAGTCACTGCATATTTTTTTTACTAAAATGTTGTGTGTGTGTGTGTGTGTGTGTGTGTGTGTGTGTGTGTGTGTGTGTATGTGGACATTGAAGAAGCTACTGTAGTCTTCCAGGTAAAATGTAAAAAGGGCCTAAGCTTGAAAAGAAACTATATGAGTACAGAGAAGAATCTGCTCATGAGAAATGTTGGACAAGTAGAAGCAACAAAATGCTGCTGATTGTCTATGAAATGGATATAGGGAAAAAAAAGAATCAAGAATGATGACAAGATGTCAAACTTGGGATGGCATATTACAAAACAAAAGCAAGGAAAGTAGGTCCTTTAAGGGATAAATTGCACTGTGTGTGTGTGTGTGTGTGTGTGTTTGTGTGTGTGTGTGTGTGTGTGTGTGTGTGTGTGTGTGTTCATTCAAGAATTGGGCTTTCCTGGTTGTAGTCATTTGACATCTTTTGATCTTGGAAAAGGAACTTTCTCTTTTCTGGGTCTCAGTTTTCTTATATGCACAATGCAGGGCTTTCATGTGATTTTCTCTAAGATCCTTACCTAAGTTCTGTTATACTTTGAAATAAAGCATTTTAGTGTTGTCAGGATGAAGGACCCTGATGATCTCACTATTTTCCTTCCTTGTTACCCAACTATTATTTAATGAGTGCCTTAATATAATTGCATAGTACATTAGCCTTAAACTTAATTTAGGTCATTTGTTACATGCTTATGAAAATGGGTCGACTGAATACTTAGCTAGAATATATGTCTATTGTTATTTCCCTTTCATTTCAATATACTATATTGAAAAAAAAGCAGTGAAGGTTAATGAATAGTGGGTTGACCTTGGACTCAAGGAAGATCTGGGTTCAAGTACTGTCTCTGATTAGCTCTGGGATTTCAGTGAGTCTTTGGGCAAGTCATTTAACTTCTTTATATTTCAGGCAACTCATTTGTGGATATGTTGCCTTCTAGATGGTGGTGTTCCCTTAGCTGACAAAATCAAATATCTTTTTTTTTTATTTTCTTGTTCAGTCATTTTAGTTATGTATGACTCTTGGTGACCTTATGTGATTTTTTTTTTTTTTGGCAAAAATACTGGAATGGTTTGCCATTTTTTTTCCTCCAGCTCCTTCTAGAGATAAGAAAACTGAGGCAAGCAATTAAGTGACCTGCTTAGAGTCAAATAGGTAGTAAGCATCTGAACTAGATATGAATTCAGGATAAAGAGTCTTCTTGACTCCTCATCTAATGTTCTATCTCCATTGTGTCACTTAGCTGCTTCCTTTAGACTAGAATGCTATCAAGTTATAACAGGGTAATTTAACATTCTTAGTACACAATACATAAATATCAAAATGGCCCCATCACTCTTTACAAATCCACCTATATTATGTAAAAATGAATCCAGGAATCTTCAAAACTCAAGTTTTTTTTAAAAGTAGGCATTAATTTAATGTAGATTGAATAGATTCAACTCTAAGATGGAGTTGCTATTAATATACTTTTAAAATTTTCATCTTTTTATATTAAAATTAAATAGAAATAGTCTTAAATCCTTGAGGGATGTGCCATGAGGTAGCTGGGTTCTCATTTGAAATACACACATATAAGAATATATACATGTTCAGAAAGACACATATATCAACAAACCTGAAATCTCCTTATCATCAGGGGTCATCATAAACCCAACAGGAGAGAAACCCAGGAGTGAAATTGCAGGTAATTCTTTCCTAAGTATTGCTTTTCAGTTATTTGGAGCAAATCTCATTGTGACATGATAGGAAAAGTATGATTAAGAAAAGAAAAGAGTATATAAGAAATGAAAACTCATAGTACTGTTGGTCTCCCCCTGTCTATTGCTATCTTCCAAGTACATGTATAATAGTTGTGGTTATGTCCCCAGAGGTCTATAGTAGACCATCTTCATTTTACTCTCTAGTTACTCTATCAATTCCCATAAACATTTTTTTTCAAAGTCAGTTCTTACAGATGAGTCACATCCAGGCTGGTCCTTTTAATTTCTGGTCCCATAGCAATGTCCAGTTGGTCATTTTGAGGGAGCTGTCCCATAGACTTGTTTCAAAAATACCATCTGCACCCTACCCAACCCTACCCTTTATCAAACATCCCAATTCCTACTGTGCCCACCATCAATCAATTTTTCAATCACCCAACTTCACAACCCAAATCATCCTTGGTTTCTCATTCTTTCTCACTTCATATATCCAGTCAGTTGTTAAGCCTTGTCATTTTTTCCACCACAACATCTCTTAGGTTCCTAAATACCTGTTTAGTCACACTTCTTTATTACCACTCACCACTAAATGGTGAGATGAATCCAGTCATTTCATTCTTGAGTTTCTTGTGCAAATTTCACAACTGACTTGTTGATAAACCAGGAAGCAGAAGTGAGGAAGGAGAGGATTCCTGTCAGTGGGAACATCCAGTTCAAAAGCAGAGGGTTATAGGTGGAAAACTATTTAAAACAGCTCTTTTCATTGTGGCAAAGAACTGGCTATCTAGGGGATGCCCATCATTTGGGGAATGACTGAACAAAGTGTGAAACATGAATATAATGAATCATTTTTGTTGAATAAGAAATCAGGAGGGATGGAACTTCAGAATAACTTGGAAAGACTTGCATGAACTGATGCTGGGTGAAGTGAACATAAGCAGAAGAATATTATATGCAACAATTAGCATCATTATTTGATGACAAACTATAATGGACATGTTCATTTCAGCAGTATAATATTTATAGAGGGAAGCTATGTGGTACATCAGGCCAGAGCACTGGCCTTGGAGTCAAGAGGACAGGAGTTCAAATTTTGCCTCAGACACTTTATGCTTACTAGCTGTGTCACCTTGGGCAAATCACTTAACCCCAATTTCTTTGCATACAGGGCTATCTCCAGGTGTCCTGATCCACATCTGGCCATTGGACCCAGATGGTTCTGGAGGAGAAAGTGAGGCTGGTGATTTAGAATAGCAATCCCTTCACTCACTCAAATCTATTTCATATACTTGACATGCACCACCTCCCCGATGACATGGTCTTCTTTAAAAATGAAGGACACATATGTGTGTGTGTGTGTGTGTGTATGTGTGTGTGTGTGTACATAACTAAAGATAATTGTAAAAGACTTGTGTTGGAAAATTCCATTCATATCCAGAGAAGGAACTATGGAGTTTAAACGCAAAGCAAAGCTTCAGTTTTTAAAAGTTGTCTTAGGTATTTTTTTCACCCTAATATTTTTCCCATTCCAATTTCACTTTTCTTTCACAACATGATTAACATGTATTTATGATTAACGTAGTTATACATGTATAACTTATATCAAGTTGCTTTCTGTCGGGGGCTGAGGGTAGGGAAGGGAGAGAAGGAGAAAATATGAAACTAACTACTTTTCAAAAGATGATTGCTGAAAACTATCACTACATATAGTTGGGAATGTAAATGAATAAAATATAAAAATGAAAAAACATAACGTTGAAAGTTGTAGGTAGAGTCATATGAATATGAGATGGGCAGTGAGTGGTTCTGTGTAATTGGATCATAAAGCATATGAAAAGACTAACAAGTAGGAAACCTGAAATGATTATGATGAACTTTAATTTTCAAATACAGGATTTTATATATGATTGTGGTAGGGATAGGGAGCCATTGCAGATCATTGACCATAATAGTGACATGATCAGATCTCTACTTTAGGGAAATTCCTTTAACAGCTGAGTGGAACAAGGTGTTTGAAATTCTTATGGTCAAAATAATCATCCTATGATTTATGAATTTTTGAAAATACCTGAATTTGACCCCAGACATGAGACACTCCATTTCAGGACTATATTTTAAATCTTTCAATCTTATTGACATTTTCCAGAGTTTATAGTTTATGGTCATAACATTGAGGAACCCAGGATTACTTCCATGTCACAAGAAGATGTCAGAGTGGAATTTTAGTGAGGTATTTTTATTTGTTTCTATTCTAGTCAGACTCTAGCTATAACTGTCTTTTCCACTTTATCTTCTTCTCCCTCTCTTTCTGTATCTTTAACTTCCTTTCTTTTTCACAAACACATTCTCATAGCTGTTATCTCTATTTCTCCTATTTTTCCTCAAGGTTTACTCACAGGGCAGTATCGTGACACTGGAACCCAGAGCTTGATTGGGAGATGAAGCACTTATATTGTCAATTTACCAGTTTTCTTACCCTTGACAAGATATTTCATCTCTCAATCAGTTTCACATCTGCAATTTTACAAAGTTGGACCAGACATAGCTTCTGAAATCTATGATCTTGTAGACAGTCAGTCAGCCAGTCTATCAATCTGTTTGTGTATGTATTCATCTGCCTGTCTTATCTGTCTGTCTGTAAGTTTATATCTATCCATTTTTAATCTGTCTTTCTGCCTAAATATCTCTCATCTATCAATCTGTATATTTATCTACCTATCATCTATCTACTTTTCTCTATCAGAAGAAACATGCTTTAAATGCAAGAAAATATATCTGGAACATTTTCCTTTTAAAAATCAAAATCAATAGTTATCACCATTCCCATTCCCTTTGACAAGTAGCCCTCAAGGGCTCCTTTTGTCTTTCTTAAAGTACTAAATGGTCCAATCTTCCATATACAACTTTTATCTTTTTCATGGGCAGGTGATCATTTTTTTTCATTTCTCCATTGTATGCTTGTGTTGTTTTGGTGCCTTGAGCTAATGTTTTCAATGGCAGCATTCTTCAGTTCTCTTTTCTAATATATTTAAAGTGATGACAGCTTTTGTGTCTCTATAAAATGGATTTGGGTCACTCTCGGGTTTTAGCATCAATCTTGGGAGGACCATGGCCAAGTTAGCCTCCATTTCCCTTCTGTCAACATGTCAGAGAAACACAGGATGTATTTGTATCACTATAAAAATAATGCCACCAAACTAGTCATGAAATGACCATAGAAACAAGTTTAAATGAAAGCATTTTCCAGTCTTTCAGAGAAATACGTTAGAAAGTCATTGTGAGAAAAAACAAGAACAAAATAAAAACCTATTCCTTACATGGTTCTATACCACTACAGAATAACATAATGAAAAAAGTCTTGAATTAAGTAGAGGACCTAGTTTTGAATCCAAGTTCTGACCATGGCTTTACAAACTTAGACAATTCACATAAATCTCTGGGCCGTAGTTTTCCTTGCTCCATCAATCAAAAAGCATTTATAAATGGCAAGTATGTGCCAAGTATTGGGGATGGATTTTATCATCACAGACTTAACATTCTATTGAAAAAAGACAATTGTAAGGTTATAAAGTGTATGTATAATTGTTAGAAATTTTCAAAACATGCTGTGCCAGATGCTAATGATAAAATACAAACTTTCAAAAAAAATTATGTTCCTGAAGGAACTTATATTATAATGGGGAAGACAACATATAACGCAGAGAAAAAAGAGATTTGAGGGGGTAGGCTCTTATTGGAAGAATATACATGTAGAATGATGGAAATTGTATGTAGGGCAGATTTTACTTATCAAAGCTGGGGTAGAGAAGAATAGGATCCCAATTTGTGTTGGTGTGGTGGAAGGGGTGGAAAAAAATGAGGAAGACAGATGGCGGGGGATAGGCAGCTCAAAGGAAGGCACTAGAAACTAGATAGATCAGATAAGGGAGCATATAGAAATTGGCATTTGTATTGTGTCTTAAATGAAACTAAATCTTCTAAAATGTGGAGTTGAAGAGAGTATTCCAGGAATGGGGTGGGGGGGCTGGCTGCTGTAAAAATACAGACATAAGTTTCAGTTTGTCTGAGGCAAAGCCAATTCTGAAAGTAAAGGCCAGGCAAGAATTGTGACAAAAAATGGTCTAGTTTGCCTTCATAAAGGAAGTCAAGATCTCATCCTCCTGATGTCAATTGTCCTTTTGAAGAATGAAGGATGGACAGCAACAAGAGAGGGAGGTTCATGTGTGAAGAATAGTTAGAAGGCTTGATTAGCCAGATTTTACAGTATATGGAGGGGGTATAATATAGAATGTGTTTGGAAAGATCAAGTATGTCCAGGTTTTAAAGAGATTTGAATATAAGAAGGGTCAATATTAAATCTAAGAGCTAATAAGGAAGTTATTGAAAAAGCAAATTTCATGGTCAGAGTTATTCTTTTTTTTAACTTTTTGAAAACTTTTTTTACTTTTTACTTTTTTCCAGTTACATTTAAGATAGTCTTCAACATTTATTTTTATAAAATTTTGAGTTCTAAATTTTTCTTCTTCCATCTCATCTTTATCTTTCCCCAAGATCACAAGCAACCTGATTTAAGTTATACATATACAATCATGATAAACAAATTTCCATATTAGTCTTGTTGTAGCAGAAGAATCAAAATAAAAAGGAAAAATCTTAAGAAAAAACAATAAATAAATAAAAAAGTGGAAACCATATACTTTGATCTGCATTTAGGCTTCATAGTTCTTTCTCTAGATGAGGATGGTGTTTTCTATCTCAAGGATCAGAGTTATTCTTCCAAAGAATTTTGGCTTAAGATAAAAGGTAGATTCTCTATGACTACAATGAGGATAATAATATTCGAGGTTTATATTATGATATTACTCTATCATAAAACTCAATGCCCATAATAATTTTTCAGTTATCATCGTATTTTCTTTTTTTTTTAAGTTTTTTTTTTTTTTTGCAGGGCAAATGGGGTTAAGAGGCTTGCCCAAGGCCACACAGCTAGGTAATTATTATGTGTCTGAGACCGGATTTGAACCCAGGTCCTCCTGACTCCAGGGCTGGTGCTTTATCCACTGCACCACCTAGCCGCCCCTATTATCCTATTTTCAAAAGGAAAATACATACAATCATAGAGGAATAGAATCTGAGAGTAGGACTGTGACCCCGTTTCCATGGAATTCAACCCATCTCATTTACAACACGTCTGGAAAATGTTAAGCAATCCAATATCTCCTTAGAGACCTCTCGTGAGAGGGGGAAAGTCAACCACCACTTATGTTTGGGATAATGTTAATTGGACTAATTACCTAATACTAACCCTAAATTTACTTCCTCATGACTTAAATGCAAAGCAACTAATTCTGTCTTTTGGCGACAAGCTAGAAAATATTCAATATTTCATGTGGCTAGAATTATTTTGGCCTATTCAATATTTCATACTATATTGGAAAAAAAATGAAAGAAATACATATGATCATTAATGTACAATTCAGAAGCAGTGCTTGACATTTTTTCCTTAAAAGATGCAAATATTCAGGAAGTCAATTGTTAACTGTAATATGTTCTTATCTCTGAAATCCAGAATAAAACAGCTTCTCTTGTGGCCTTTTGTATTTGCTTCTATTTAATGTAAAGCACATAACATCCTTGAACCCATAAGCAAAGACAAATTTTGTAATGATAATTCCATAGTGTAAATATGTATTAGATATTCTGATCTGGCTCAAGGGACAGGCTGATGTGAATATAAACAGCATGAGATTTTATGAGTCTCACTCTGCATGTATAATAGTTGCACAGGTAGGCTGGCCATCAGGTGATGGTTTCCTCCTACTCCCCCATAGCTACAGAAATGCAGAAAAATATTCTCCTAAACCAAAGAGGGGTTGTGACCTTCCGCAAAGGAGAAAATTAAGTACAATTATGGATCCATGAAGTCCTTAAGTATTTCATTCCAGTTCATCCAAATAGATTGATTCAAACATTCAATTCAATTGGTCATGTGATGAGATACCATAAAGGAGAGAACAGCCTAATATAAAGGGCTGAGCTTTGGTTTCAACTTCTAAAGCAACCTGGGTTTGAATCCTGCCTCTGATACTTATTTCATGAGCATATTCATGTCATTTAATCTCTTCTAAGTCCTTCATTTGTGAAATGGTTATTACTTTACTCAACTTAGCAATTTATCTTTGATTAAAAAAAATCATTAAACACTAACTTTTGACAAGACACCGTGACAAATATTGCGAATACAAACAGAAGCAAAGAGTTTAACTTTAAGGTGTTTATTTTTTAAATTTTATAAAATTTTATTTAGGACAATGGGGTTGTTACTTGCCCAAGGTCACACACCTAGGCAATTATTAATTGTCTAAAACCTGGATTTGAACTCAGGTCCTCCTGAATCCAGTGTCAGTGCTTTATCCACTGGCCCACATAGCTGCCCCACCTTCAACATGTTTAAACTCACAGAGGGAATATATATTAGAAAGTTAGCCTATGAACCAGGAAGTTATAAATTCAAATTCTACCTTTGATCCATAATAGTTCTGTGAATTGGATATATGACTTAATCTAGTGTTCTAGCAACTTTTTAAGACTATAGTTTGCAGAGAAATGATTATTCTAACATAGCTAAAGTAAAATACCTCATTTTCAAATTCCCCATAGCAATGAATTCACATATCCACATAGCCTTTCCTTTCCCTACTATTTCTGTTTTTGTTTTTGCAAGGCATTGGGGCTAAGTGACTTGTCCAAAGTTATACAGCTAAGTGTCTGAGATCTGATTTGAACTCAGATCCTCCTGTCTCCGGGGCTAGTGCTCTACCCCCTGGGCCACCCAGCTCTTCTCCATATTCCTCCCATTCTTACAACATTCTTGTTGGGTAGTTTTTTTGAACGTTCTTGAAAATAGGAATCTCACAACTTTCAAAAGAATGAATTCCCTTCCATTCTTGATGATATTTTCATTTCTTTTAGATCTTGTAAATTCCTTCTTAACATTAGTCTCCTTATGCCATTTCTACCCTTTTACCCAACCAGATTCCTCAGTGTCTTTCCCTTCCAATTTTTAGCTGACTGCTAATTCCAAGTCCTGCCACAGGGAAGTCCTTTTTGCAAAATGAATTGAGGACTGAGCAATCATAGTTCTTATATTAAGTACTGTGATCTTAAGTCATAAATGATGAAGGTTAAACACCTCTGGCTGTTGCAAAGTTACTCTGAGCACAGGGAGACAGGACCAGGGAATCAATCTTTTTTTTTTTTTTTTCCTGGAGTTCACTTGTAAAAAGAATCACCAGCTCTGACAATGCTTTTATTGCTATTATGTAGAGTAGTACAGAAAGTAGTCAATCATAATGCTTGTCATAGTTTTCTATATATACACAACTTGTTTGACTATATTGTTGATATAACCTTAATGTAGTAATTTTCATTTTCTATTAGTCACTGAATAAAACATTTTAAAAATCAGTTGATTTTTTAAAACTAATCTTGAAAATTAGGATTGAGATAATTATATTGTGTTCAGGTGCAGTTGTGATAATATCCTGCATTGTTTGTCTATTTTTTTATATATACTTCATTAGCACATTTTCCCCTTTAATAGAAAATAAGCTCCTTGAGGCAGGGATTATTTATTTATTTATTTGTTTATTTAGGTTTTTGCAATGCAAACGGGGTTAAGTGGCTTGCCCAAGGCCACACAGCTAAGTAATTATTGTCTGAGACCAGATTTGAACCCAGGTACCTCCTGACTCCAGGGCTGGTGCTTTATCCACTGCGCCACCTAGCTGCCCCCCTTACTTAATTTTTATACACAGTTTTTGAACTTGCTTTTGTACCCAAGCATCTAGCATGGTATCTGGAATAAATAAGATCTTAATAAATATTAGTTGATTAATTGATTGAAAAGTAACCTGAATATACTGATATCATTTGATTTTTGTAGACAGTGTAGATCTTTGTAGATAGAGAAAAATCAGTTTTAATACAAATAGTATTCAGGTTTAAAATATTCTGAAGTAAATCCATGAAATTATAATATAAGATATTTGAGGGCATAGTTAATTAAAGAAAGGATTACCAAAATTCAATTCAACATATAAGGTGTAAATTCCTGGATCCAGGATTATTTTTTATCTTGGTCTCTCCATTACCTACAATCCTTGAATCACAGTAGGATCTCAAGAAAGACTTGTCAAATGGTTGATTTATTGAAAGGCACCCTGCCTAGGCACTGGAGAAATCAAGAAAACTGAGAAAACATCCCTAACAACAAAGAGACTGTATTTACTGGAAGTACATAGTCTGTAGAGATAGATGTCTCTCTAGGGTTGTGGCTTATTAAGCTTTGCTTTTGTGTTTGATGGGGATGTTTTCTCCCTATACTGTAACTACACTATGGGATATCTAGCTTAGTAGACAAATACAAGCAGTTAGCTACTTCCATTTTCTTCTTCATTTAAAGTTATTTTGGTTTTCTGAACAATTCTAGGCATATATATAACTTATCAGGTTTCAGTAGATCAGTTCCATCCTTCCCTAAGCAGCTGTCATCTTTACATTTTAAGCCATTGTCCAGAAAGTTAAATCACATCACTTTCATACTTTTTAATTGCAAATTCAATTCAATTCAAATCAATTCATCATCCATTTAAGAGCTGCCTCCAGTATACCAGGAACTTTGATAAGTTCTGGTGATACAAACTTTGATTAAGTTCTGGTGATACAAAGGCCAAAAAAAAAAGAAACATTCTCTGCCTCCAAAGAACTATTATTGTAATGACATGAAAATTTATCTCACTAGTCAATGCAAGTATGACTTTTTAAAAAACCATTCAATCTAAGAATCCTATGAGAGAAGGCCAAGAAAAACTTGAGTTAGAATTAAATGTTGGTTACTTAGGTGAACAATCTCTTTTGCCCAGAGCTTCCTTTGCCTTACTCTTTTTCTTCTCTTTAGTAAGACATTATGAAAGGGGGTATTTTTCAAGATTAATGTTTTGTCAGATGCTAATCTAGTTTTTATGGAAGAAAGAGTGACATCTCAGTGTTACATTTCTATAAGGAGATGATGCCCAGTTAAAATATGACAAGTAATATTAGCAGCATATAATGCTTTCTCATCTATAGATGACCTTTAAAGAGAATTGTAGTTATTATCTTATGATATTCCTTCATTTATTATCCATCCTATTGCTGGATTCCATTGCCTTTATGTAGCAGAAATATAGATACTTGGCTTAAAAATAGAGAAATATGATTTAAGTATTATAATGGCTCTAGGCATTCAAGTCTAATTCAATTTTTTTCTCATTATGTGAGGAATTTTGAAGATGATGGTGGTTAGTAGACCAGGCAGTTTAGTGGAGAAACTCAGACAACTTTATCTTTTACAGTTAAATTAGTCATAAAAGGCATTTTTTTCCAGACCTGGCAGAAGTTCATTCAAGTGATTGGATGGGATTTTGAAATTGCATTATAAGATATTATTGTTGAGTAAGACTTCAATATTATAAGTAAAAATGACTGACTTGGACAGTGAAGAATAAGAAGACTATCATTTTTCTTGCTCCTTACTTACTGGAACATCCCCTAGCCAGGGTAGAAGTTGTCAATTAAAATGATTAAGAGAGATATCTTAAACCCCAAATCACATTTTAACCCTAACTTTAACCTTAAAGGAATTTATTCTGTGATTCTAGAAAAGACTTAGTCTTGGTTTAGTATCTTTCTTCAATTGGAACATATTTATTCCATCCCCCCACCCCCCGAAACAACAGTTCTTTTTTTCCAAAGATTTTTACTTGTATTTTTGGGAATAAGTTTCTTTTAATGATTGAAGAAAATGTTTTTATAAAAGATCTGATTGAAGAAGGCTACTAGAGGTCAAATGTCTTTTATTTTATGTGGCCTTCCAATTTCAAACATACAGGAACAAAGAATGTTTCATGTCTCACTGGAGAAGATGTCATATCCTGTTTCTGTCTTTTAGTCATCCTTAATTATTTCAGTGTTACATCTCTGCTTTCTGCTGGAGGGTGGTCATTTTTTTCAGGAACATATGTTACCAAAATGTCTGATTATTGCTGAAGCAGAAGGAAGAATGAGCTTCAATATTACTTTCCAGGTGACATGTGAAATCCACCAATATTTCTATGGACATTGTTTGGAGGAAAATAAATATGGAACTTTTATTAATACATACCATGGAAACAATGTTAAAGACTAACAAACTTTCTTCTGTGGGGTGTGGGAGGAGGGAAGCAAGATTAGGGGGAAAATTGTGAAATTCAAAATAAATAAAATCTTTCCAAAAAAGTAAATTCATTTTTATTAATATTTTAAATGAAACCAAAAACTAAGGGATTATTTATTGATATTTTATTTTTCCAAATACATGTTATGAAAGGTTTTTCGACATTCATACATATGCAAATGTATTTTTTAAGTTACAAAATTTCCTTCCACCCTCCCTTCCCACCCCCCCTCCCCTCAGGGGTGAAGAGTCAGGTTAATACTGCACATACATATTTTTGACAAACATGATTACAGATGAATAATTTTCAGTATGAGGAATCAGGATTAAGGGAAAGAGATACATAAGAAATCATTTTTGTAAATTGTTCATTGGATTGTGAATAGGTGTTTATTTTTTCTTTGACTTGTTTTTCTTCCTCTGGATGGGGATAGCATTGTCCGTAGCCAGTCTAATAGGGTTATCCCAGCTTTCTAAACTGTTGAGAGGAGCTGCCTACATCAAGGTTTATCAGAACACAATGTTGTTGCTGATGTACATTGTTCTCTTGGTTCTACTCCATTCCCTCATCATCAGATCCTGCAAGTCATTCCATGCTTCTCTAGAGTCCAACCATTTATAGTTTCTTATAGAACAATAATATTCTGATACCAAAACTTGTTTATTTTAGTTTACCAAAACTTGTTTAACTACTCCCCCATTGATGGGCAGCCCCTCAATTTCCAATTATTTTGGCCACTAAAAAAAGAACTACTATCGATATTTCGCAACATGTAGGACTTTTCCCATTTTTTATAATTTCTTCTCGATATGGTCCTAGAATTGGGATTGCTGGGTCAAAGCATATGAACAGTTTTATTGTTTTTTGAGCATAATTCTGTATTGCTCTTCAGAAAGGTTGGATCCATTCCCAACTCCATCAGCATGTATCAATGTCCCAATCCCTCTCCAACCTCTCCAACATTGATCATTTTCCATTTTTCTCATCTTAATCAACCTGATAGGTGTGAGGAGATAACTCATAGTTAGTTTAATTTGCAGTTCTCTATTCAATAATGATCTGGAGCACTTTATATGATTATATATATAGCTTTAATTTCTTCATTTGAAAACTATTTATATCCTGTGACCCTTTATCAGTTGGAAACTAAAGGATTTTTAGTGACATTTCATTTTGATGACAATTAGAATGTAAATTCCTTATCAGAATGTAATCTTTTTTGAATGACAGAATGGATAGAGATTTTTTGGTGATAGAAGGGATAAAGAACTAGATCTAGAATCAGGAAGACCTGAGTTCAAGTGTGACCTCAAACACTTAATAGTCATGTGACTTTGGACAAGTAGCCTAATTGCTGCTCACTTCAGTTCCCTCAATTGCAAAGTGGAAACGATAATTATATTTACATTTCATGGTTTTTATAAGAATTAAAGAAAATAATATTTGTAAAGCACAATTCCCAGCACATAGTATGTATCATATAAATAGCTATTCCTTTGTAGTTGCTATTACTTTCACTCAGCATGGTATTGCTGCATTAATAGGTTCCTAATATATTTTACTTTAAAATTGATCCTTAAACAGATTTAATGAATTCATGAGCTCTATCTTCCTTGGCATTTGAGCTTAGCTTCCCCTCTCTTGAAACAAAAGACAATTGAATGAAAATATAAATTGAGTCTAACTTGTTTCATAATTCTAAACATCCATGTGAACACAGGACACAGGAAATATAATCAGAAACTAGAGACTTTGTGTACCTAATACAAAACTTAGAGATTTCTGAGAACATCCACCTCATATATTTCTTCTTTTATCATTTTTATCCTAGGATTTGGCACCTTGAAAATACATCATTAACTTAATCAGCATCATCACGTTATATATCAAATTCTGTACTTCAAAATAATTAGCATTTGGCAATGGAAATGACAAGCAGGAACCAAACATTGAGTCCCTACTATGAATTTTTTTAGATCAAGTCCTACCTACTTAATCCCACTTCCCCAACATTAGTTTTAAATTTATGTATGAGTTGAAAATGATCACTAATGTCTCATAACTCTTGAATCTTATGATACTGTGATTCTAAAACAGATGAAGTATATTAGGTCATAAGCTGCAACAATGGAAATAATGTCCACAATGATAAAAATACAATATCCAATTCTGAAGCAAATGCATGTTGATATTGGTTAATTAATGTTGAAATTTACATATCGATAAACTCAGATTTCTTGTTAGCCTTTTTTTCTCTTCCATTAAAAGAAAATCTCAGTATTAAGAACCAAAAGAAAAGGAGAATATTTTTCTATAATCTTTCTAGAAACTCAAAAGGCAGGTTTTTAGTTTAACTTGATCAGGACTATTTACAGCAATGCCCAAACTAATCTGCTGGACTGAAATTCCATTAGAACTTTGCAGTTAATGAACCTTGTTTGGATTCTGATGAGAGTTTTCTTCCTGAGACCAGCATAAATTCAACAAATCATGTAAATATCTGTTGGAAAACTGCTGCTGTAGTCCTGGAATCTACACTGCAGAAAGAAAAAAAGGTGCTGTTCACTTGGACCAGTGCTGAAGGTAAGTTTATCAGCAGAGGAAATATTATCTATTAATCTGAAGCTTAGAAAAGTTGCTAGAATGGTCTGATAGGAGGCTTAAATATATTCTTGTATTTTTAAGGTTAAAAAGAATTCTGTCAAGATACAAGTTATGTAATGAGTGGTGTTGTTGTCATTGTCATTAGTAAATAACACATCTCACTTGATGAAGGAATATAGCCTTCATTTAGGTCTTAGTGAAAGGAACTTTTAAGCCTCATTATTGTTCATTCTTGGATATTGATATTGCTTGAGGATATTGATCAATGATCTAATTACAGTCCAACCTCAGTCTCAGAATAGATTTCTGGAATTCAGTAATATTTTCCTATGGGAGGGGTGGCTAGGTGGCCCAGTGGATAAAGCACCGGCCCTGGAGTCAGGAGTAACTGGGTTCAAATCTGACCTCAGACACTTGATAATTACCTAGCTGTGTGGCCTTGGGCAAACCACTTAACCCCATTTGCCTTGGAAAAAACTAAAAAATATATTTTCCTATGGGAAAACTAAATTACCCATAAGTCAATTGGTCATCTAAATAAGTTATTTGAATTTCATTGTTCGTATGGACTAAGGAGGGAGGCATCTAATAAACAAAGATCCAACTGTAGGAGGAGTAATGAAGATGAAACAAACAGGTCATAAGTAATGGATAGAACAAGATCTCTTTTGTTAGTTGTAGAGTCACAGAATCTTGAAGGAGACCTCGGAGACCATTGAGTCTATAATGCAACTAAATAGGAATCTCCTAAATAACATACACAAGAAATGAACCAGGATTTACTTGCTTGAAAAACCTCTAATAACAGCACATTTCCTAACTCCTGAAGCAATAAATTCCACTTTGGGTAGTTCTAATTATTGTGAAGGTTTTATTCCCTTACATAAAACTTAAATTTACCTCCCTCCTTGCAACTTAATTCACATTTTCCTAATTTTGTTTTCTGGGACTAAGCAGAACCAAATTAGTCTCTGTTCCATGAAGTTGTTCTTCAAATACTTGAAACAGTTATTACATTACCCCGCCATTTTTTCAATGATCTCTTCTAGGATGAATCACAGGTTCTTTCAACTAATACTTGTATGACATATTCTCTGGATTCTTTCCCATTCTGATAATTTTCTTCCATAAACTTTCTAGCTTATCAATTTCTTTCCTAAAGTATGGCTTCTAGAAATGAATACGAGCAATGCTCTCAAAGTGGTTGTATTAGGAAAGATTATAGTAGGAGTGTATCCTATCTAGTCCTAGAAACCAGGTGTCTCTTGGTTCAATGTAAAATGGAATTTGCCATTTGGGCTATCATATTACAATTTAAATATTGAGGTTTCATCTATTAAATGGCAATTTAAACAGTGACTAGACTGATTTGATGATAATTTGATTCAATTACTAAAACAATTTCTTATTTTTCCAAAGAGCACTTTGTTTAAAAATAAACAAATATACTTTTTCAGTACATTTAAAATGATCATTATTTTAATATTTTCATATGTGTCACCTATTTTCAATATTTTTCTAAGCTCCATAATCATATGGAATTATTTTATTTATCATTGTATTTATTACTTGGCTTCAAAACCTACTTCTATCATGGAAAAAGCAAGACTAATTGTTATTTCTTTTTTTTATTTTAAAGTCTTTAGCAGTTATTTAGTTATTTAAAAGGGAGAAAGGATGATAATCCCAGATTATGACATGCTTGATTAAGTTATGTATTATGTAATAGCAAATATATAATATATATAATAAGTTATAATACAACTAGATAATAAATTCAAATAATTTTTGATAAGAAACAAAGTTAAAGTGCATGTGTGTGTGTGTGTGATACATCACTACAATAAAAAATCTTATTTGACCACTTAGTTTCTGTGTGATTTATGACAAGTCACTTCAGCTATGTTTACCCGAGCTGATGTATTTGTAATATGGGGCTCATAATACTACTTAACTCCAAGGATTGCTGTGAGGCTTAAATGAGATAATATTTCTATCTGATAGGTAGGAGACCTTATTTGAGTGCTAGATATTACTTTACATATCATTTATTATTCTTACATCTGGGCTACCAAAATGCCTTAAGGGTAATAGCTTAGGAGTCTGAGCATTAACTATCAGAAATACAGTCAAAGCTGTCTCCAATGAGTTTTTGACTTGATGCAGGCTGCAATGTTAGCAGAAAACTGATTACCAGATTACCATATAGTGGCACTATCAGATGCTTCCATGAGGAATCAAGGCCAGAAGCCAAGGGAAAAGCATACATATCTACTTTGTTCTTCAAGATACTGTTCCTAAGATTGATATAGTCCATATTAATTGTATAAAGTCATATTAGGGAAATAAATCCAGACAAAATATCAGAGGTATTATTATAACTTCTTGAATTATCTCGAATACTTCAAATTATCTGAATTCATAATGGTGGATAAACCTAATTGCATCTTTCATGTTGATACTTCCATTCATTCACCTTAAATATCATTTTCACTGCGACATTCATTGCTACTTCAAAAGTGGAACAATGTTGTTCATCATTCAGTGTTTTGATGATGTTCCTGATCTGAGTTCTAAACTAACTAGTTTTGCTACAAATACTATCTGTGATACTAATGAACTCTCTCATAATAATAGTGTTCAGAATATCTTCCATAGAAACCAACATAAGGTCATGCACATAATAGGCTCTTAAATATATATATATATATATATATATATATATATATATATATATATATAAAGTTGAAATTAATAGAATTGCATATTTTCAGAAGCATTGACCAATAAGTATATCCCATGAATTTTTGGTGAAAATATGAAAGGATTTTATTCTCCATTGAAATTATAGACTAATAAAATTGAGTGGATTATCAGTAGAATAATTAAAAGAATACTGCACTTGGAATCAGAAAAAAAACTGGGTTCAAATTTGACCTCAGATACTTACCTGTTATGAGACTGTGGTCAAGTCATTAACTTCTATTTGCCTCAGTATTCTAAACTGTATTATATGAATAATGCTTTCAGGATGGTTATAGGAATAATGTGAGATAGTGTTTCTTTTTTTTTCAAAATTTATTAATTTATTTTTAATTTATGGAATAAAAAAGGATTTCCATAAAAAAGTATAATAAAAACATGATTGCACATGAAACTACAAATGTGATAGCATTTCTAAAGTACTTAGCATATGGTCATATTACAATGTTATCTGTTCTAATCATCTGTGCATGTCATGAAATCATTTACCTGATATCATCATCATCTTTGAAAACAATTCAATCAATCAATTAATCTATGTAACCAAATATTACCATACTAATGATTAGACCATCAAGAGACAGGTTAGCTTTACTGCACTGTGTTAAGATTGTCACCATAAGATTATCATCCTATCTCTCTGCCCAACATTACTATAATGTTCTAGTGCTTCAATGATGAGGGAAAGACCTATTTCTAAAAGCCCACAATCTTCTACCAGTACCAAAGGTCCTCTTTCCTAGAATATCAATCCAGTGAGCTTAAGATACTCTTGGAAGAGGCAGTGAGAAGGATACCATTGCACAGCATTTCTCTCACTTTTCTTAATGTAACATGTATGTCATATCATCATCCACTTCATGTCATGGTCTTCTCTGATTTTGAAGGAAGGCAATCAATCAAGTGAGCAAGCTGGCATATAATAGGTTTCTTACCTTGTTTCTTTCCTTGCTAGAGATAGAAGAAATAAAAAATAGAATCTTCTTCAAAATCTTACATTTTATAACTATTGAAACTGAGACCAAGAATGACTTGACAAAGATAAAGCAGGTAGTAAGTAGTAAAGTAAGAATAAGATTTTAAGTTATTGAAGGGCATTAAAAGATACCAAAAAAGTAAATTCCCATTTTTTAAATAAAATTACCTTCTTTACATTACATTATCTTATTTGAACATCATAAAGATTTGGTCAAGTTAATACTATTAACCTTTCATAAAACTCTGTGAGACACACTATTATTACTCTCATTTTACATTTGAGAAAACCAAAGTAAATAACAATAATGTATCCAGTGATACACAGTTAATTAATTCATTAAATGTCATTTTAACCCAAGACATCTTTATTCTGGGTACAGCAATGCATCCATAATACAAAGCTGCCTCACATCCAGAAAAGATAAAATATTAACAAATATGAATTTGACTTAATTTTTGTATTAGTTAGCTTTGAGGGAAGGTGACTTGAGATGCAAAAAAGTCACTTGACAAATCTGGAGAAGTACCTAGGGATACTATAATAAAATAGGTCTTTACCCTAGCACCTCCTAAAGATTTTAGATTCAATGTGAAACTGATGAAATACCTTGGGAGAACATATACTAAAAGGGATACAAGGACTGACAAAGTACAATGGTTAACAAAAAATTAATGCACCACAGCTCTGCTCTCTTTCCTCCTAACTAACACAGTGAAAGAAAATAAGAGTATTGCTCCCAAGAATGATTATCCACTGAGGATATAATAATGTTTGAGTATGTGACATGATCTGATGATAAAGTAGCAAACCTCATGAAAATCGGCCCAGATCATTAATCTTATGGGAAAAAAAAACAGTGTTCATAGGAACATGGTGAAAGAAAGGGATTTTATTTCAGGTACAGGTAAGACCAATTGATTTTTGACATTCTTGTCACATTCTATGATCCTCTCTTTCTATAAAGGCTCATACTTGACTAGCCCTTTATGGTTCTAAAGATCTTTCACAAATATTATCTAATTTAATCACCAAAAGTGCTTATTGAAAGTATTACTATTCCTAGTTTGTGGATGGAGTGACTGAGGTTCAGAAAGGTTGCTTGAACTTTAGCTAATATGGTAGATTTGGAAATCAATCCAGACTTCTTGGCTCTAATTATCAACTATGGTATTTATATCATACAATCTCTGAATTGTAATGAATCAAATTTTATTTATTTATTTGTGTTTATTTGTTTATTCAGTCATTCAATTATTTATTCATTGATTGATTAATTGATGGTATTCTGGGCCTTTTCTGCATCTTCAATGTTTTACTATAGTCCTTGTGTTATAATCCTTTGCATCTTTCTCTTTTGTTTTTGGGAAATAAAAACTTCAAAAGGGAGTTAACATCTGTGGTGCAGGCAGTGGCTGACCACATCTTAATGAAGGGAATGAGTGAGTACAAGACCTGCAACTATCAAGTTCTGTTTGAATTGTGTGTTCTCAATGTCGCAATTCATATGGGACCATATGGCCAAAGAGCAGTATCAGAGTCATAAAATTAGAGAATTTTACAGAGGGAAAAGACTTCATAATACACCTAATGAAACCCATATTTAATTCAGATTTTCTGCTATAATTCTACTTTTTGCTTGAAAACCTCGAGTGAAGGGGAACATGATCAACTGAGACAGCCCATTCTATTTGGAGACAACTCTATTTTTAAAGAAATGTTAATTAATATTGAACTCTAATTCTGCCTCACTGTAGTTCCTATTCATTGCTCCTATCTTACCCCTTCAGTGCTAAGTAAATATGTCTTCCACATAATAACCCTTCAAAGCTAAAGATGACTTTCATGTCTTGCTAAGTCTTATAATTCTTTTAATTGATCTGTATGCAACATGGTACAGTCTTCTCACTTTTATCTTCCTATTCATTTAATATCTTGTAACCCTAATATCTGTCATCCACAAATGGAATTCCCATCACTAAAAATCACCTTTCTTCTTTCTGTTCATAGGAATATATTTTCTCAACTTCTAACTTCTACTGTAATATTGGGAGAAAAGAGAAACATAAAATTTTAGAAAATAATGTAGCTAGGCAAAAGAAATCTCCACTTTGGTTATATTTGGAAAATGCATATTCATTCTGTATCTTGATTCCATTCCTTCTTGAAGCTTTCCAAAGACTTCTTATCTTGCCTCTCAATTCACCCCCCCAAGAAAGACAAAATTCGTATGCATTTATTCATACTTGTTTTTTTATGATAATCAAGTACCATGTATATCAAATGTTGGAACAAAATTCCCCAGAGTGAATTCTTACAATTTCTGAATTCTCAGGAAGCCTGAAAATGGCCTTTCTTGGCATAGCCTTCCTGTGTTGTATCGGAGCACCTGTTAATACTATCGTACCTTTCTACATCAAACTGTAATTGGTTTGTTCTTGTTACTTTTCTGTATGTGTTCCAACGAAACAACATATGGAGAGAAAGGTAATGTGTCAGATTCCTTCAAGAAGGGGATTTTCTGTTATTTGCTATTTTAGGGTTGCTGCCTTTTTAGTTTTTTCCTCTACTCCTATAGAGTAACTGTCAGAGAAATAATCTAAGAAACTCAATTCTTCTTGGCTTTTTTGCCTACCTGTTTGATTCTGTCATGATAGAGGGCTTAGAATCTCTTCATAATTTGTTAAGACACATCAACATTGTATCTATATGACATGTATACATGGACATATATAAGTGCATATAGATGCACAAATGTACACGTTAGTAGTGACAGGACATTTTATTTCTTTTCATACTTGCAAGACCATTGTTCTTTTTTTACAAATTGACATATTTCTCTCCACTTTTCTGGAGGAACTGTTCTGATCTCTGATCTTTGCCATATGGACAACTGAGGGATTCATTCCAAAGGCTGAGACAGATTATATACTTGACTTCAGTATTAGGAGAAATTAAAATGGATGCTTTAGGATTTCATGCTGTCAAGTGAATTTGTATTTTGGAAACAAATAATGAAATGTTTCACTGAAGGAAAGGCTTACTTTTCATTTATTCCTCATAGGTCTGATAACTTTTAATCTCTTCCCATATAATTCATCTTTGGGAGAAACAGCACATTCTTCATGTAGAGGTCTGGTCATACTATCTTCTTGCTTTACAATTGTCAATGACTTATATCAACTACTCAATAAATTAAATTTACATCTATAAACATGTATTAAATGCATACTGTATACAACTAAGATTTATTATTAAAGATCCAAAGATAAAAATAGACTCAATTAAATGTTTACACTGATTAATCAGTTTACATTGATTGAGTCAGGAGTGTCAACCAGTTAGCCATCACTCAACATTCATTTATTGAACATTTAATATTTGTTAAGCAAAATATTCTTTGCCTGGTAGGAGCTCAAATTCTATTTTTCAGTTATAAAAATTTTTTATTTGTTTTCCAATTATGTACAATGGTAGTTTCTACCAATCTTTTTTTTTGTTTTACAATTTTACAATTTTACAATTTCCCCCCTTCCCTTTACCTGCCACCCAACAGAAGGCAATCTGTTAGAGCCTTTACATTTATTTCTATGACATACATAGATCAGAATTGAATGTGCTGAGAGAGGAAAAACCAGATACATAAGTAGGAAAGAAAACATTAGAGATAATAAAATGTAACACATAAGACAACTTTTTAAAAAATTGACTAATAAACTTTAATCTGTTTTTGAACTCCACAATTCCTTCTCTGGATATAGATGGTATTCTCCCTAAAATTGTCCCTGACTATTGCACTGATAGAGTTAGCTTGTGCAGCAAGGTTGATCATCATCCCCATGTTGATGTTAAGGTTCTTCTCATCTTACTCAGCATCAATTCATATAAGTCTTTCCAGGCTTTTTGAAATTCCAACCTTCATGATATCTTATAGAATGGTGTTCCATCACATGCATATAACCACAATTTGTTCAGCTGTCCCCCCAAAAGATGGACATCCCCTCAATTTCCAATTCTTTGCTCCTACAAACAGAGCTGCTTTGAATATTTTTGTACATGTGGATTCCCCCCCCCCCCCATTTTCATGATCTATTCAGAATATAGACCAAGTAATGGTACTGCTAGATCAAAGGGTATGCACATTTTTATTGCCCTTTGGGTATAATTCCAAATTGCTTTCCAGAAAGGTTGGATCAGTTCAAAACTCCACCAACAATGTCCTAGTGTCCTAGATTTCTGACATGCCCTCCACTATTGATCATTATTCTTTCTGATCATATTGGCCAATCTGCAAGTTGTGAGGTAGTACTTCAGAGATCCTTTAATTTGCATTTCTGTAATCAGTAGTGATTTAGAGCAGTTTTTCATATAACAATAGATAGATTTGATTTCCTCATTTGAAAATTATGTTTGCATAGCCTTTTAACATTTGTCAATTGCAGAATGACTTTTTTTAAAAAATAAATTTGACTCAGTTCTCTGTTTTAGAAATGAGTCTTTTGTCAGAAACACTAGCTTTAAAAATTGTTTCCCAATTTTCTACATTTGTTTTGATCTTGATTACAGTGATTTTCTTTGTGCAAAAGCTTTAATCTAATTTAATCTAATCAAAATTATCCAATTGGTTTTTTTATAGTGCTCTCTGTCTCTTCTGTGGTTATTAACTGCTCTCCTTCCCTTAGGTCTAACAGGAAAATTATTCCTTGATCTACTAATTTGCTTATGATATTGTCTTTTATGTCTAAATCCTGCTCCCATTTTGACCTTAACTCAGTAAAAGGTCTAATTCTAATTTCTGCCATTCCATCTTCCATTTTTCTCAGCAGTTTTCATTGAAGAGTGAATTCTTATCCCAGAAACTGGATTTTGGGTTTATCAAATAGTAGATTACTGTAATTATTTCCTGCTCTCTCTTTTGCATCTAGTCTATTCCATTGATCCACCAATCTATTTCTTAGCTAGTATCAGACAGTTCTGATGACAGATGCTTTATAAAATAATTTTAGATCTAGTAGGGCTAGACTATCTTCTTTTGCATTTTTTCCATTAAATCTCATGATATTCTTCACTTTTTGTTTCTCTATATGAATTTAGTTACTATATTTTCAAGCTCACTGAAATAATTTTTGGAGGTTTGATTGGTATGGAACTAAATTAGTCATTTAATACAGGTAGAATTGCTGTTTTTTTCTAATAACTTGGTCTATCCATGAGCAGTTGATATTTGATCAGTTATGTAGATTTGATTTTATTTGTGTGAAGTGTTATGTAGTTGTTTTCCTAAAGTTTCTGAGTCTGCTATAACAGGTATACTCTCAAGTATTTTATGTGGTCTGAAATTATTTTAAATGGGATTTCTCTTTCTAACTCTTTCTGCTATATCTTGTTACTAATATATGGAAATGTTGATGATTTATGTGGGTTAATTTCATATCCTATGACTTTGCTAAATTTGGCTTATTGTTTCCAGAAGTTTTTTAGATGATTTTCAAAGGTTCTCCTAGGTATAATACCATGTCATCTGCAAATAGTAGTCTAATTTCTGTCTAATTCTTCAATTTCTTTTTCTTCTCTTATCACTGAAGCAAACATTTCTATTATAACATTGAATAGTAGTAGATAATTGACATCCTTGTTTCACCCCTGATCTTATGAAGAATGCTTCTAGCTTATCTCATTGCATATAATTCTTGTTGATTGTTGCAAATAGATCCTGCTTATCATTTTAAGAACCAATTCAATTATTCCTACACTCTGGAGTTTTTAGTAGGAATGGGTGCTATATTTTGTCAAAAGTATTTTCAGCATCTATTATGATAGTCATTTGATTTATGTTAGGTTTGTGTTTGATATATTCAATTATGCTGATAGTTTTCCTAATATTGAACCAACCCAGCATTCCTTGAATAATACCTACTTGGTGATAGTGTATTATTAGTAATAACTTGCTATGATCACTTTGCTAATATTTTATTTAAGATCTTTATGCCATATTCATTAGGGAGATTGGTCTATAGTTTTCTCTCTCTCTCTCTGTTTTGACTCTTCCTGATTTAGGTATCAACAACACTTTGGTGTCAGAAAGAGTTAGGTAGAGGTCCATCGTCACCTATTTTTACAAATAATTTATATAGAATTGGAATGAATTGTTCCTTGAATGCTTGATAGAATTCACGTGTGAAGTCATTTGGCTCTGGAGATGTTTTCTTAGGGAGTTCATTGATGGATTTTTGAATTTCTTTTTCTGAGATAATGTTATTTAGGTTTTTATTTCCTTTTTTTAACTTTGTAATTTATATTTTTATAAATATTTCTCCATTTCACTTAGGTTATCACATTTATTGGGTGAAATCATACTGAATTTCTTCTTTACTGGTAGTAAACTCACCTTTTTTCATTTTTGATATTAGTAACTTGGTTTTCTTCTTTCTTTTATTAATAAAATTAACCAAAGATTTATCTCTTTTCTTGATTTTTTTAATAAAACCAATTCTTGATTTTTTATTAGTTCAATACCTTTCTTGTTTTCAATTTTATTAATTTTTCCTTTAATTTTCAGAATTTCTAATTTGTATTTAATTGTGGATTTTTACTTTGCTTTTTTCTCTAACTTTTTAGTTGCATACTCAGTTCTTTGATTTCCTCTTTCCCTATTTATTCATGTAAGCATATAGAGTAGGAATGGGTGCTGTATTTTGTCAAAAAGTTTTTTCGGCATCTATTGTGATCATCATTTGAATTCTCCTTTAATAACTGCTAATAATGGGATGGAATCACCAGTAATATCTGCTTTAGCTACTATATGCCATAAGTTTTGGTATGTTTCCTCATCTTTATCATTGTCTTGGATGAAATGATTATTTTTTTCTATGATTTATTTGATCCACTCATTCTTTAAAATGAGATTACTTAGTTTCCAATTAGGTCTATCTCTCCATGGTCCTTTATTTATTTTTTATTGAATCATGGTCTGAAAAGGATTTATTAAATATTTTTGCCTTTCAGTATTAGATTGTGGGGCTTTTATATCCTGGTACATGGTCAATTTTTGTGTACTGCAGAAGAAAAAAGTGTATTCCTTTCTATCCCTATTTAATTTTTTCCAAAGATCTATCATGTCTAAATTTTGTAACATTTTATTTACCTCCCTAATTTTCATCTTGTTAATTTTGTAATTAGATTATCTAATTCTGAGAGAGGGAGGTTGAGGTCTCTCATCAGTAGTTTTGCTGTCTATGTCTTCCTATAACTTATTCTGCTTCTCCTCTAAGAATCTAGATGCTATACTGCTTGATCTAAACATATTTAGCACTGAAATTACTTCATTGTCTATGGTATCTTTTAGAAGAATATAGTTTCATTCCTTATCTCCTTTAATGAGATGTACTTTTGTAGCTGCTTTGTCTGAAATAAGGATTGCTACTCTTACCTTTCTAATTTCTACTAAAGCATAATATATTCTGCTCTAGTCTTCTCTCTGATTATGTATTTCTTGTAAGCAGTATTAAGTAGGATTTTAGTTTTTAATCTACTCTGCCACCTGCTTCTGTTTTATGGGAGATTTCATCCCATTCACATTCAGTTATACTTACTCTTTTTTTTTTAGGTTTTTGCAAGGCAAATGGGGTTAAGTGGTTAGCCCAAGGCCACACATCTAGGTAATTATTAAGTGTCTGAGACTGGATTTGAACCCAGGTACTCCTGACTCCAAGGCGGGTGCTTTATCCACTATGACACCTAGCTGTTGAGGACCAAGTAAGTATACTTACTCTTTATTGCTCTCCATGCTATCTTCCCTAATTTGTATTTTTCATATTCGCCAGTATTTGGTACTTAATACCACTTACCTCAGTGTGTTTATCCTCTCCTATCCAATCCTCTCCTTTCCTTCCCCTTTCCTTTAACCCCTTCTTCTTTCCCTTCCATCTGTCAGCTCCTTCCCCCTCCACTTTCCCCTCTTAATACTTGAAAGGTAAACTAAGTTCCTAAACTAAACTGAATGTTTGTGTTTGTGTGTGTGTGTGTGTGTGTGTGTGTGTGTGTGTGTGTGTGTGTGTGTGTGTGTGTTTTAACCACTCTTTGAGTCCTATCTGCCTATATGCTGAGAATAAGATTCGGGTGGTTCTCACCTCCTCCCTTGTTCCCTTCTATTGCAATAGGTACTTTGTACCTCTTTATGTGTTGTAATTTACCACATTCAATCTCTCCCTTCCTCTCATCTCTTAACTGTCCCCCCTTTTAATGAGATTATTTTTAAATCATTCCTTCAGATTAATGGACATGTCATGAGTGTTCATTACTTCTAGCTAAGCATATTCCCTCTAATAGAGTCACTGTTCTCAAGAGTTATGAGAATCTTTCTCCCAAGTGGGGTTATAAAAGTTTTAATCTTATTGGATAACTTTTTTTCTTTTCCCCTCTTTACCTTTTCATGTATCTCTTGAGTCTCCTGTTTGAGGACCAAATTTTCTGTTTAACTCTGATGTCATCATCAGGAAAAGTTGAAAGACTGCCATTTTGTCAAATGTTCATTTTTTTTCTCCTGAAAGAAAAGGTTCAATTTTTCTGGATAGTGAATTCTTGCCTGCATTCTACACTCTCTTGCTCTCCAGAATATCATCTTCTGGACCCTTTGATTCCTTAATGTTGATGCACTCAGATTCTGTGTAATTCTGAGGCTGTGGCCCCTTGGCATTTGAATTGTTTCTAACCCTGTTTGCAGGCTTTTCTCTTTGATCTAATAGTTCTGGAGTTTGGCTATGATATTCCTTGGTATTTTCTTTTGGGGATCCTTTCCAGGAGGTGATCGATGTATTCTTTCAATGACTATTTTGCCTTCTGGTTCTAGACTATCAGGGCTGAAGTATGAAATCCAAGTTTTTTTCCAAGGTTTTCATTCAGTCCTATGATTTTTAAATTGTCTCACCTGGATCTATTTTTGAAGTCAGTTGTATTGCCAACGAGGTATTTTGCATTTGCTTCTATTTTTTCATTTAAAAAAATTGTTTAACAGATTCTTGGTGTCTTGTGAAGTCATTAGTTTCCACAGATTCCAATCTTTTTTTAGAGAAGTGTTTTCTTCATTTACCTTTTGCATCTCCTTTTCCATTTGGTCAATTCTATTTTTGAAGGAGGTTTTAAGCTTTTACATCTGCCTAATTGTGTTTTCAAAGGATTTGTTTTCTTGTTATAAAAAGTTAATTTTCACTTTCATAGTGTTAATTTTCTCTTGAGTTTCTTTTCCCAATTTTTCAATTTGTTTTTAAACTCCTTTCTGCTTTCTTCTAAGAAATGTTTCTGGGCTGGAGATCCATTCACATTCTCCTCTGATATTCCACCTCTCTTTCAGCTGGAATCCTTATCTTCAAGGAAACATTCAATGTACCCTGCATTGCACTGGCCTTTCTTCAATTTGAGCCCTCTACCTAGGGTCTTGTCTTGAGGGATGCTCTGGTTTCACAGACCTTTGGTGTAGAGATCCCTTGAGGCCCTGCTCACTGGGGTTAGGAACCCAGGGGGTTACTCAGTTCTCTGACCAGTAAGGGATGCCAGAAGTTTTCTATGGATTGTCCATGTTGTTGGTTAGTGGCCCAATCCCTATGCCTTGGCAGAGTCTGTGCAGTTTTCATACAATCTAAGTTGGGCTCTCAAGTTGGAAAGTTGATGGGTTTAGTCAGCAATTTGCTCTGGGAGAGATCTACCATCCACACCTGGACCTTAGGGCAACTTCTTAACACCTGGGCTGTTACTGAGTTTGTTCTGGAGAAAGTCAGCACCACTCAGAGGAACAAGGGAGGGGCGAGCTCAGCTGGAAATGTGGGGACTCTGCTGAAAACACAGAGGACTCATGGCCTTGATCTTAGAGAACACCTGAGCTGACAGGATAAATGTCTGGGACTTGTGCTGGATTTCTCCCATACCCATGCCAAACATACAATACAAGCTTCTACAGCTGTTTTCAGGTCAGTCCTTGGGCCTCACCCCACTGCCCCTGCACTGAGTCTCTGCTCTCTGGCCTCAGAATGCCTACACAACCCCATGACAGACTTTGTTGCTCCTCGGTTCTTCTTTGGGTTCTGTGGATCCAAAATCTTTTAAGAGGCTTTTTTTCATGTTAATTTTGAGGAAGGGACAGGAGAGCTTAAAATGATACCTGGCTTCTCTCCACCTTCTTGGCTAGAAGTCAGGAGTTCAAATTCTAATGGCAGAGACATGTTGATAAAAAGGTATAAATGGGTTACATCAAGAGGAGCTGGGGGATAGTCTAAGGGAATAAAGTAACCTTTATTCACCAGGACTGAAAAAACATAGTAATTAGCCATAAAAGTCTAAATTTCTGGACATAGTTTGAGTTTATCAAATTGTCAATTCCTTGTATTCTATGTTAATTGACTTTAAACTCAAGCATATTCCTTTGTGTTTGAAATTTCTGCATGCTAACAAGATTATTAATTTGCTAATATCTCAGATCCAATAGATATTCATAATTAGGCAAGTCTGATTTGAGATACTTCCTATCTTCCCAACTAATGTTTTAGCTCTCTAGTCTTGGGTAGGGACTGAGCATATACCTCTATAAATTTTTCCATTCCTTTTTCAGCCACATGCAGTGAAGCTTAATGTTGGCTTTTTAATTCAAGATGTCACAAAAGTATCCAACCCCAAACCTGATCTTAATAATGATTTTAATAATAAAACCTTAGCTTAGGAACTGGAAAGAAAAGTAAAGTCCCTCAAGTCCAATTCCTTCTCTTTAGAGTTGAGGAAGTTGAGATGCAAAGAAATTACTTGACATATTTAAGATCATATAATAAGGAGGTTGTGAAACAGAATTTGAACTCTGTCCCCATTATTTCAAGTTAAACAGTTTTTTTTTTTCTCTCTGCACCATGATTCAGATCAAAGAAATTAAACATAAAAGAAAAAATAACACTTGGTCTTTATTATCTCATAATCTCTTGACCTTTTTTCTGTCCAAATTCCATTAAAAACTTAGGGAAATAATGTTATGATGATGAAAATATCAGCAATTCACATTTCTATAATGCTTCAAATTTTACAAAGTTCTTTCTGTGACACAATTTTGCAACCTAGATAGTGCAAATATCAATGTCCCCATCTTAAATATGAGGACAATGAGACTAATGAGGGATGTCTTGCTGAAGGTCAAAATTTGAGTTGACACTAGAATTCGAGATTTCTGACTTTGAGACCATTGAGCTCTCTTTGAACTATTCCAACTTTGAACCCAACCAGAAAATAAAAAGCTTCCTTTTTCTTTTTTCTAAGAAGAATAAGCTACAAGGAGGAAAAATGATCCATAGTATTCACATTTGTGAGAAAGGTAATCCCCCTCCCCATACAATGGATTTGAATGACATTGGCTATGTAGATATTATCTAGTTACTTCAGAGAATGCAAGGGGGAGAATGACTGAAAAACATCCATTATTTATACATTGACAAAAGAAAAGAGAAATCTGAGCCTAGTAAAATCAAATAATAATACCTTAAATATGAGCTTTGTGGCCAGAAAAATACATTAGTGTCAAGTGTGCCTATATTAATTGAAAAAACCTAAAGTGGAGTAGCATCCTGGGGCTTTATTCACTGAAAAGCAATGCAAATCACCAAGAAGAGCATTTAAATTGAATGTCTAGACTGGACATCCCAATAGTTGGATATACCACTTGCCCCTTACTATATACTTTAACCTTGAGCAAATCACTTAACCTCCCTGGGCTTCTATTTCCTCACTGGAGAATAGGAAATATGGCTAATGTTTTTCCAGTTCTATATCTATGTTGATTATATAGGAAATATTGCTTGCTCAAGAATTATATCAGATGTTAAAGTAAATGCCATCAATAATAAAGATAATAAAACAAAAGTTTATAATCCTTTTTTAGATACTATGCAAATTGAAACTTACATAAGCAGATTCACAAGAAATGGACAAAAGCAAGGGAATAATACCCAAAACAATAAGATTATAAAAATGAAAAAAGTGGAAGAATTCACAACTCTGGTCAATGTAGTTATCAACCATGATTGTTGAGGACTTGTATTGAAGCATGCTACCCACTTCCTGATAGGGAAGCAATGGATTCAATATGCAGAATGAGATAGACATTTTTTGGATGTGAAAAATTTATCAATTTGTTTTGCTAAACTATTATAAGGTTTTTTCCTCTTTTATTTAAGGAATCTGGTAGAAAGAGAAATGAAATGTTGTTAAAATATGGCATATTATTTAAATAATGGAATTAGCTTCCCCTTGAAACAAAACCCAACTCAAAATTTGATAGTTAATTAGAAAAAAAAAGTCTAAAAAAGGAAGGGAAATAAAAAAGAATAAAGGGAGGATTTAAAGATAAGTTTTAAAAATATTTTTATTTAACTATTTCCAAATTAATTGGAAATTTTTTAACAATAATTTTTTAAAATTTGAATTCCAAAATTATCTCTTTTCCTTCTGACCCTTTGAGAGAGCACACCCTTTGATATCAATTATATATATATATATATACATATATATATATGTATATATATATATATATATACATATATATATATATATAGTGATTAGTCTTAGTCTTTTTGGAAAAGAAAACAGACAAAAATAAAGTAAGCAAATATATGCTTCAATTCACATCCAGAGTCCATTATTTCTTTCTCTGGAGATGGATAGAATTTTTCATCATGGTATTTTGAAATTGTTTTGAATCATTATATTGATCAGACTAGTTAAATCATTCATAGTTAAAAGATGACAAATTTTGAGAATGAGTAACTAGGTTTGCATGCACTATTTTCCTAATGGAATGTAGTCTTCTTGTGAGCAGGGATTATTATTATTTTGTTAATTTTTATTCCAAGAGCATGCATAGTTCTCACATAGTAGTTGATAAATAAATTCTTCTTACTTAAAAATGGTATTACCATTAAAAGAAGTAGAAAAATCAACATAGGAAATAGATATCAGTTGATGTGAAAGAATGAATTCTGTATCTGGCATCAGAAAAATGCATTTGAATTTCTTTTCTTTCTTACTTTCTATGTGGGACTGCACAAGATTCTTCAATTTTTTAGACCTTAATAACAGTATCTGAAAAACTGGTGAATTAAATAGACTTCAAGGACTCTTTTAGCTTTACATCTCCAACAATCAGTGAATCAACAAATATTTGAAACATTACTCTGTTATAGATATTGGGGATACGAACACACACACACATACACACATACACACACACAGACACACCAAGTCCCTGACCTCAAGGCATTTGCATCCTTATGACTTATAAGTTCTGCTTTTGGCCTGTCCACTTTGAGGTATGATCAAGTAGATTATATTTAGAAGGAAGTAAGAATTGAAGTTTGGGCAGGATTAGGCTACAGAGCTTGTTTTGGAGAACTGATGCTTAGAGGGAATGACAACTTTTGTTGAAGTGGTTGTAGGGAGATGATGTCTATTCTCGATTCTCTAAGAAGATCGTATCTATTGGATTTGAGTGGGTGGGAGGACTGTGAAAAACCACCAGTCTCATTTTCTCCTTTGGAGATATATGGATTATATGATCCCATATGAATCAGGATGACTGTGGATGACCCTGGATGAGAAGCAATCAGGGCTTAATGATTTGCCCAAGTTAGTGAGTATCAAGTGTCTGAAGGTGTATTCAAACTCCTGCCCTCCTGAGTCTATCCACTGCACCACCTAACCATCCACCTAGTGCAGGTAGAACAAAGGAGAAGAGTAAACTCATAATAATGGGAGGTAGCATTTATGAAGGTATTTTATCAAGCATGTTAGTGTAAGTAAAGTCGCTTGTATTCTATGTGTGATACATGTATATATTATATATACATATATATGTACATATCTATACACACATATATATGAATCTGGATATGAATATTTAGAAATATGAATGATGGATAGCACCTTATTTATATTAAGATATTAAAATACTAACACCAGCATTATTGTACAGTCTACTTATATTTGCCTAATCACCATTTGGACCTGGCTCCCTTGATTAGAACCAGAGCAGTCTAATGCAAATTACCCTTTTCTGAAAACTAGGACAAGCTTCATGCAAAAGTGGAATCAACAGTCACTGATTCTCTGTTCCAATTGGCGGAAAGTCTAGAAGCCTAACCTCTATTTGAACAGATGTGACCAAAAAGCAAAACAAACAAATAAAAAACAAAAAAAAAAAAAAAGCAAAATGAAACAAAAACAAAAGCAAAGCAAAGAACCAAAAACAACCAAACAGCTGCTTTCTGTCCCATTAAAAACAAACTACCCAATTTTCATCAACACTTAATTAAAGAAGTAAATAAACTTCATGAGCTTTTGGTCTCCTCATTCTTTCCCGCTCAACTTCTGTTTTGATTTTGTTTCCTGCTATAAGGAGATAGCATGTGCATACTTGAATAATTTTCTTTTACTGGGACATCCTTCTTGCCATGGAATTAGTATCTAATAATGCCTTGTCCACCAAACATGTCATTTGGCAGGATGTATTAGGCACAGTTCATCTTCCACTCTAATTTCCTTGTTAGCTCAAAGGGTTCTTTATAATTGTCCCTGAGAGCTCATGTCCAGTTAGTTTAAATCTCGTTGAGACCCATTATTGTTTTCTTCAAATCTCCCTCAAATGGTATAATAAGACTTTTATTGTTTAAATTACAATACAGGTCTGCTGGGTTGCTCTGTTGGATGTGTTCTCAGTGTGGGATTATAGCCTGTGAAGGCAGGGCCCTTCTCCACCTTTGGCATCTAATATGGCATTCAAGTGCACTCTTCTAATGATTTAATCTGAATTGCAAAGCACAGTCTTATGGCCCCATTTACATCTCCAGTTTTAGAAACTACTTTTTATGGTCAACACAGATTTTTAAAAGAAAGCAATAAAATGGATGAACTATGTTCATTAAGTGAAGGCAAAAGAATATTCGGTAACTTGGGGATGTGATAAACTGACCTTGAGACTAAAAACAGTGATTTCTTCATAGCACTTCTTAATTCAGGATTCTGAAATGATCTAGTAAATCAAGTCCAGATTTCTCAGTCTAGTATGTCTGCTTCCATTCCCTTGCTGCTGCTGTCCTATGAGGATTTTCTTTTAAATGTTGCTGTCTGGTAGCTAAAGTTCTGCCCATTGACAACTCTTTGTAAGTATTAGTTATCATTGATGTGCTCTAAATGATATCTGCAACACAATAATAATAACCCATAAGGTGGGATAGCCAAGCAGTGAGAGCAAAGGACAACAGATGGATTATTTTGGGAGCCAGCTTGGTGAAGTGAAAGAGATCTGTCTTGGAAAAAGAAGCTGAATTTGAATGTCTGTTCTGCTATTTATTTCCATGTATTTCTGAGTCAGTCATTTAACCTCTCTGGGCTTCAGTTTTATCATCTGTAAAATGAGACAATTTATAAGATGGCCTCTAAGGCCCCTTTCAATTTTAGAACTCTTATTTTATGGTCTGTTTTCTTCCACTATTGATATTCTAGTATCCATTTAATATCAGAATACTCAGAGAAAGACCCCTTTATTCTGGGTCAACTTTTATTTTTAGTTTTTGCAAGGCAAAGGGGGATAAGTGGCTTGCCCAAGGCCACACAGCTAGGTCATTATTAAGTGTCTGAGGTCAGATTTGAACTCAGGTACTCCTGACTCCAGGGCTGGTGCTCTATCCACTGCACCACCTAGCCACCCCTGGGTCAACCATTAATGAAGAATTTAGTTCTCAATTAGGACAAGAACATATGAGTTCACTTCATTCTACAGTCTGACTTTCTCCATGATGCCGTCACTTCAGTAAAACATTGATATATCTTGTCAATACGTTTTATTTCTTATTTTTTTTTAAATCTCCCCATGGTGTGGAACATTTTGCAGCAAAGACATTTGAGAAATAGTTGTTGATTTGAATGATACCCAGATCAATCCATGAGTGGTAATGTACAGAATTAATGTACAGTGGTAATGGACAGAATTGTGGACTTTGAATGGGGAAGTTTTGTATTTGATTTCTTTCTCAGATTCTTAATGGATAGAATTGTGATCCTGGGGAAATCATGTAATTTCTCTGTGTATCATTTATAAAGTGTGGCTAATAATACCTCCTATCTCCCACAAAAGTTGCAATGTTCGAAAGAGATAACTTCTGACAAGCACTTTCCAAACATGGAAGGATTTTAGGAATGTTCACTATTATTATTTTCAGTAAGACTATAAAGAATGGCAGTATAGTGTAATGAATAGAAAATTGTCCTCAAAGCCAGGAAGAGTGGTGTTGAAATCCCACTTCTGACAATGATTGGCTTTGAAACCATAGACAAATGACAGCTTCTATATTTCTCTTAGTGACTATAAGTGGCAGTGAGCATGTAAATCTACTTTAGTAGAAGGAATATCTTCAGTTACGATTTCTTATGTCAATGAAAACCAAAGTCCAATTCCTATCCTTATTGCAAAAGACCTGGAATAAAATGGATGTAATAGTTGTGCTTCTTTCTCCTGTAAGACAAGATTAGAAATAATGACTTATGGTCATTTAGGTTTAAGGATAGGCAATATAGGCCTAAGAGCTTATGCATTGATGGAAGTGGCAATTCCAATTTCAAATATAGTAATATGGACAAAACTATATGCAAATAGTAAAATGCTATTAATTGTTGGCTACTATTTTGACATGAGTGGGCTGGCAAATGATGACCATTCCTTGACCTATGCATAGTTCATACTACCATATGGATGACACAGGGATTTCTACTGGTATTTACAAAACGTCTTCTATTTAGGTGTAAAGTCAGAAGAACATAGACACAATGACGAGACAACACTGAATGCGTATATAAAAGAGGAAGCATGGCCCTTTTCATTCTTTTTCTTTCTGACTTGGAGCAGGAAAAACTAATTTGAACTGCCTCCCCAAGAGTCAACAGAATGAAGGGTGACTGTCTGGTCTACCATCATTGCAGAATGATAGCTGACATCTTCCCCTTACTTGGGGACTCCACCTTTTAATTGTCCAAAAAGGGGAAGATGCCAACTATCAAGCCCATCAACAGATCAATCTATCCAGTAGAGATGCCATACCCTACAAAGAGCTGGTTCAGCAAAGTGAATTAACCGTTATTAGCTCAATGTTCTGTAGTGATATTCTTGAGGACTCCATAAAAAGAAAAAAATCTGGGGGCCAGGAGGGGGAGAGAAGGTTCATTTTTGATACTTGAGTTGTACACGTGCTTTATTATAATATATTGTGACTGCCCATCATCACCAAGAATTCCACATATTCGTGGGAAAAGTATGTTTCAGGTTTTGAGGTTAGATTATTTTGTACATCTCTTCTTGCTATACTTTTTTAGTAAATATTTTTTGCATAAGGTAATTAAGTTTGGCTGGCTCGTTGTTGATAGTGAGTCCAGTGATAGTGGTTCAGGGGCACTAGCAATAGAAAGCACAGCTGTAGAAAATAATCAAATATAGGAATAACTGGAGGAAACATATTTTTATATTGAATTATCGCCATTACTAACTATTGTTGCTATTATTATTAGTAGTAGTAGTACACTCTTGAAATGCCAATCTATGCTTATATTAGTCTTATTTAGAGGGGAAAGAAGAGGGGAAAGTGCCATTATAATGACAAAAGAAGATAGATGAACTAAAAATGCCACACTTGTATATAAATGATCTCTATGGCGAGCTGAGTTTTCAACAGTGTGATTTGGTTCTAAGGAATCATCATCCTCCATCTTGCCTTGTTTTTCATTTCCTCCATTACTCTTGGAATGATCTCATTTGCTGTGTCTGTCCCTTGAAGAGTCACTTTGCTTATTATAGGCACAGACCGTGTAGAGTCAGCAATAGACTATAAATTCCCCTAGTGTGATGAAGCACTTGGTCTTAATTGTTTTCCCTTTAGCACAGTCAGGAGGTCTGAAGCTAAAATGGCTAACTGAGGCATGATTGGCAATTTGCCTCAGTTTGTATGTAGCCTTATGGACATTGAAAATTAATGACTGCTTCAGATATTAAGGTAATTTGAAATAAAAAAATCCAAATAAACCCAAAACACCAGTGCCAAAATCACTACCTTGTTTCCCAAATTCCAACAAAAGTCCAGGTTCCATGGAGGCTCAGTTGACTGGAATCCAGTTAATCAAGCCCTAAGCAGGTCAATTGTTTTAGGTTGAGAGATCTGGAACTTTTGCTGTATCACTCTGCAGAATGTGTAACCTCCTCCTCATTGTCCCCTATTTCTCCCTTGTATCACCAATCAGTTGCAAAGTGTTGATGCCACTTCCAGAACATTATTCTCATGCCACCCCTTCCCTCTAGTCACATTCCTCCCAATCTTATTCAATGCCTCATTGCTTTGTACTAGCATGGATGATTGCATTTGTTTCTTCTTCTCTCCAGTCTTTCCTTGTTTTCCCCTTCTCTGTGGCCAATATAATCCTTGATAATCTTCCTCTAGCCTGTTTTATCCTGATGGGCATCACGTTATTTTTCCTTATGGACTATACATTCCAAGTCAACTAGACTCCTTGCTGTTTTCTGGAAAAGACATTACATTTTCTTATTTTGGGGTAAATTCTCTGTTCTTGCCTGGAAAGCATTATTTTCCTCTAGAATCCTTTCCACTTGTCAAACTCTATCTGTCTCTCAAATCCATTTTTTCCTTTCAAAATTCAACTGAATCATCATGTTCTACATGGGACCCTTTGTCATCCCATCAGTTGTCTGTTTTCTCCCTCTTGAAATTATTTGATATTTTACTTCATGTTCGTGTATAATTGACTTTGTGTCTATTGTACATGGACATATTTCTTCCAAGTAAAATATCTCCTGAAGGCAAATACTGCTTTATTGTTTGCATCTCTAGCAGAGCGCTTTGCAATATTCACAAAGAGTATTTTTAGTATTCTGTGACCTCCATCTCATTCAAAGTTCTATTTAGTACTAGAAACTTTAAAAATAAGATTGTATCTACTTTAAGATAGATTGTGTTCTTTAGTCTATTGTGTGCATTATAAATAGAAGAAAATGAAAGCATGTCTGACACAATTTCTCATCTGTAAAATGGGGTGAATAATAGGGGTTATGAAGATGAACTGAAAGGAGCATTTTGCAAACCTTAGATTGGTATATAAATGCTAGCTAATGTTGGATTCGAATACATACATCCCCATTGCTTATCTACTTTTCAACTACCTTATTTAGACACTGACTATTTTTTCCAATTATAAATGAGCACATGATGGTTTACAGAGCACTTTGAAGCAGGGGCTATTATTGTCCTCCTTTTAGAAATGTGGAAATTGGGGTCTTGAGAAATTAAGTGACTTGTTCAGTGACCCACAGCAGTATCTTTGATAGGATTTGAACCCAGACATTCCAGAGTCTGGCAATCTATAAACAGAACTACCTAGCTGTCTATTTTTTAATCAGTCTGGTAAGCAACTCTCTCAAAGTTTTATCATTTAAAAATCTATAGCCTTTGGAATAATAATTGTTTTTGAAGATCCAAATATGTAAATTCCTTTTTTTTATCTTTTCCTTTTATTTTTTAAAATACCAATTCCTGGAAATGAACATGAAAATCAATTAGCCACCATGAGCAAAAGAGCCAGCAACCCCAGTTGCTAGTGTTTGTATTGATTCCTCATATTGTAGAAGTTGCAAACCCAAAGGTGTTCAGTTTGCAAGACCCTCTGTCCTGCAGAGACATCTAAAAACCTGATGTGCTTTAGTTGCTGACAGGCAACCCTAGTTGACTTTTGGAGAAGCAGGTTTGAATTTGAAAATCTTTTCTATTTCCTGCTAGAAATGGGTGTGAGAAGGCAGAAAATTCTGTCTATTCTTTTTTTTTTATTTCCAAGTTTAAGGTGACCCAAAGAATTTACCATAGATCTGCAAAGCTGGCCAATCTTGCAGAATCAATGTTGGGGCTCAAACTGTTCAATTTTATCAATAAGGGTCTTGATTTGACTTAAATGAATCTTATTAAAATTAAAATAAAACACAATATGCATTTTCCAGACAGTGAATTAATTATGAAAGGGTTGCAAAGTTTCTAACCTTAAATCTGTTTTTGTTCTTTGTCTGAAAGTGACCTTTTTTTCCCCTTAAATTTACTCCAAACTTAATGTGGCTTCATGCTGTGAAATTATATCCAAATCACACACACAGCCTATTTGGTCTCTCTTTTAAATGCAAATAAAAGTTCAGGCAAGACGTTTTCCATCTTTGTCTCAAAAAGGGAGGACTCATGATTCTGAAGTCTGGTCTCAGTAGCCAAATGAGTGGGAATTAGGTGAGCTCTTTGTGGAAATGACCTGCTTATGTAAGACAAGAACACATTATACAATGAAAAGGATCTTGGGTTGGAAATCAGAGGATCTGAGTTCAAATCCTGTTTGGGTTCTTATGACCATGACTCTTCCCATCAATCAAATGGAAAAATAAATGCTTTTTATGTTAAAGGATACTGGCAGGAAAATTTAGTGAGAAAAGATACATATAGTTCTTTGCGAACTTTAAAGCACTATTGGAATACTAGCTGTTGTGTCTATCCATAAATGAACATGTCCTCTGAAGTTTTCTCTAGATCTTTATTTGATATTAAGCCACTAAAAGCAATCTATGTCTCAGTTTCCTCTTTTGTAAAATGAGGATAATCGCCTCTTCCTCAAAGTATTGTTGTGAGAATTAAATTAGAATCTCTATTTAGGTATCTTTTTATCATCTACCTATCATATATATTATAATATATATCTATTAAAGATATATATATATATATATATGCATATATATCTCTTTGGAGACATTAAACTGTTCTATAAATGCTAGTTTTCAGTAATATCTATAAAAGGAGAGATTGGATTAAATGATCTCTGAGACAATTTCTTGCTTTTGACCTGTGATCCTAAGTTATTTAAATAACTACATGCCTCAGCTTGCTCATCTGTTAAATGAGGGGTTGAACTAGATGGCCTTTGAGGAACCTTTCAGCTATGCATCTATTACTTAAAGATCCTCTTACTTGGTGACCTTTATTTCCTTTCAGCTTTAAGCTGATGGTTTAGGGTATCAAAGGGTCGGCAAGGAAAATAAACAGATCATCATCATCATCAACAGCAACAATAACAAGAAAATGTCTGTCATTATCATGAAATGCATACAAAATAGAGGAATACAGGAGCTAAGAGGTCATATACACAAAGGGCTGATTCACGATGATTTAGGCATTCACTGAGGACATTTAATGGTTCTTAACTACTATCTCCTGACATAGCCTTCTCTATTCTTCGAAAGCTCTAAGAAAAAGGAAATTATTCTATTAACTGAGTTAAAACTTTTGTTTGTACCATCTGTCAAGGCCTTGGAGTTCTGCCCCACTAGGGATCAAACTGAAAAACTATAATTTCTTGTTTTGAAATAGACCTCAAAATTCTATCAAATTATTTAACCTATAAACCCTACCCAGAGGAAGGATTGTTCTTCCTGATTCCAAAGCTGGCTAGCTATGACATCGTGCTGCCTCACCTCTTTGTTGTGCATTGGCTTCTCAGTAAAACGAGAATTTTTATGTCACATGAAAGTTTATAAAACAATTTACATATATCATCTCATTTGATCATCACAATCACTCTGGAAGGTAGGAACTATTATGACCCTCATTTTCCAGAAAAAAAGTAAGAGACTAAGGTGATTAAACTGACTTGCCTGGGGTCACAAAGCCTAATAAGTATTTGAGAAAAAATTTGAATTTAAGTCTTTCTGACTTAAATTCCAATACTATACCATAGATGTCTACATGCATATTTTCTTCATATTTTTATAAAAAACTTTTTGAGATAAATGGGCTAAATAACTTACCCAGGATCACACAACTAAAAAGTGTCTTCCTGCACATACTATTTCTCTCTCTTTTTTAAATTAGAAGGGTTTTTTTAGACAATTTGGGATTAAGAGACTTGTCCAAGATCACACAGCTAGTAAATGCCTGAGGACAAATTTGACCTTAGTTTCTCCTAACCCTAGGACCAGTGTTCTATTCAATGCATCACCTAACTATCCCCAACATTTTCTCATTAAGATGTAAACTATAGAGGTGCATGATAATATTGATCATGCCTAGAGCTCAAAGTAGAAATATGAAGCATATCTGTATTGCAAAGCTAATGAAGGTCTCAGGGTTTTCTTTACCATAGAAGAATACAAAAGGCAGAGTTAGGAAGGACCTAAATAGTGTTATGTCCTACCCTTCTTTTTTACAGAGGGAGAAACCGAGGGCTAGTGAAGTTAGAGTATATATCTATAACCACACAAATACTTAGTGAAAGTATAAGTAAGGTCAATGTCTTCTCTGTTTACTAGGACCCCACTCACCTGAAAGTTATGATTTGAACAGTTATTAGAATGCTACAGTTGGTACAATTGTGGGAATGTTTTCTCACAGCACTGAAATTTAGAAAATGGAAAAATGTTATGTTTCTTTTTTTTAGCAGCATACAGACAACTGATCTTAGCCTCTAGATAGCAAGAATAGTTAGGCAATGTAGGAAGAGACAAATGACTCTTGCTTACTCTCCCATTCTCATCACCATTGTATTATGGCAACTTTTGCATTCAATTTGGCATTACAGAATCATTTCTTCTGAACATAATAACAATAGCTAGACTTTGTGTAGAACTTGAAGGTTTATAAAGTACACAAACATACACACACACAACATTATTGATCATGAAATACATTGACTACGGTTCAAGATAGCAATATGAGGCATATCCACATTGCAAGACTAATGAAAGTCTCAGGAGTTTTCATTACCAGGACTTTTAACATTTTTAAGCTCCTTGAGCTCTGCAACTTCCATATTTGTCTTTGAATGTACATTGCTTATCATGCTACCTTTTAAGTGATTATGCCTCATATTCACATAGTGTCAGAGACAATCTTTGAATCTAGGTCTTCTACTCTGTGTGTGTGTGTGTGTGTGTGTGTGTGTGTATGTGTGTATGTATGTGTGTGTATGTGTATGTGTGTGTGAAGTGTAATTTGCACCTTGATCCAGATCTAGCCCTATCCATTGCCCCACTTGATTACCTTGATGCTGATGTCTACTTGAATTAACTTCCCCAACTTCAGCAAAACTCATATAATCTCCAAGTTTCCCCCCAATAACAACAGATATTCAATAGTAGATATTTTTTTAAAATAGCGTACTATAGTAAAAGTCCTACATCACATTAGTCAATAACATCCAAGAGTTTTTTTTAATTGAGAGGGGAGGACAATATTGGGTGTTCTCCTTTTCTATCAATTCAGTGTTCCTTTGAAATCTCCATCTTTTGCTTATTGAAACAAGGTCTTGCCATCTAGCACTAGCCACTTTTCTATATCAATCATGCATCTTAGAACTATACAGCTTTTATTACCAACTTTCTATCAAATTATATTAGTAATAACACTAATCTTACCATAACTAATATCGACTTAATCACACAAACAATAATATTCCTTTATGGTTAGTCCATTAGCCTACTTTCATCTTCATCCAAACATTCTGATTTTTAACAGCTCTGTTACCCAGGGAACAAGACAGCCAACCAAAAAAAGAGAGAATGGTCAACGGGGAATTAAGGTAACACAGATGTTACAATGTTCCAATGAGAGAAATCTAATACAACATAATTTTTTCCTTCTGGTAACAATGCTGTGATAACAAATTGGGTCACCTAAACATTCTCTTCATTAATTGAGGTATTATTGCATCTTGAAGGCAATTCTTATCTTCTGAATTTATTGAGCAAAGTAATATAGTAAATAACAATATCAAATAAATACTATTGCTATTTAAGAGAAGCTAGTTGGCAAAGTGGATAGAGTATTTGGCCTGGAGTCAGAAGACTTGAGTTCAAATGTGACCTCAGACACTTACTAACCGGATGAATCTAGGCATGTCCCTTAATCCTGTTTGCATTGAATGAGTGAGAAGTTAATGGCAAATCACTTCGGCATCTTTGCCACAAAAACCCCAGATAGGGTCATGGAGAAGCAGACATGACTAAAATCAATGAACAACAAAGTTGGCCTAGGAGATGAAGCACCAGATATGGAATCAGAAAGATTCAAGTTCGAATTGAGCCTCAAGCACTTAGCTGTATTCTAAGCAAGTGTACTCTTACCCTTTGAGGTAGAATAGATATATGGTAAAGCACTTCAGTGTCTTGGCCAAAAAAAATTCAAACGTAATAGAAATTGATATTTATATAATACTTTAACATTTTAAAATATTTTTAAACTCTTTGATCTCTGGAACATCCATGTTTGTCTTTGAACATACATTAGTCACACTATCTTTTGGAGTGAATATGCCTCATATCCACATAGGTTTCAGAGGTAATATTTGAAGTTAGGTATTCTAGACTCCGACTCTTAAGAATTTGTCCCTTATATGAGGAGTCACAAATTTATGAGGTGTCTGGGGGTGACTTCATTTTTTATAAGGTTTTCCTTACTGAGGTCATTTCTTTGGTAACATGGAGGTGACCATGGATTTTTGAAGGCACCATCAGTAAAAAGGAGCTATGGAACACCTGCTTATTATAGAAAGATTCTTACTGTTCACCCTGAACCATATTTAAATGGAAGACAAGCCCAGGTGGGCTCAGAGAGACTCAATGCAAAGTTTACTGTTACATATAGGTTTCTTTTCAGCTCCACACATCATAATATAGTGTGGAATAAGACCATTCATTAAGGTAAGGAAAGTGTTTGGTCTTCATCACCGGAGATAGTATCCTTAGTCAAACTTATTGATAAATGCATAGGTCATTGAAACATATGTGATCAGTGAGATATTTTCTCTTTTTTCCTTTCTTTTCTTTTTCCTTTCCTTTCTTTTATTTTCTTTTGCTGTCTTTTCTTTTCTATTCTATTCTTTTCTTTTCTTTTCTTTTCTTTTCTTTTCTTTTCTCTTTTCCTTTCCTTTCCTTTCCTTTCTTGTCTTGTCTTGTCTTGTCTTTTCCTTTCCCTTTCCCTTTCCCTTTCCCTTTCCCTTTCCCTTTCCCTTTCCCTTTCCCTTTCCCTTTCCCTTTCCCTTTCCCTTTCCATTTTTCTTTCTGGAAAGGCAATGGGCTTAAGTCAGTTGCCCAAAGTCACACAGTCCTCCTGACTTCAGGACCACAGTGCTTTATACTGTACCACCTAGCTACCCTTCAATGATATTTTCTGAAGAGATTTTCTTCTTCTGCATGTCAGCCACTTTTAGTTAGAGTTACACATTAGAAGTGTATCCATGAATTCAATAATTCAATCCGACCATTACTTATTAAACATGTACATTGTAGATGATATTGTGCTAGGTGATGGGGATAGAAAGCCAAAATGGAAAGAAAAAAATATCCTGACCTTAGGGACCTTATAGTCTTTATCTAAATGGGGTGTTAAAATGAATGCAATAAAAATAATTTTATATGTCCATTTTGTGATGACACAGTCATTTTGGGAAAATATTTTCCCACCCTCAAAATTGAAATCTTCAGAACAAAGCCAAACACCAAATATAAAGACATCTAATAATTTGTGAAACATTCTACTTCCTTTCTTCCATGAGATATTTTGAGAAAGAGGAAGAGATTAACCTCTATGAATATCCCATGAGTCGAGCCTTAAGATAATTGGGAAATTTATAAGAGATGGAATGATTATCCAAGCTCAGGGAATTTTAGCATAGAAAAGCATAATTAATTTAATAAGACATCTTCTTTTCTTCTTTGAATAAGAGGATTATTTTATGGGAGTAAGATGTATGAACAATTCCTAAGCACCTCTATGAATCAACACTTGGGAAAATCAACTTAAACAAGCAGGTTTGGAAGGAGTCAAGTGCTTCAGCCAATTGGATAAAATCAATGTTGAAATGAAATCTATTGTGACAGGTATAAAGAGTTTGATTTCCCCCTTGGACAATGTATACTATTAGAAGGAAATTCTCAAAGATTATTCCTTTATGTGCTTCAAGAGTCAGGAACCTTAGAAGGCAGATGACTTGTGCCTATACCAGACAACAGCAAGTTAGGATTGGTAGGATTGAGATTGGCATTGAAGTACAAAGAAGTGTCACACAAGAGCACCCTCCTCCCTCCTCCAGGAGTGACTGGACTAGTTGCAAACAATGCACCCACCTGTGTTCTAAGAGAGAACACAATAGACATAGAGAGGAAAGGCAACTTCAAGGTGTGTGTCCTCAAGGATGTGGAGAAAAATATGGGATCAGGATATTATGATGGACTCAAACTTTGAGGTATGATAAAAAAAAAAACTCCTCCCAACCCCACCTACAAACCTACACCTCACCTCCAACCTCCTAAACACACGCCCAACCCCTCATACAAATAGAGAAGAAATGTCATAAGGACTCCACAAAAGGAGAAAAGAGTTTCTATCAAACCTGGAAATATGAATTACCTCTTTGCCACATATGCTCTCTAAGCCTATGTTTGCATTGCCTTGGACTGAATATATTTGGGTTTTTGGGGTGTTTTTTGTTTTGGTTTTTGTCCAAGGCAATGGGGTTAAGTGGCTTGACCAAGGCCACACAGCTAGGTAATTGTTAAGTGTCTGAGGCTGAATTTGAACTCAGGTACTCCTGACTCTAGGGCTGGTGCTCTATCCACTACTCCACCTAGCTGCCCCCATATATTTGTTTTTTTAATGTTATTTTATTTTTTTCTAGTTACAGGTAAAGATAATTTTCAACATTCATCTTTCTGCAGACTTTTGGGTTCCATATTTTTCTATCATATTCCCTTCCCTTCCTTTCTCCATGGCAGTCAGCAATCTAATAAAGGCTGCAAATGCACATTCATATTTAACTTTTCCATATTAGTCATGATATGAAAAATAAATTAGAACTAAGGGTAGAAAAGCCATGAGAAAGAAAAACCACAAAAGAAGTTTTTAAAAAATGAACAGTATATACTCTGCTCTGCATTTGGATTCCATAGTTCTTTCTCTGGATGTTGGTGATATTGTCCATTACAGGGAATTTAGGATTGACATTGATCACTGAAATGCTGACTCTGCATGTATTTGTTGAAAAATGTTTCCCAGAAATTTTTTTTGAAGGAAAAGCTGTTTTGTATCAACAACTTTTACTCTATCTCCATATCTCTGGCCAGCTAATTGATAATAAATGAGGAATGAATCATCTGGGGATCCTGATTGACTATTGGAACAGGATCCTAACACCTTAGGGTTATACCTAGCACCCTGAAAGAAATCATCAGCTGCCATCTGTGGATTCAACTTGCCAGTCTAAGCAGGATCTGAGAAGCATCGCCAAGGAGATTTTCCACATGCATCAGTCTAGATAGAGGAGGTATGATATCAGATTTATTGTTCCCATTCTAGAAGTTTGCATTTGAACATGCTTACAGTTTTTACTACATTGGTCAGTAGGTTGATAAAGGAAAGCATGATCACCAAATCTTTGTCCTTTATGAAGTTTCAGCAGTTTCATGTTTAAAATCCACCTGTTTATAATTATTTCCATTAGGAGAATGAAATATACTCCTATGCTCAATAAAGGTAATGATACTTAGAACTCTCTGCCTCCTCCCTCATCAGACTGGAAAGGATTTGAGTGTTGGCTCTGCCTCAGACTATATGTCTGCTGATGGAAGACTGTCCCTCCTTGGTTCAGATTGGTTCATCAGCAGTTTTTCTGCCAGGTGAAGAATCATTCTGGAAATGGAGTTTTTTTTTCCCTTAACAGCTTATCATTTATCAAATGTATTCTGCAACACCTCTTGGGGACAATGGCATCTGGCATCCCAGGAGTAGTAAGGTCCATGCCAGATAGAATTCTGATAGGAAGCTTGCAAGAAAAATCATAGGTCCATAGACCATTTGGGAAGGGAGGGAACCTTGATGTAATTTAATTTAACTCTTTCATCTTACACAAGTAAAAACTGAGACGTAGTGAGGTAATCTGACTTGCTATGGTCACACAGACAATTTACAAGGAAGATTCAATCAATCCAAATATGCCAGTTGCATATTTAGGGATCCAAAGACAAAAGTAAACTTCTACCTTCAACAAACTTTCTGTCTACCTTACTCTAATCTCACAAAACAATTTTGGAATTACCTTTAACAGAGGTGCCTTTAAGACACATAATAGTAAATTGCACATTATGGTGATTCTTTCCTGTGAGCTGGGACTTTCAGATTACTGTTATATACTCTCCATAGTATTGTAGTTCATTCTTTATTTCACAGATAACCAATAAAATCACAGGATGATGTCTTGACTTGTTCAAGAATTGGATTTAAGTGAGGTAGAGTTGTGCCATGGTGTAGAGTTGTACCTCTGGGTTGAAGTCTTGCTGAGACTTTCAGGGCTCTTAATCTACCTGAGGTGCCACCTCCAAGATGTTGTAGTATGCCCAACGGTCACACCTTGGCAAAACTAACTTGGCAGATGGGCTAAACCAGATTGAGGGCAACTAAGGGGTTTTAGACATATAGAAAAGTTAGGGGGACTCTATATATCTATCATATGCGAAGATATTTATTTATTCATTGTCTCCTCCTATTCGAATGCATTCTTTGTTAAGGAAATCATTTTTGGGGGCGTCATTTTTTACTCCTTGGCCCTCAACAAAGCATCTTACGTTTTAGTAAGTGCTTAACAAACACTTGTCGCCCAACTGCTATCACTGAGCATAGTACCAATAAGATTATATCCTATAGAACCAAAACAAGAGCCACAACTGGTATTAACAGAGCACTTTAATGTTTAAAGAGAGCATTGTAGACTTCATCATTGAGCATCCCAACCATCCTGGAAAGTAGGTGCTATCGCTATCTTAACTGTGACACCAGTTAATTTATTCACCAGGGTCATACAGTCAACAAAAGTTGAGGCCAAATTTACAATCAGGTCTTCCTGACTCCAGGGCTAGGACTTTATCCATGATGGTATCTATCTCACTTAAATAAACCTGAATGGTTTATAAAGCAATATTCTTTTGACTCTGATGGGAGGTAGGGCCTTCAAGAATCTTTGGTTTCATTGATGTAGGTACTCCCTTTCCTTCTGAAGGTGTTCATGCTTCCCATGCCTTACTGGATGATTTAGGGAGTTCTTGTTGCATCTCATTCCATTCTGAGGCAACCAGCTATTGAGGAATATTTTCAAGCTGGTCTAATCCTGTGTCACCAGCAGACTCATAAATTGCTAGTCATTGGGAGACCATACTTTTCAGCTCTGTAGAGCATTCACTGCTATGGTAGAGTAATTGAGAATGAATGGTCAAGAGCATACTGTGTTCACTTTTTGAAGTTTCTTTATGTTTTTTCTCTTTAATTTTAATTCTTCTTTCATACCATGACTAATTTGAAAATATGTTAAAAATGACAGTACATGTATAGTTATAAAAGACTGCTCACTGCTATGGGGGAAGGGAGGGAAGGGAGGGCGATAGAAAAATGTGGAACTCAAAAACTTACAAAAGGGTGAGAATTGAAAACTATATTTGCTTGCCACTGGAAAAAAATAAATTTAAATTAAAAAGAAATCATTGTTAACTCTATGACACAAAAAAAGACTTTTGGAGATGATTTTCCTTTAGACAATAATGACCCTGTTATCCACTAATTTTTTTACAAGTAAGAAAACTGAAACTCTAAGAGGTCAAGTGAATTGTCTATATATTCATTTTGAGTAATTGCCTGAACTTCAATTTGAGCACATGCCTTCTTATCTCAAGATCTTATATTCTCTATTAGTTTCCTTGAAAAAATTGAAAATGATAACTGACACTTACAGTACTTTCCTTTTATTGATGCATATGGTTCTTGCAGTCATAAGAAGCAACTATTTCAGTTGTTAATATCTCCATTTTATGGAGGAGGACACTGAAGCAAAGAGGTTAAATGACTTGCCTGTGGTCATAGAACCAAGAGACACGTGGTGTCTCCTGACTCTAACAATAGTTACGAATGGTCATTAATATGAAAATTGCTAATGTTTATAAACTTTAATAAGCTTTACAAAACACAACATATGTTGTCTTTTTCTGATTAGTTATATCTGATATTTGGAATAAATGGATACTTAAATATTAGGAAACTATCATGATAAATCATGAATGAGAAGTCAACATAAAAATCACAGTATTCTCAACAAATACATAACAGACTTTTCAAGAAATATAACATTCATTTTCATTAATTTTTAAATTTGAATTTTATTTATTAATATCTTATTTTTTTAATATTGAGCTTAACAACCTCAAATAAACTGAGTTTGTTCTTTTACATCATAGGAGAGAAAAAAGAGGATTATATCCAAAAGTATAAATTATACCCACATACATTATCTCAATTGAGACTGTTGTAAGATTATTGTGATGTCTATGTTATCATTATTATTCCCATTTTGAGATGCAAAAATTGAATCTGAAAAAAAATGATTTCATGAGAATCACAGGAGCTAGTAAGTATCTGTGGTAAGATTTGAAGTGAGGTCTTCCTGCTTCCAAAATGCAAAATGTCAGGTGCTAGGGTAATCTGAAAGAAGATGTTTGGAATGCTTTTTGTGCATTTTATTTATATCTATTTTGTTATAAATGAGACCCCCTAGTCTATGTTGAAATCCTCTGCTTTTCAATAGGAGCCTGTTGATATTTATACAAGCTCTTTGCATTTTACAAAAAAGAAAAGGATGCCAAGGATGTACTGTTAACATGGAAAAAAATAAAAGCAGTTTTGTACTGGTTAGATCTTTTAGCTCTTATGAAATGAAATAAAAATATAATAGATATTTCTCTTTTTCCATCCCTTTGGGCATATAAAGAATTATTGGCTGTTGAGAAACAAGCTGATAACCCTTTATATCATCTTTTGACAATGCACCAAAAAATAACCTTTTTATCATCTGCAATCAACAAATCGTCTCCATTAGAAAAGCTCTAAAAAGAGGGCTAAATAGCTTGTCATTGGGGGTGTTTGAAATTCTTTACACCAAGCTTTCTGAATGCCTTCTTGATTGTATCATTTGGGCAAATAAATGGTTGGTACCACGTGCTTCACAAGGAATGATGAACTAATTCCACTAGAACCTCCAAAGAGTCTCTTTTAAATCTTCCCATTTTAAATGCCAGACTCCATCCCAAAACTTTGCATTCAAGGAAGACTGCTAGTCTAAGAACACCTTACCTCATTCACCTCTTTTCTTGCATTTGAATGAAATAAAGGGAACATGAGATGACCTTGCCATAGACAAGTAGAATTTTCACTTTATATCACCTTGAAAAAAATTGGGATTTTTGACATCAGAGAAAGTCAGTGTGTGTACTCCTAAGATTACAGATTGAAAGCTGCAAAAGATCTTGAGGGGGTTACTGAATCCACTTCTCCCCAACATTATGAATGAGAAAGCTGAGCCTCTGTGATCTTAATTGACTTTCTCAGATAAAGTGACTTACCTAAGGTCATATAGCTAGGCAATTAATGAGTGTCTGAGGCCCAATTTGAACTCAAGTACTCAGACTTTCTCAGAGTCACAAAGCTAATAAGTATCCAGGACAATATTTGAACTCAGGTTTTTCCAGACTCTAAGTCAACCAATAAGCTTTCTTGTATTTTATACATTTTCTCTATCCCCTTTCTAACAAATCTACTAGAAAGTGGAGAAAATTTAACTCACATTGGAGTCAATTTAACAAGTCCACCACTAATGTAACTTTGAACAAATCACTTAACTTTATTCTTTTCCTCAACTAAGAAAGGTGTAGGTGGAGTAATAGTTCCCTCTTGCCTTTAAAATAAAATAGAGTCTCTTAATTGACTTTTTAAAAAAAAGTTTTATTTATTTAAGGCAAAGTAACTAAGGTCACTTAGCTAGGCAAGTAATAATTGTCGAAGGCTGGATTTGAACTCAAGTCCTCCTAACTCCAGGGCTGCTGCTCTATCTACTATACCACCTAGCTGCCCTCCTAATTGACTTTTAAAGATCTAGATTTAGCTGAATTTCTAAATTCGTTGCATTTCCCTTCTTTCAATTCAATAAGCATTTTTAAAGCCTTTTCTATGTACAAAAGCTGTGCTAAATGCTAAAGATATAGTTAATAAAATGGAAGGCATTATCTTGGCCTATGGTATGAGATGATCTGAGCGAGGGAAGAAGGGATGGAATTTGAAACTCAGAGCATAAAAACCCATAGATTTAAAATTATTTTAATATGTAATTGAGAGAAAAGATATATAAATATGTAAATATACACATTTATATATGCACATTCATGCATACACACAGAAACACAATACAATTCCTACACTTAAGAAATTTAAAATATAAAGGGGAAAGGACACAAAAGGAGTCAGGAGTGCAAATGAGAGGTGAAAGAAGAGAGACTAGTGGGTACTAGGCATGGGGGCTTCTAACTTGTTGAACCTAGGCAAGACAGCAGAAGCAGAGTTGGGTGAACACAAAAGTCCAGGATCTATAAAGGATATCACTGGACAGAGTTTGGATTTCCACCTCCCAGCTCCCCAGTCACATTCTCTCTTTTGATCAAACTGATATATGTGCTATTCTAGCTCTTATTTATATATCTTTTGCACAGATTGTCTTTAATATCAGTAATGTTTTCTGCCTCAGCACACCTCACAAAAATCTCTGACTTACTTCAATACTCACCTCACATCCTATGTCTTACAGGTATCCTCACCTCATTCTTGCAATGACTAGTTCTGTAAGCCCAACATGACTACATACAGCGTACCCCTAATTTTTTCATATGCTATTTTTTTCCTTATCAATAGAATGCATCTTCCTTGGGAGTTTCATTTTTCTATTAGCTTCTCTTATATGCCTAGTACTATGATAGGAGTACTTTGTTTCATTTACTTGTTTCTCAGTTATGTCAGATGTTTATGTTCCCATTTGGGGTTTTTTTTGCAAAGAAACTGAAGTCATATGGCATTTGATTTAGCAGATGAAGAAAATGAGGCAAACAAGTGACTTGGCTGAAAGTCACTTGGCCAAATTTGAAATCCATTCCTAACTCCAGCATTCTAGCTGTCTTTCCTGGTAGAATATATAAGCACTTAATAAATGTTTTTTTGAATGAAAGAACAAGTGGATGATTTCTGTGGTTCCCTTCTAAACTACAATGTTTGAGACAGGATTTGAAGTCAATTCTTCCTTAGAATGTGTTCTATGCATTTGCAGTCATTTCCATATTGTCTTTCCCTTTAGAATGTAAGCTCCTTGAGGAGAGGGAACTTTTTTCTTATTTTTTTGTCTTCTTTCAGTGTTTGGGACTTTGTATGCTTTTCATCAATTTTTTAAAAAAATTACTCTATATCCAATCACTTTTCTTTTGCAAGGCTTTGAGTTTTACAGTTTTTCTCCTTCCCTCCCACCCTCCCCCTGACAGAAAGCAATCTGATAATAGTCTTTACATTTGTAACTACGCTAAAAATAATTGATTGTGTAGTGAGAGATAATTCAGATCCAAAAGGAAGAAAGAAAACATCAGAGATAATAAATTATATAATACATAAGACAAATTTTAAAAATTGGAAATAATAAGCTTTGTTCTTATTTAAACTCCGCAGTTCCTTCTCTGGATACGAATGGTATTTTCTATCACAAGTCCCTTAAAATTATCCTTGATTATTGTACTACTGAATGAACAATTTTGGTTGATCATCACTCTAGCTTCCACTAAAAGCAAAGCAAAACACTAACCAGTAATATACAGCCCCATGCAAACAAAAGGGGCCACAGCTTCATCAAGGAAGAGCTTATTTTGCCTGTCTAACCTTTAGAGATTATTGTATACTTGTATGTGTAATTCAGGACTTCATCAACAAGTTTATTCTTCTCTGGGCTTTGTGACTGCATGGTAGAGTTGAAAAAGTATGAGATAGAAAAACCATACTTGAATTCTAATCTTAGAACTGCCACTGAATTATAAGATGACTTGGGACAGTCACTTTTTCTCCAGAGTTCATTTGTCACAGGTGAAAAGGGAAGGGGACAGATATGATAGCTTTTGCCTGGAAACAATAGGGAAATATTGTGCCAACCTTTGTTTTAAGATGGTTATTTTTATGGATGTTAAGCTCAATATAATTCCATAGTGTGATATGTGATCCAAGAAGATATGTAACTTTAGAGACACAAAAAATATTGGGCCCTGAGAGAAGGAAATGATAGCTGAACTCTGTTCTTTACTCAGATTATCTCTGTAGTACTGTGTTCAGTTTTGGTCACCATAATTTAAAAGACAAACTAACAGCATGGAAAACATCCAAAGTAATGACCCCAAAGTAGACTTGAGAAAATAGACATGAGAAAAGGTCCAAAAAGCAAGTAGGACATAGGAATGGACATGATCCCTGTATCAAGTGAGATACCATGGGTGACATATTTCTAATTTTAAATATGTTGAATATTATTATAGTTTCCATATAATCTTTTTAAATTTTAATGTATTTTATTTTCCACCAATTACTTGCTAAAACAGGCATCACAGCATATTTAAAAAAGTTTTGAGTTCCAAATTCTATTCTTCTCTATACTTCCACTCCTCCTCCTATATGGTAAGCAGTCCTATATAGTATTTACAATGCTTTTGCCAAATAATCTTAGGAGTCATAATCCCCTTAGGAGGGGCTTTAAGAGCTTTTCTAGTTCAACTTTTTCATTTTGAAGATGTAGAAAATGAGTTATCAAAGTGACTTGCCAAAATATTGAAAGGGCTACCATTAGGAAGGGGTTTCCCCACAGAATTAAAGTCACTAGAAATGTTACAGGGAGGCATATTTTGACTCCTCAAAAAAGGGGAAAAAGTTCTTTCTAACCATTAGAACTGGACTTAAGTGAAACAAGTGGACTAAGTAGTGAACTCCTTTTATCCAGATACATTGAAGCAGGGGTAGGTTGACCCTGTCTGATACAGAGCTTTCAGTTGGACTTAACTTTTAATATCTAGAATCCCTTTTACATTTGCAACTATATGTGCGTGTGTATGTATGCATATATATATATATATATATATGTTTAAAACATAAACATGGTTAAAACATATTTATGTTTAAAAATAATATGATATATTGATATATATGATAAATAATTAGCTACCTAGAAAATAGTGTTGAAAAGGGATTTGAAAAAATATAAATGACCTAATTTGTGTGACAAAGAGGCAAACATTAGCAATGAGAGTAAAAGAACAAAACAAATAAACCAAAAAACCTGCTAAAATCTACCAATTTCATCTTTCTCTCATTTTAACTAAGTCATAACTGCTGGTTCCTGGCTCTTTGTCTTTCACTTCAGTATTGGTTTTTCTCAGGAGCAAAAATCCCAGTGTTTAACATTCAAGTGAACAAGACTGTTAATTTTTGCTAGCAAGTCACAACACTCTCCTTTCAGATGGTTTGATTATTTCTTCTTGGTACTGATTGTCTTTACCCCAAAGTTACTTTTCTCTCCAGAGAAGTCTTCTCTTAGGAACATTCTAATTCAATTTCCTTTTTCTCTCCTCTAACTTTTGTAAGGAAAATCTATATCAATCCCATCTACTTCTAATTCATTCCTCCCCAATCTGAAACTCAATAATTTAACTTTTTAAAAGAATCAGATTATTTTGTAATCATATCCAAAAGAAGATCACAGTTAGTAGATTTCAAAGTTTTAAATGGCAACTGTGAGTTTTATGACAAGAATTCTCCTTTTTCCTTTAATGACTCCATAATATGAAGGCTGAACTGAATTCAAAAAATTCCAGTTTTAGAAGGGACCCGAACCCTGAAGCCCTTTGATTCAAACTGTAGGTGAATTTGAATATCTATTACATATCCAGTGCCCAGTAGTATTTGTCCAACCTTTCTTTGAAGACCACTAATGAGGAGGAGCCCATTGCCTCCTATATTTTCTCTCCTCTCCTCTCCTCTCCTCTCCTCTCCTCTCCTCTCCTCTCCTCTCCTCTCCTCTCCTCTCCTCTCCTCTCCTCTCCTCTCCTCTCCTCTCCTCTCCTCTCCTCTCCTCTCCTCTCCTCTCCTCTCCTCTCCTCTCCTCTCCTCTCCTCTCCTCTCCTCTCCTCTCCTCTCCTCTCCTCTCCTCTCCTCTCCTCTCCTCTCCTCTCCTCTCCTCTCCTCTCCTCTCCTCTCCTCTCCTCTCCTCTCCTCTCCTCTCCTCTCCTCTCCTCTCCTCTCCTCTCCTCTCCTCTCCTCTCCTCTCCTCTCCTCTCCTCTCCTCTCTTTTACACACACACACACACATACACACACACACAGTATTTCTCCTGCCATTCTTTCTCCTATATTTAACTTTACATATAGAAAATATATATCCATATATTTATATATTAGTTTTATATTTATATTACATAAATATGTATGTGCTTTTCTCCCATTAGAATAAGAACTCCTTGCTAGGAGAGACTACTTCATTCACTGTATCACCTCCTATAGTGTATCTTCACCTTAGCAAGTGTCTGACACATAGCTGATACCTAATAAATAGCTGAATGATTGATTGATGTCAGGCTTCAGTCCTTCAAATACTCTAAGACAGCTTGCTTGTTCTTCTCAGCTTTCTTTTCTCAAGGCCAAGCAAACATGTTCAGTTCCACTCACCCAGCTCCTTATAGAGCAACAACATGATCTCCGACTCCTTAATGAACTGTCAAAAAATGTGGTACCTGGAAATCTCATGATTTCTTTTAGACATCGATAATTCATTTAAGGCATTTACTACTACATTTTACAGTCATGTAGAAAACAGATCTCTCCATAGGGATCTGTTTGGGGAGAAGTAATTTTTCATGATAAAATTTTTAAACGTTGACAGTAAATTTAGGTTGATAGATAGCTATCAAATAATCTCAAAACATAAAAAGAAATAAAACTGAATTGGAAAGGACCTTGCAAGTGGTCACTGAGATGCCCTGGAACCCTCCTCTTATCCTGATGCACACTGACTGACATTATTATGACACCATTCTTATTTTTTTTTCTTATTAGCATTCCTGTCTCTCTGACCTGCCATCCTCAGCGAGCTGGACATTTTGCTGAAATCCAGGATGCAAGGTATCAAACCACAAGTGCTACATTGGCTGGGTCCCTTCACTTGGAAGCTAAATTGCCAGCATCTCTCAACTTCCATGCCTGTAGTCAGTCTAAATAGAAGGGGGATGCTTTCCTTTCCTGTGAGCCTTTGTCCCTACCATGCAGCTGGGGACAAAGATAGAGGCATTAGCATTCAGCTGGTCGCCAGGGGTGGCTGTGTCCTCTCCTTTCCTGCAAGGGCCCAGTTATAGTCGGTCTGACAGATTTGCTTTCTCTTCTACAAATACAGAGCTCTTCTCCTCTTCTTACACTGCAGTAAATAACATGGCAACTTTTTGACACCAGAAATGGAAAACTCATTATATACAGTGGTGTGAGTGCTTCATTTTAGAAGGCACCGAGTGAAGCTTGAACAATTCAGACTTCTCAAGTGTCACTCTGCCGGATTATTGCCCAGATGCACTTTTTCTTTCCTTGGCCAAAAGAAAAAAAAATGGCACTCAGGTCGTGTAAGTAAGTACTTCTCCAAAAGAGGTAATAAACACCATTCTTTCCCTGGAAAAGTGTACTGTTGGAAACCCAAGAGAGGGGCCTGCACTTTTACATGGGGAGAAAACAGTGCTCACTCTTGCCCCTGCAGAATCATCAGGTTGAGGGGAGCATTGGGCCAGAACTGGCTCTGTGAATAGACAGAGGAGAAAGTTACGTTTTGGGGATGATTTGAAGTGCTAGGAGGGCTCTCCTACTTCAGTTTTGATCATGATGCAGCAGGCATTGTTGAAGGTATTGAGGTTATAACAATCTTAATCATTTAAGTTGCTAAATAGCAAGCCCAGCAAGAGATCAGGAACTAAGTGACATAGTAGGCAGAATGTCAATCTCCTGCTTTTCTTGATTGTGTGTTGTACCACAAAATAATCTTTTGTTATTCAGATTCTAGAATGCAAAAAAAAGATTAATTTACGTGTCTAATATATTAGTGGCATAGAGAATAGACCACTGGCCTCGGAGTCAGGAGGACAGGAATTTGACTTAACCCTGAGTGCTATGCATCCAGGACCATCTCCTGATTCATATCTGGCCACTGGATCCAGATGACTGTGGAGGAGAAAGTGAGACTGGTGATTTAGCATGGGATCCCCTCATTGAAATACAATATGGGGGCGGCTAGGTGGCATAGTGGATAAAGCACTGGCCTTGGAATCAGGAGTACCTGGGTTCAAATCCGGTCTCAGACACTTAATAATGACCTAGCTGTGTGGGCTAGCCACTTAACTCCATTTGCCTTGCAAAAGCCTAAAAAAAAAGAAAATAAAGAAATATAATATGATGTGCTTGTCAAGCCATCACCTCCCTGATGTCATGGTCTTTTTCAAGAATCAAGGACAAGGCAGCTAGATGGTGCAGCAGATAGAGCACAGGCCCTGGAGCAAGGAGGACTTGAGTTCAAATCCAGACTTGGACACTTAATAATTACCTAGCTGTGTGACCTTGGGCAAGTCACTTAACCCCATTGCTTTGCCTAAAAAAAGAATGAAAGACAAATGTTAAAATTATTTTTGACAAATAGCTTTCTTTGTTATTGGACATTAAGAATTTGCTGGATAGCATGAGCACATGGACTGATTTAGAGATGACCAAAACAAGAGCTGTCCCAAAGTGGAACTGGATTCTAGGGGAGGCTGTATTTTTCCCCCACTGTAGGCTCATGACTGTGTTTAGTCTGGAGGAAATTCTTTTTCTGATATGGATTAGACTATATATCCAATTGCAAATTCTGTGATTTAGTGATCCTAAGGGACAGAGATGAGACCAAATAGTAGTGGAGATCAAATTATCATAATTATTTGGAACTCACAGTATATCTTGGTCTTTTAATTTCAGTTCAGATTGGGGGGGTTAGAGAAACAAAAAAATTCTATTCTTAGAATAAATATCTAATCTGAAGTAACATGAAGTACCCAGCTTAATGCAAAGAATCTCTTCTAGATTATTCTAGATAAATGGGTAAACTAGCTTTGAACCTTTCCATGATGATTAATATATTGCCAGACAAAATATCCTATCCCCTTAGTACCTTTTTTCCTCTCACAGCTCCAATTGAGGGTAAAAAAAAAAGCTTTCCGTTATTTTAACTGAATTTTGTCTTTAGCTCCTGATCATTGGAAGAAAAAAATCATAGCAACATTTATTTTTATTTTTAATTAAATTTTTATTGAAAACTTACTACTGAAAATCAATGAAATTACCTAAATTTGCTTAGGAATCATTTACAGTTAAATTAATTAATTTTAGTGAGCAGAATATCATGCTTTTTTATTACTGCCTACAATTCCACTTCCAACTAACAGCATTTTCTCTTTATTATTTTCTTCCTTCTTGCCTTTCTTTCCATCCTTTTGTCCCTTCTTTCCTCTCTCACTCTTTCTGTCCCTCCCTCTTTTCCTCCCTTATTCCTTCCTTTCTTCCTGCCTTCACTCCTTCCTTTCTTTCTTGCTCTTTCTTATACTCTTAATCTCATTGACTCCTTCTACAGTAACTTTACCTGTCTCTGGTAAATCCTTTTACATATGATGTAAAAATTCATTATCTAATTAAAACTTACAAAATACTTAATAAGCCTCTGTTTTCTGTAGAACACATTGCTAGGCAAAAAAAAAGACATCCAAAGAGCAACAGTCACTGAATTCACTAATCTAATAGAACAAACTATGCATAAAATTTGCAATAATATATAGAAAGTGAAAAAAGAAAAATGCAAATTAAGTGCTAAATATGAAATATAAAATCAGACATGTTTCTTCTGATTTGGGTCATCAAAGAAAACTTTAAAACTGAGTTATGATATGTTAACCTGGACCTTAAACGATGGTACTATCTCAATAGTCAAAATTGAGAAGGTTAATGAAGAAAGAATTTCAGCCATGGGAAATAGCATAGAAAAAAAAAGGGAAGAGGACATGGGGACAATGAACTTCCTGGTTTAGCTGAAACTTGTGAAGGGGAGTATTATGATTGAAGCCTTTGATTATTTAGTAAGGAGTTAGAACTTTACGTATTAAGCAATAGGGATCCATTGAGGTGTTTTGAAATAACAAATGATACCACAATGTGTGTACATAAGGAAGATTAATTTGATTTTCAGGATAAAGGACAGATGGGAGAGAAGAAAGAATAGAGACTAGGAAACTATTCACAAAACATTAATTTTGACATGGAACACTGTGAGGAATTGACATAGGATAGTGGCCAAGGAAATAAAAAGAGGTTTAATATTTAGTAGTAGAAAAGACAGGATGAGACTTACTGGGTTTGGAATGAAGGTATGTTGGGGTTTTCCTCTACAATTTTGCATGATTGACAAGGACTTGGATCTTTATTCCCATTGTAAGGTTCAGCAAATGAGACCCAAAGAGATTAAGTGACTATCTGAAATTCACTCAAATGTAAAGGCACAGAGCTGGAACTGGGGCCCAATCTTCTCTGGTAGAGAAGAGATTGGCTTTTGTAGAAATATCTCCAGTGCTTAGCAACATGATTTGTATATAGTAAAGCACTGAATAACTGTTTTTCATATATTCTTACATATATTCATATATTCACTCATTCATTCATTTATTCTGACCACACATGTTGAAATCTTCCCAGTACTCTGTAGTAGGTAAAACCTCATTATTTTATATTTTCTCCTTAAGCAAGAGGGATTAAAATGAAAATCATAAATCCAAGCAAATATTGCCTTTGAATAAAAAAAAGATTTAAAATTTCCATACCTCCTTCTCTCCAGCAGTCAACTTTATTTTTTGTTAGTGTTCATATGTTCAGCTCAATTTGAACACAGCTGACAGATTAGATTACTCTAATAGAGCAAGAAATGTTAATTGGTCTTTCCATGGTTCACACATCAAAGGCAGAATGGAAATCCTTACCTTTTCATTTCCCCAGTAAAAAAAAAATCAGGTGGTAGATCGATTACCATTTGAAAATTATTTGGCAATGATATGTCTATAGTTACCTTTTATACTTGTATAGCTCATTACAGATTAGAAACTCTTACCTTAAACCATCTGTAAGATGCAAAGATGGTGCTTTATCTTTAGTTTACACATGAGGAAATTGGTGCTTCAGAAAAAAAATATTTGCCCAAGATCACTTAGCTATAAAGGAAGAAATATATGTTAACTTCTCCACTCCAGGTTTAATGTTCTTTCCAGGAGATAACTTTCCTTCCAAGTTTAGCATTTAATGTTCATGAACTTTATCTCTTCCATGCAGTGCAATGTCTCTCGCTGAGTTCTCCAATGCCCCCAACAGATTCATAGATCCATATCAGTTATCTCTGTGTACTTGACTGACCCAAAAAAGGGTACTAGCTATTTTAATAAGAAACATATGTTATTACTATCCTTTCTGGTCATATTGGCCAGAAAAGGACTCATTTCTAAAATATACAGAGAAGTGAGTCATATTAAAAAAGCTATTCCCCAATTGACAAATGGTCAAAGGATATGCAAACGCAATTTACAGACGAGGAGATCACAGCAATCCATAGGCATATGAAAAAATTGATCCAGCAATACCACTACTGGGTCACCATGAAGAGATGACAAAAAAGGTTAAAAACATCACTTGTTCAAAAAAAAATTCATAGCAGTCGTGTTTGTGGTGGCAAAGAATTGGAAATCAAGTAAATGTCCTTCAATTGGGGAATGGCTTAGCAAACTGTGGTATATGTATCTCATGGAATACTATTGTTCTATTAGAAACCAGGAGGGAGGGGATTTCAGGGAAGCCTGGGAGGGATTTGCATGAATTGATGCTGAGTGAGATGAGCAGAACCAGATAAACACTTTACACCCTAACAGCAACATGGGGGTGATGTTCAACCTTGATGGACTTGCTTATTCCATCAGTGCAACAACCAGGGAAAATGTTGTGCTGTCTTCAAAGTAGAATACCATCTCTATTCAGAGAAAGAACTGTGGAGTTTGAACAAAGACCAAGGTCTCTTATGTTTAATTTAGGGAAAAAACTGTTATCTTATTATCTGAACTTGCTATCTCTTATAGTTTGTTTCTTCCTTAAGGATATGATTTCCCTCTCATCACATTCAATCTGGATCAATATATGCCATGAAAACAATGTAAAGACTGGCAAATTGCATTCTGTAGGGAGAGGGAAGTAAGATTAGGGGGAAAATTGTAAGACTAAAAATAAAATCTTTAAAAAAATAATGATTTGGGGTATTTTTCCATATGATCATATATAGCTGTAATTTCCCTTTGAAAACTGTCTGTACATATCCTTTGACCATTTATCAATTGAGGAATGACTTGTGGCCTTATAAATTTGATTCAATTTTCTATATGTTTTAGAAATGATACAATTATCAGAGCTCCTAGTTGTGAAGATTGTTTCCCAGGGTTCTTCCTTCTTAAATGATTCCTCAGTTAGAGAAAATAATCACCAAATTTAGCCTTCCTTTCAATTAAACCTCAACTTCTTTCCTATAAATCAGTTACTGGAATGCAAAACTGCTCCCTGACTCCATTGGATGGAATTTTGACGACAAGGATGGTGATATGACACTGTGATATAACCTGTCAAGTTTTTTCTTTATCAGAGTTTTAAAACAATCATCAAACTTACTTGGCAGGTATAGGGAACAATAGAGAGAATCAGGAAAACCTTACTTACTACCTATTTTACCATGGGCAGGTTACTTCACACCCTAACCTCTGCCCCCTCATCTTCAAAATAAGGATTATAAAGTGCCTTCTCTGAAGAATTTTTTGGAGGATCAGGTAAGTATATAAAGACTTTGCAAACATTAATTTCAATAAATTCTAGTTCTTATAACAACTCAGTAAAATAAAACTTGGACATTCATGATATTCATTCATTCATTCAAGACACAAGAAATTTCATCTCTATGCATAGAAGTTAAATAGATAAGATATTATTCCTACCTTCCAGGACCTTATACTTTATAGTGATGGAGAGAATATATAAATATAAGTAGCTATAATGCATAATGGGATATAAATGGGTTAGACAAGAACCAACAATGCTCATGGGGAAGAAATCTTTGAATGGTGTTTTGAAAGATGAGAAATCTTTTTTATAGAATCCTTTTTTATTAAATATTTTATTTATATTGAGTTTTACAATTTTCCCCTAATCTTACTTCCCTCCGCCACCCCCATAGAGAGCAATTTGTCAGTCTTTACATTTTTTCCATGTTGTGCATTGTTTCAAATTGAGTGTGAGGAGAGAGAAATCCTATCCTTAAGGAAGAATCATAAAGTATAAGAGAAAACCAGATCAGACAATAAGATATCAGTTTTTTCCCTTCTCCATTGCCGATAGCTAATATGATGCAATCAAAATTATCTAGTTTGTTTTTAGTGATGCTCTTCATCTCTTCCTTAGTCATAAACTGCTCCCCTTTCCATAGATCTGACAGGTAAACTAGACCTTGATCTTCTAATTTGCTTTTAATATTGATTTTTAAGCCTAAATCCTGTATCCATTTGGATCTCATCTTGGTTATAGCATGTCAGGTGTTGGTCTAATCTCAGTTTCTTCCATACTAACTTCCATTGCAGTTTTTATTAAAGAGAGAGTTTTTATCCCAATAGCTGGACTCTTTGGGTTTATGAAACAGCAGATTACTATAATCGTTTCCTGCTTTCGCACCTAGTCTATTCCACTGGTCCACCACTCTATTTCTTAGCCAATACCAGACAGTTTTGATGACTTTATATTATAATTATGGATTGGGTAAAGCTAAGCCCCCATCTTTTGTACTTTTTTCATTAAATCCCTGGAAATTCTTGACTTTTTAGTTCTCCATATTAATTTACTTACAATAATTCTAACTCATTAAAGTACTTTTTTGGAATTTTGATTGGTAGGGCATTAAACAGGTAGTTTAGTTTTGGTAGAATTGTCATTTTTATTATATTAGCTCTACCTATCCATGAGCAGTTGATGTTTGCCCAGTTATTTAATTCTAATTTAATTAGTGTGAGAAATGTTTTATAATTGTTTTCAAAAAATTTCTGAGTCTGCCTTGGCAAATAGACACTTAGGTGTTCTATTTTGTCTGAGGTTTCTTTGAATGGGATTTCACTTTCTAGCTCTTCCTGCTGTTCCTTGCTAGACATATATAGAAAAGTTGAAGATTTATGAGGGTTTATTTTATATCTTGCAACTTTGCTAAAATTGCTAATTGTTCCCAGTAGGTTTTTGGATTTCTTGGGACTCTCTAGGTATACCAACATGTCATCTGAAAAGAGTGAGAGTTTTGTCTCTTCCTTCCCAATTCTAATTCCTTCAATTTCTTTTTCTTCTCTATTTGCTGAAACTAACATTTCTAATACGATATTGAATAGTAGTGGTAATAATAGGCATCCTTGTTTCACCCCTGATCTTATTGGGAATGCCTCTAGCCTCTCCCAATTGAATATAATGCTTGTTGATGGTTTCAGATACGTACTACTCATTATTCTAATGAGCCATCCATTTATTCCTACACTCTCTTGTGTTTTTAGTAGGAATGGGGGATGTGTTTTGTCAAATGCTTTTTCAGCATCTATTGATATAATCATATGATTTCTGATAAGTATATTATTGATATAATTAATTATACTAACAGTTTTCCTAATATTGAACCAACCCTGTATTCCTGGGATAAATCCTACTTGGTCAAAATGTATTATCCTAGTGATAACTTGTAATCATTAAATAAAATCGCATTATTTTATTTAAGATTTTTGCATCTATATTCATCAAGGAGCTAGGTCTAAAATTTTCTTTCTCTGTTTTAACTCTTCCTTGTTTAGGTAACAGCACCATATTGGTGTCATAGAAAGAGTTATGCAGAGTTCCGTCTTCCCTATTTTTCCAAAGAGTTTATATAGAATTGGAACAAATTGTTTCTAGATGTTTGGTAGAATTCACTTGTGAATCAATTAGGCCCTGGAGATTTTTTCTTAGGGAGTTCAATGGTGGCTTGTTGAATCTCTTTTTCTGAGATAGGGTTGTTTAGGTATTTAATATCCTCTCCATTTAACATGGGAAACATATTTTTGTAAATATTCATCCATTTCACTTAGATTATCAAATTTATTGGCATAGAGTTGGGCAAAATAATTTTAAATTATTACTTTAATTTATTCCTCATTGGTGGTGAGTTCACCTTTTTCATTTATGATAATGGCAATTTGTTTTTCTTCTTTCTTTTCTTTGAATCAAAATGACCAGAGGTTTATCAATTTTATTGGTTTTTTCCTAACCCCAACCTTTGGTTTTATTTATTCAATAGTTTTTTGCTTCCCATTTTATTAATTTCTCTTTTAATATTTATAATTTCAAATTTGGTATTTAATTGAGGATTTTAATTTGTTCTTTCTCCAGTTTTTTAGTTGTATATTTAATTCATTGATTTCCTCTTTCTCTAATTTATTCATGTAAGCATTTAAAGATATAATGTATCCCTTCACAGCCACTTTGAGTGAGTCCCATATGTTTTGGTATGTTGTTTCATTATTGTCATTATCTGGAATAAAATAATTCTTTTTATAATTTGTTTTTTGATCCATTCATTCTTTAAAAATGAGGTTATTCAGTTTCCAATTAATTCTGAATCTGTATCTCCCTGGCACCGTATTTTGTATGACTTTTATTTCATTGTGATCTGGGAAAGATGCATTCGCTATTTCTGCCTTTTGGCAGATGATCATTAGGTTTTTATGTCCTAGTACATGGTCAATTTTTGTATTAGTGTCATGTACTACAGAGAAAAAGGTATATTTATTTCTATCCCCATTCAATTCCCTCTATAAGTCTATCATATTTGTTTTTCTAACAATCTATTTACCTCCTTAACTTCTTTCTTGTTTATTTTATGATTCGATTTATCTAGATCTGAGAGTGGGAGGTTGAGTTCTCGTAGTAGAGTTTTGCTGTCTAGGTCTTCTATAATTCTTTCAGTTTCTATTTAAAGAATTTGGATTCTATCCCATTGGGTGCATATATATTCAGTATTGAAACCACTTTATTGTCTATGGTACCTTTTAGGAGGATAAAATTTCCTTCCTTATCTCTTTTAATGCTATCTCTTTTTGCAGCTTCTTTGTCTGAGATAAGGATTGCTACCCCTGCTTTTTTCACTGCAGCTGAAGCAAAATATATTTTGCTCCAACTGTTTTCCTTTAGTCTATTTGTATCTCTCTGCTTCAAATGAGTTTCTTGTAAACAGCATATTGTAAGATTCTGGTTTTTAATCAACTCTGCCATTCGCTTACGTTTTAAGGGAGAGCTCATCTCATTCATATTTAAAATTATAATTACTAATTATTTATTGCCCTCAATTCTATCTTACCTCTGTTTGTATTTGTCACTTTTTTCCTCCCCATTTATCCATATTCCCCATTATTTTGTTTTTGAGTACCATACCCTGCAGCCCTCCTATATTCACCCCTTCCCCTTTCTTTCCCCTTTCCCTTTTTCCCTTTTCCCTTCCCTTCCTTTTGTTAGTTCCCATTTTTCCTGTACCCCTCCATTTCTCCATCCCCTCCCCTTTCCTGCTTTTAATACTTGAGAGATTAGATGTTTTTTAAGTTAACTTAGTATGTGTATAAATTACCTTTAAGCCAAGTCTGATGAGATGAAGATTCAGGTGTTTCTCATCTTCTCCCTTCTTCCCCTCTATTACCATAGGTATTGTGTACCCCTTAGTGTAAGGAGATTTACCCCATTCAATCCCCACCCTCCTCCCATCCCTTTCCTGTCTGTTTTTAAATCATTCTGAGTCATAGAAAATTCTGAGTATCCATCACTTCTAGCTAAGTACATTCTATCTAAAGGAGTTACATTTCTCGAGAATTATTAGAGTCTTTCTCTAAAGTAGGGATATAGCCAGGTTCATCCCATTAAATAGTAGTTTCATGGATAAGCCATGAGTGTCCATCACTTCTTCTAGGTATATTTTCTCTGTTAGAGTTATAATTCTCAAGAGTTATGAGAATCTTTTTCTCATGCTGGGATATAGCCAGTTTCAACTTATTGGATAGCAGTTTCTTTTTCTTTATCCTTCTCTTTTATTCCTTTTCATGTGTCTCTTGAACCTCCTGTTTGATGTCCAAATTTTCTATTTAGCTCTGGTCTTTTCATCAGGAATTTTTGGAATTCTTCCATTTCTTTAAATGTCCATATTTTCCCCTGAAAAAGTAGATTCAGCTTTGTGGGATAGTAGATTCTTGGCTGCATTACAAGCTCCCTTGCACTTCAGAATATCTCATTCCAGGCACTTTGATCCCTTAATGTTGATGCAACCAGGTCCTGCATAATCCTTACTATGGCTCCTTGGCATTTAAATTGTTTCTTTCTGGCTGCTTGCAGAATTTTCCCTTTTATCTGATAGTTCTTGAATTTGGCCACAACATTCCTTGGTGTTTTCATTTTAGGATCTCTTTCTGGAGGGGATCGATATATTTTTTTCAACAACTACTTTGCCCTCTGGTTTCATAATATCAGGGCAGTTTTCCATCATTAGATCCTGTAATACTAAGTCCAGGCTGTTTTCTCTTCAGTGTTTTCAGGAAGTCCAATAATTCTCGGTTTGCCCTTCCTCAATCTATTCTCGAGGTCAGTGGTTTTGCTGATGAGGTATTTTACATTTTCTTCTATTTCTTCTAGTCTTTGATTTTGTTTAACAGGTTCTTGCTGTCTCATGAAGGTATTCATTTCCACAGACTCCATTCTTTTTGTAGAGAGGAATTTTCTTCATTTACCTTTTGCAATTCCTTTTCCAATTGGTGAATTTTACTTGACCAATTGAGGTTTTGAGAGAATTATTTTCTTTTTGCATTTGCCCAATTGAGGATCTGAGAGAATTATTCTCATTTTGTACTTGTCCGAGTTTATTTTCCAATGATTATTTTTTTGTTGCTAGTTGTTAATCAACTCTCTCAAATTTTCCAGTTGATTTCTAAACTCCTTCCTTATTTCTTCAAGGAAGTCTTTCTGTGCTGGAGACCAGATCATATTTTCCTCAGAGGTTCTAGGTTTTTCTGAGTTAGGGTCTTTTCCTTCCAAGAATTTTTCTATGGATCCACCTTTTTTGCTGGCCTTTCTTCCTTTTGCTAAGACCTTGGGTTGGGGAGGGGCTGGTTCACAGAGGTTTGGTGTTGGGATCTCTAGAGACTTTACTCACTGAGTGTAATTTCTTCAGCTGGTCAGTAGGAGGTGCTGGTTGTTTTCTCTGGAGTGTCTGTGACCTTGATTGAGTCCTTCTCCCTTAGCCTGGAGAGCATGATTGAAGCTGTTAAATACTTTTGTCTTCCATCAGTGGTGGGCTTTACCCTCCGGTGAGGTCATCCCACTCCCTACTTTCAGCTGGGCTAATTCTTCTGCTCACACAGCTATGCCTGGGGCCGAAGTAGTCCATAATTGTGTTTGTTCTGGGAAGAGGCGTCAGCAGCAATGGAGGCATGGACTCGGAGTTCCTCCAGACCAGAGGAATACAGGGATGATGTCCACTGCTCTCCTGCACCGGAACTCCCCCCCCACCCAGTGCTGTTGGCAAGCTCCTGAGGGTCAGCACCAACACCAATGCCTCTGCTCCCTCATTGACCTAAGCCCCAATGGTCGACCAGGCTTTAGCCCCGCTGATCAAGCAGCCCTGGCTCTTGGGCCCTCAGGCTCCTGGGCTCCAACCCAGATGCTAATCAGACTGATCTGGGACTGATCTGCCCTCTGTCCCCAGACTTACACAGGATAGCAGAAAACAAATTGTTAAGAGGTTTGTTTCATATCTTAGGTGGGGAAAGGTCAAGGGACTGTAGAACTATGCTTGTCTTCTCTTTGCCATCTTGGCTGGGAGATTGGATGAGAAATCTTTTGATAGGAAGAGCTGGTAGGGGAAAATTTTCTTGCTGTAGGCAAGGGTCTCAACCACTTACATATTTCACAGAGATTCTCCTTGAGATAAAAAAGCAAAATATTTTCATCCACAATGGAGAGTTTTGGGCACAAAATAAAATGCATAATTCTCCTTGCTACTACAATAACCATGTATGTATACAATAAGTTGCATTAAAAGTAATATTAAGAATTTGCTTCACTGAAAACGACTAGCAGTGTAGTGAGAATGAGCAGGAGACATTGGAGGAAGACTGTTTTTATTTCTAAGAAATAGTAAATGAATAAGAAAAGGGCTTCTATAATAGTGTAGGGGAGAACTATCTATGGAAAATCTGTTCAAGAAAAATTTATTAAATAGCAATTATACATGTGGTATTGGAGGACAGTCATTTTTGGAATGCTATGGGTAAGTATCAATATGGAAGACAGGCATTGTTTTTCATTGATAAGGTCATAAGTCTTTCGATGTTTTGATGCTATTCTTATGTAGATTGCAGAGTAACTTGAGCTTTGTCAGAAAAGCCTCTATATGATGACTTCTTAACATTTACTGGATCTGAAATGTTTTTGATGTGATCTTTCAGCAGAAAATAGAATTTCCTGATTTTAGGTTCTTAGCAAATCAGTTTACTTTATCTATGCCCCATCCTCACTGGTTGTTAATAACATTTCTGAACTTTCCTTGTTTTGCCCGTTTCTTGTTTATCTTCTTGGACCCATGTCAATTAAACTGTCAAAGCAGTCATTTCTCATTTACATAATGAATAACTCTTCTCACTGGTGTTGTCAGTCTTTGAGGCTTCCTGGTTTGCCTCAGAGCAATGATTTATGCATTGGTGTCCTTCCAGATTCAACTCCTATTTGCATGATTGGTGTTTTTCCTTGGCTTGCTCTTCAAACCTAGAAGCTGTATTGAATTCTCTTGGGGCTTCTACCCATTCAAGAACCAGGCCCTGCCTCCCTGCCTCTTGAGTTTATTCATTACCTTGGAAGTTCATGTAGCATTTTATTGATTTTACAGTTATCACTTTGACATTTCAAAGTGTCTGTGGTCAGTGTCTCTTCCTCTATTTGTACTGTGAGAAGTCATGCTCTCTGTGCTGGATCATACCTTGTGTTTTCCCAAGTGGATAGCCATGTGGACAGGGCTATTGAATTGGACATTTTGACTGATCTGATGGGTCAAACCACTTGTGTTTCAGAGAAATAATGTCTTGGTTGATTTTCTTACTTTGCATTGTGTAGTTATTTGACATTGTTAACTGAATTTATCATTTCTGGCATCTGAACTCTTAGATTGTGAGCTCTTTGGAGGAGGATCTCTCTTTTGTTTTTCTTAGATATACTAATGTTTAGCACAGTGCTAATTAATATAGGTTAACTGACTTGAAATTTATAGAGATAAACACAAAATCTTAAATTCAGTGTTTGCTAAATCAGTTTTCCCAAATATAAGGTGGGGGAATCTTGACAAGACAGCAGTTTCTCCAGACAAGATCTGAGTAGTAACCCAAATCTAAAGATGAGTTAATATTATACTGATATACCAACCAGAATAACTCATGTGACCTTAGGCTGAATTACTAGAGGTAAAGCCTCTAAAATCCAGGTGCTTAATCCCTCTATTTTATTGTGTCTTGGTCAGGTCACATTTGTATTATTGCATTATGTTCTGGGGGCCATACTTTGCCAAAAATGTTTAGAAACTTAATAGCTTCCAGAGAAGAATAGTGAGAATGATGAAATGTCTCAAGTTCATCTCATATGAAGAATAATGGAAAGAAGTTGAGTTGTTTAACCTAGGGAAGGGAATGCTTCTTTGAACATGATGACTCCTTTCATATAAAACAAAGCCAATTATAGAAAAGGTCTAAATTTGTACTTTACAACTATTCTTAGCCAACTCTACATGTGCCATGAATTGTTTTCCTTAGTTTATATTCCAACATCATCCTCTTCCTATCTTTCCTAGGATAAATGCAGCTCAGTGACTAGAAAAGTTCAAGAAATCCCCAGGATTTTCTTGAACTTTTTTAGTCACACATTACAGTTTTTGGCCTCTGTGTTTGGAGGACAGAGCAGAAAAAAAGCCCCTTCCCCCCAAAAAAAATAAACCCCCAACAACTTCCCTTTCTTCTCTTAATCCCCCTTTACAGAGGGCTTAAAATGTCATTTATTCCTTTTTATGTCCACCAGCTACTCTGGTTGGTTTGAATTTCATCATCATCATCTTCATTTGTCCCCATTCCAGGGACTCTGTGGCAGTCTCCTGCATGTCCCACCTTTTAGAGTTTTCTTTTGTACATTGCATTGTATTTTCCTTTTAGGTTGTAAACTCTATTCTGTTAGGTATGGAATGTGTTTCTTTTGCCTGGTATATAATAAACACTTAACAATCATTAATTTTATCATGTCATATTGTTTGACCCCCAAATATACAATTAGTATCAGATAATAGAAGGTTAGAAGAAACAAATGTAAGTTTAATGTAAACAAAACATGTTCTTGACAAGTATAACTACACAAAAGTAATTTAGGCTGCTTTAGGAGGTCTCCTTGGAGGTCTCCAAATGGAGGCCAGTTGGGTCATAATGAATATTTTTCAGTGATGAGAGTGGCCCTACATTTTGCTTTGAAACCTCCCTACTCTGGCATCCTAGGTCAGTTTTGCCTCTGATTTTCATTTGGGGAGAGAGGCAGTACAGTTTCTGCAAATGAAGTTGGCTTCTGAGTAGCATTTTGGATTTCATGCTTTCAGTGACTAGAATGTCTTTACACCTTGAAATATAACTGATAACTATTTCTTTTATGCTAATATGCTAATTTTATCCTCAGAAGTCAGAACTTCTTGCCAACAGTTTTTCTATACTAATGATGTCAATTTCTAGGAACAGTGTAGAATTCTGTGAAAAAAGGCTGTTAACTAGTGCCCTTCTCCTTAGCTATCTCTTCCTATCACTCTTTGGCCTTGTTAGCATCATAGGCTAGTGTCCCAGTCTTCTGTGTCTTGAATTGATTGCTTCATAATGGCTTTTGCAATGAGTTCTGGAAACATTGCAGTTTCCCAATGTTTGAAGAATGCAAGCTGGGCTCTTAGCCACAAGGGCATTGCAAGGTAAGAAGGAAGTCACTTCTATTCCTGCCAAAGGTGCCAGCCAGAAGACTCCAGAAAGATTGCTCAGCAGTGGTGCAGAGTTGCTTGATGGAAAATCAAAAACAAAAACAAAAACTTTGTATTTGCAAACCCTGTAACATAACACACACACACACACACACACACACACACACACACACACACAAAACCAAGTAAATTCCCATCAATCTCTTGGCCTTAGTCTCCATGTCAGTCCAATGAAGAGTCTGAACCACATGATCTCTTAGGTTCTTTCCAGGTTTAGCGATTTGGATCTTGATTTCAGTGTGAATGCAATACTACAAGAGGATTAACTCCTAAGAGAGATTGTAGGATAAAGATGAAAAGTCCTAATTGGCAGACATCTTGATGAGAGTGATTTAATATGCTTCCCAGAGATCCCATCAAAAGAGAGATTGATCCAGGTTCCCCTAGTCCTTGAGCTACTGCCTAACACTAAGTTAGGTCCTTTTCCAGGACAGTTAATTGATACCTTTATGCTCATTAATTGTACCCTTTCAGACACATAGTAAGTCATTTTGGACTCTTTTTTTTGGCATTTTATTTCCTTCCTAGGTAATAATTTGAGTAAAGGAAAGAAGCTGTTAATTTTTCTTAGCATTTGCATAACTTATGCAGGCCTGAGGGGTATCTAGGAACTTGTCATACAATTCTGAAAAGCTGTTACTGTATGACTAGCTGTCATATGGTTCAGCATGTTCTTCAAACATACTGTTACGCTATAATTCAATTCATTTTAATTCAGTTCAATGAAATGCTATGTAGTTCTATAGCAAAAAAAAAAAATCATGAAACCCCTACTATGTCCTAGCTACTGTGCTGAGTACTGAATGTACAAAGAAATAGTTTTTTTTTTCCCTTGATTAGCTTACTTATACCACTGGGTGATAAACCAGAATACCAGTAAATATAAAGAAAGTCCCATGAAACATAGATGAAATAATAGAGAGAAGATTGAATAAGAAAACATTACTATCAGTCCCTCAGTTTTATAAATGGTAACATATTTGAGATTTAAAAGAGAAGAAAAACATTTCTTCTAGTCTTAATTACATAACAAGAAAGAGCTTCTAGTTGCTCGTTGAATTCTGAAAGCATTGCTCTATGTTTCATTTTCTCCATAATGATCATTATCTGGATATCAGTGATTGAGGGTATGGTATCACAAACTTTGACCTTAGTTTCATTTGCTAAGTTCACTTACTTAAAACAAAACAAAATAAAATGCAATTTATGTGGACAATCTCCTTTTCCAATGATGCCTCATGCCTCAAATAAACCCTTTGTACATGCATAGCTTCTATCTCTAAAATAACTTATTTCTTCTCTCAGAATTATAAGCATGTGCATCAGAAAATTATAGAATGATCAACTTGGACCACTTTTTTGTCATTATTTAAATTAAAAGTATGGCTAAACTCTTATTTTTGAACAGGTAAGAGAAAGTCTTAAGCCAAATAAGCAAAAAGAAATTAGGTAGATTACTTGAAAAAGTCTAAGCTTATGAAGTTGATAATGATTTAGAATTAGCAAAAAATTATTAAATTTGGTAATAATTAGGGGACATTTGAATGAAAACAATCCCCAAACCCAGTTTCTGCCTCTGTTTCAAAAGAATAATGGGATCTAGAACAATTAAGGAAGCTAAACAATGTTTGTCCTTCATTCTCAAAGAGAACTGAGATTGGAGATCAATCCAAAGAAAAAGGGAGTTGAATTCGTCAACAACAAACAAGATGCTGCTTCTCCAAGCAAAAAATAGAGCAACAGATGCTTTCAGGTGAGAAATCATTACAGAAAAATTATACAAGAAATAAGAAAAGTAGTGAATCTTGGTGATGCTTCATTCAACGATATTGAGAGATCAATTGTTGTCTTATTGCATGCATCCAAAAACTAACAGAGAATTGCCCAAGATTTCTTAAAAGAGATGGTAACCACTCATTCTCTTGATTCACGTGGATATAAATGATATTGCTAGAAGAAATCAGAACATGCTGTTACCTATTGAAGGCAAGGATTCAATATACATATGACTAATAAAGTAGTCTGAGAAAGAAATTTGAAATTAAGGACAATTAAATGTAAGGAGGACAGTTGGCGAGAATCCCTTTTTCATCATGGGAAGTCAAAAGACATATATCTAAGTCATGCATTCCAGAAACAAGGTTAAGTATGACAGTTTTCACTCCCTTTCAAATTTCTGAAAAAAAAGATGCCTTGACTAACAGTGTTTTGGTGCTTCTACTCTTATAGTGACTAAGTAATTTCTGAGCCTTTAAAGGTCCAAGTCAAGTAGGTATGAAAAAGTAATAGATGCTCCTCCAGAATCTTGGAAAACAAAAATGGCTAAAAATATAGCAATACTTACCATTTATATGCTGCTTTGCACACCTGTTTACCCTTTTATATTTACAAGACAACTCTATGGTGAAGTGGTTAAAGTGCTGGGCAGAAAGATTTGTGTTCAAATACTTCTTCAATTAATTATAATTGTGTGACTTGGGCAAGTCACCCAACTTCTCTGTCTTGCGTTTCCTCACCTATAAAATGGAGTTGATAACAATAGCACATTCCAGGCAGGTTATTGTATAATTTCAGTGAAATAATATGCATAAAATAATTTATGAATTTCAAAATAATATCTACATTTATATATTATTAACATTGTTTTATATATGTGTGTGTGTGCATTTTTGTGTTTGTGTCTTGATGTTTTTAATTGTAGCTTTCTTTGGGGTGAAGGAGGGAAGAAAAAATTGCATAGCAGAGAACCAAAGAAAACTTATTAAAAGGAAAGAAAATCTGGGTTGTGTTGGAAACATCATGTAGTATATACCCATATATTTATATTTAAATAATTATTTTGAAATAGAAATTTTATGTTTGATAGAAAATTTTTTCTTTATATTCTGTTGTGAACATGGAAATGTTCTTTTTCATTTGGTATTTGTTTAAAATCATTAAAACATTAAAAAATAGTTATCTTTAGACCACTATAAGATTTATAAACTTCTTTAAGTGTGTTCTTAATGGATATTTGTAACAATTCCATTAAGTAAGGACTATTTTAATCTTCATTTTGCAGTTGAGGAAATTAAGTCTGAGAGAAATTGAATGACTGTCCCATATAATACCAGTTTACAAGGGTCTAAATCCTCATTTGAACCCACGTCTTCCTGATTCCAGGTCCAGAACTTTATCCACTACTCTACTTAAAAATATCATCAGGGGGTGGGGAGGCTAGGTTGTGCAGTGGATAAAGCACCTGCCCTGGAGTCAGGAGTACCTGGGTTCAAATCTGGTCTCAGACACTTAATAATGACCTAGCTGTGTGGGCTTGGGCAAGGCACTTAACCCCATTTGCCTTGCAATAACCTAAAAAAAAAAACAACATTGTCAGTGGTGTTGAAGGGAATATTTATGTTCAGGTGTAGGCAGGTTGTCCTTAACAGGTTGTGAAGTGTCTTCCAACTCTGAGGCTCCATGATCCCATTGCTTTTGGTCCCCACATAAACATGTAAGTTTAAACGAATTGCAGGGAAGGAATCACTCATAGTTCATTTTATCCCTTGTCAGTATCCTACCATATTCAGATAGATCCCCACCAAATGATTTTGCTGATGGCTGTTATGAAGTTGGCATTAATCATTAATATTTTTCACCTGAATGAAGTAACATGATGTAAATTAGAAAAGCTCCTTGGGTAAATAGAGCTGGAATCTTCTGTTGAATTTGCAGTAATGACAATTGTGCACCATTTCCATTATGCGCTGCCAGCCATCTGCCTCATTAAAACTGCTAAAATATAGCAATACCTACCATTTGTATGCTGCTTTATAAGCCTTTGATGTTTGAGAGAGCAAAATGCTTGCAGTAAGTTGAACGATTTATAACAAAGGAGTCATATTATATTAGAAGCAAAGTTTAATTAGCTCAAAATGGTATAATGTGGTATGAAACAGAGCATGCCTAAATATATTGTGGAAGTATTTAAGGCAAGATGAAAATTTATTATGTGGAAATTGTGGACATTAAAATTCAATATTTCCACTTATAGTTCCCTCCCCCTACCCCTCTATTCAAATCATGGATTATTCTTTGCCAAAGTGTGGGTACAAAAATGGGGCAAAGTGAACATAGACTAAATTTGGTTTAAAAAGTTCAGAAACTTCTCTTTTGGCTTTTATTCTTTAAAAGGAAGATACAGAGGGTAATAGTTTTTTCCTGAATCAGGCTCTAAGAGGGAGATATACCCTATACACTAGAGACTATTAAAATGTGGCTAAAATACTTTATTTGTTCTGAATGAGACACAGTAAATACCATAGACTTCCTCCCAATTTGGAAGATGAATGCTTGTCACCCTCTATCATCCTTCCATCCCCTAAACTAAAATTCACACTTGACTTCTAGTTTGCAATTTTTTTTCTTTCTTATTCTTTCATTCTCTCCTCTTTTTCATGTCCAGATAGCTGCTTTCAATAAACTTAAATTCTAATTTTCCTTTGAATCTCATCAACATTTCATCTTATCTATCTTTCATATCTTTTTCTCTCTTCCATCCATCCTTCCTTCCTTCCTTCCTTCCTTCCTTCCTTCCTTCCTTCCTTCCTTCCTTCCTTCCTTCCTTTGTTTCTTTCCCTCTATTTCTATCATTTATCTATCATCTATCTATCTTTCAACTTCATAGTATAGTCCCTGGGACCCATTAAGAGCTTACTTAGAGAGCACTTTTTCATTCATATATCTTTTCCCTCATACATTGGTAATGTTGTCTTTTAAAGAAATCGACCAGTCCATTGTTTGTTTTGTTTTTTTCATGTTTTCTTTGATATCAGATAATGAGCATAAAAAGTGAACACAAACTAGGTAGACCATATTATGGCATGTGTTTAATTTTCTACTGTTCAGTTCCTAATTTATTCATAATGCTGGGTATTCCTAAATTGATTCCTGATATGCAAATTGTTATATGATAGTCTTATTTATGAATTTTCCTCCACTGTTTTGTGGCTAGTTTTATCTGTATCAGTTGGGGATAAGGCATGGTAGCTAATGTGACAAGTCAGTTCAGTTAAGTAGTTGGTCATCTCTCTGAGATATCTAATTCCATTGATTTTTTTTCTTTCAATTGCTTAGTTCACTTCTACTGACCCAATTGAACTATTGCTTTGGTATCTCATAAGCAAAGGATCATGTGTTTTTTCTGTTTGGAATGGTGAATTGAGTGATAAGTCTCAGAGGGCTATCTGAATAGCTTAATAAAACAATTCCAATACTTTGCAAATACCATATGAGGAGCTATCTAAATGCTAAATAAGGCTAAAAAGACTATATGAGACTACTAGGAATATTGATAATACCCACCCTTGTCTGGGAATAAATGGCAATGTCCTTAGGATACCTACAAGGGCATGAGATTACAAACTTTATTAAATATTTTTTTCTGATTGACATTATTATGGATTTCACATATTATAATAGGAAGATTTCTAGAATGAATAGAGGCACTTCTAGATTTTGTCAATATATACACACTTAAAAAAATTGACCTGACTTTTTGGCTGTAGATTTTGCTGAGCTGCCTGGAATAATTGCATCTGCTTATTTATCTCAGACTTAAATTTGATTAGAAAGTTTAGGAAATGTTTATTTAAAGTATCCATCCTAGAGATTAAGATTTGTATAATATTTTAGGGCAGAATATGCTGGGATAATCATCAAAGAGTTAGAATTGAAAGGAACTGAAGATTTGATTTTGTTCAACCCCTTCTTTTTAATTGATGTGGAAATTAAGGCTTCAGAGGAAAGGAGAGAACTAAAATGGTCTGCACAAGGTCATATAAGCAGCAAACAACAGTAATGAAATTCATTTGACTTTAAAACCAGCACACTTTCTACTCTACCATACTAAAGATCACAGGTAAATTCATCCTTAAAAGCAAATTGAGCACCAAGAGTATGGATTTCATTTATCTTTACAAATTTCTTCAATCCCTCAGTAACCAATGCTCTCTTGCAACCTGCCCCGTTTCTTTCCCCTGCCTCCCCCAGTCAAGATGCCAAATATCTTCATGTGATAACACACACTTAAAATAGCCATTCACAGTTTTCAAAATCCTTTCTTTCTAACAGATCTGTGAGGCAGCATATGCATTATTGTCATCATTTTATAGATGGAAAAAAATAGGACTTGGCAAACCAACTAGAACAATCCAAATTCCACTTCAAACTCAAGTCTTCTGAACTCAATGGTTCTTTATCCCATGCTTTGGAATATCATTCATTCCCTTAGGATCTTGCTAAGTAATATATCCTGGTGTTAATGGGAGACAGTCTTGCCAGTTTCTGTTTTTATTCTTTGGTATATCATGCATCAATTATTTAATTCCAAGTCTATACTTCTTCCCTAATCGTAGTTTGCAACATCTTCATGGTTTCCTATTCTTTGTAATTTTCTTTCCTCTCTGTAAGGAAATCTTAGTATAGAACATTCACCTGATATGATGGAGAGCTTACCCTGGTCTTATTTTTGTTATAGGTCTATGAGTACTGATTGTCATTCTGGGATTTTTAGGTAAGAAATAGATTCATTCCCTCAAAGCCTGAGGACAATTTGGACTATGATGATTTTTGAACTACAAAGGGAACTTGACTCATGCCCAATTAAAAAAAAATCTGTACAACTGACAGTACTTCACACCTTGGACCCTTCATGCCTTTCTAGACTTCTTACATATGCTTCCCTTCAAATACTTAATGATCCGATCATACTGGTTTATTTGCTATTCCACACATGAGGTCCTTCATGTCAGAGACTTCAAACTGACTGCTCCCCATGCATAGTATAGTTTCCTCATTCTTCTCTACCTTTTGGAAGCCCTGGTTTTCTTTAAGTCACAGATCTTGCATCACTTTTTGAATGAAACCCCTTCTCATCTCCCTTACAAAATAATCTTATATTTATTTTTGTAAATATTCTGCATGTCCTCCCATGTTTGGGACAGCTAGGTGATATAGTGCATAGACTGCCAGAGACACATCATCCTGAACTCAAATCTGTTTTTGTACACTTACTAGCTGTCCTAAGAAAATCACTTTACCCTATTTGCTTCAGGTTCCTTCTCTGTAAACTGAACTGGCTAAGTAGATTAAAAACCATTCCAGTGTCTTTACCAAGGAACCCCTAAATGGAATCATGAAGAGTCAGACAAAATTGGAAAATGACCAAAAAGCAGCAGCTATAAGTTTACATTTATTCTCTTTCTTTTAGATATAAGATTCTTCAGTGTGATCATTTCCCCTTTTTTACTTATATCACCAGAACTTCATATCATGCCTGGTACATAGTACGGCCTTAATAAAGGCTCATTTTTTTGACTGTGTAGGCATGACATATCATATTTACATGTAGTCCCTCAGATATATCAAGTGTCTATAATTTATGAAATTCAGTAATTAAGTAATTATATGCTAAGAATCTGCAATATAAATGCAATCTCATATTCAAGCACATGTGAAAATTCATCCTTCCTTTATATTTCCTAAGGGGGTAAAATTTTAGGTTTCAGGGAAGAATATAAAGAGGCAATTAGATTTAAAAAGCAACTTAGAATCACCCAAAGGTGATTTTATATCTCATGATTTACGTGTATCACATTTCAAAGCATGGCTTGGTTCAAAATTATGGGACAGCATAGAACATAATGTTAACTTGAGCCTTAACATTTGCCCTAAGCATTACACCTCTCCAAGAGAACAATGGACTGTCTTGGGAGGCTGCAGCTTTGTTCTTATTTGTGGTCCTCAATCTGAGGCTACTAGTTGAGTATATTATTGAAAGGATTCTTTTTTAGGTATTGATTAAACTAGATTGATCCATTAATCAGCCGGCATAACAATTAGGGCCCCATCCAACTCAGAAATTCTGATTCTTGGACATTCATTCACTAACATATATATATTTTTTTATTTTAAGTGAGAGACATTTGAATTATTTTTACAATTAATACATTTTTTCTTTCACTTCCCTTTTGTCCAGTGATGATTTAGAGCATTTCCAAAAAAAGCATATAGCTTTTGGAGCAAGAAAAGAATGAATGAGTATGACTTGTTGGAAATCAGAACATTAACAATAACCTTAACCACTTTGGCAAAGATGAAGGGGGAAAAATAGCACCATTTTCCTTATTACTTGATTGCATTATCATAGACCTATTCGATCTTCATTTACTTAAAAGTTCAAATTTAAATGGGATAAATGGACTAGCTGAGAAATATTTTGTTTAAAAATTATGAAAAGGTTAAAATTTGAATTGTAAATTATTGGGAAACTCTCAAATCACAGACAATCAGTGTTTTGGATTATATATTAATATGTTTCATCTCAAGAAGGTGGGAAGATAAGTTCTGGGTCTAAGAACTATTTTTAGGCATCATTTTTCACCTCTTTCCAGTTTTATCTATTGCAGAAACATAGATTTAAAATTAAAAGGAATATTAGAGACCATCTAGTACACAGCCTTGTGTTTGAGCAGAAGAAACTGAAACCCAATAAGGCCATAATATCATCATCATATATTTAGAGCAGAAGGAAACTTTAGAGGGACCATTTAGTTCAATTCTTTTATTTTACAAATAAAGAGCAGGTGTCCAGATAAGGTAAATAATTTGCTGAGTGTCATATAGATGGCAAATGGTGGGGTGACTTTTTGAGGATGACTTTTCTGCCTCCAAATTCAGTGTTCTTTCCACTGTTTCATACTAAAATCCTTTTTACATATCCTATAACCTATATGTAACCACTTAACTTCTGACAGCAATTTAAAATAATTCCCATCTCCCCCCAACCCTGAATGTGTCAAATATTCCCCAAGTGTTTTGTACAGATTTGTTATGCTGAATTTTTTTTCAGGAAACAATCAATTTAGAATTTGAGTACAAATTATCTCTGTAAGAACTTTGAAACATTGGACCTTTGGATATTGTCTGAGAACCAAAATAGACCTAGTTGGTACATTATGATGTTTGGTTTGATATTTCAAATATAAGCTCTAGTCACCTCTAATTTAACTATGTAGTTTATTACTCTAATACTCAAATAAACATATGACATTATTGATGTGAAAATTTATTTCAATCAACTGGATTGCATTCATGACTATGTTTTTGTGACTCTTCAATCTCCCAGTCAATATAATCAATGTTCTTGGGGTTACCTTATCATAGTCTTGCCATAGAAAGGATACCAATGGAACACCAATAAAACATTAATTGATTTTCTCTATTATTCTGTGACAAGTTAATCACTCTTCTTTTTTTCTTTCATACATTTATTGCAGAACATCTTGTATTTGCCTGCTATTGACCAATTATTTGTTTATAATGTATTGCATATAAGCAACTGCTGGAATACCCATGACTGAAGAATACAAGGAAAGGTATTCTTCATTCTTACTTCCTTGGGTACCAAAATAAAACTTCATCTTTTTTGGTGAGAGGATGAAGTTTTGTTGTAAGTGCAACTCAGAAAATTCTTATATCTATCCCTAGGTTTTAATGGACCAGGGCGGTGTTGAACTTTCAGGTTTTGTAATAATAATAATAATAGTAGTAATAATAATAATAATAATATAATGTTTGGCTTTCATTTTTGAAGAAGACCATGACATCAGGAAGGTGATGCCATGACAAGCACATTCATTAGACTTGAGTGAGGTGGGCTTTGGGCTAGGTCATCAATCTCACTTTCCTCCAGAATCATCTGGGTCCAGTGGTCAGATATGAATCAGGACGACTGAAGATGTTTTATTCTTAATTAGACAAAGGAAGCTGGAACTTTTTCAAATGTATCAATCTTGGGTAAATATATTTTAGGTGATTTTGAATATATCTATCATGAGTAGTTCAGGAAAAAAAGCATGCACACAGGAAGAATTCCTTTGATGTGCACATTAATTCATCTGTCATTCTAACTGTTTGCATGTTCTCCCTCAGTTCTCTGGAAAAAACCAAATGATCAAGCGATTTTGAATCAGGTCATGTTCCTGGTTGAAAAATCCCTGAACAATTTCATAGTTGTACCCTTTTACAGCTAAAAGACTCTCTCCATAACTTGTTATTTCCTTGGTTGATAGTTAATGCTGGGGAGCGAAAAAGTAAGGACCTGAGATATATGCTTTGGAGATAATTTAAATAGATTTTTTTTTTTGCAAGGCAAATGGGGTTAAGTGGCTTGCCCAAGGCCACACAGCTAGGTAATTATTAAGTGTCTGAGACCGGATTTGAACCCAGGTACTCCTGACTCCAGGGCCAGTACTTTATCCACTGTACCACCTAGCCACCCCATTTAAATAGATTTTAACAAAGATTTTGCCAACTTATCTCTTGTCATTCATGTGAAGAAGATGGATAGAAATAGATTATGGGATGATATAGGTAAAGAGAAAACTGGTTTGGTTGAATGACTACTCTAACTCGAAGAGGTAGTTATTGGACAATGAATGGTTCATTGTGAGTGTGGCTGGAGAGTTTCAGGGAAAGACTCTAGTCATCCAGGGTTGGCCTTAATTATTTTTTTGTTTACCAGTTTTGGTGAGGCGTACATACGATATTCATCAAATGTGAGACAGATAGAATCGATAATGATCACCTTGGATAAAAGACTCAAGATGAAAGAAAGATTGAAAAAAATGAAAAGAAGAAAGGAAAGATGGAGAAAAGACAGCAAGACAAAGAGATTGAGGAATAGAATGTTAGATAAATAGATGAAGCACTTATTAAGTGCTAATCATCTCAAATCCTGTGCTAAGTGCCAAAATACATGTTTAGCAAAAAAAAGTGGTGATGTGCTTAAGAATGAGAATAAGTGAGTTACCTAAATGAAAGTAGTCTGGGGAGTCATGGGCTGAGGTGAAGGGTCTGGTTATCTACTTGTCAGTCAGAGTTGGAGGTTGTAGTTGTAGCAGTGTGGATAGCTTGGAAAGGATAAAAAATAGAAATAGAGAAATCGACTGGAAATCATGGACTAAGCCTGGTTTGGAGTGGTAACTTAATAGAAAAATTGAATCCATTTGAAGAATTTAAATGGGGATAAATATAAAACATATTATACTTGTGTACAAAAACAACCTCACAAACACAAGGTGGGAAGGCATAGGAAGCAGGCAGCAGTTGTTAAAGGAAAAAAAAAAGGTCTAAGGATGTTAATGGTATTAGTAAAATACCAGTTCATTATGATTCAACAGTATGATATAGCAGCCAGAATAGCTAATGTGTTTTTTTTAGGTTTTTGCAGCCACACAACTAGATAATTATTAAGGGTCTGAGGCCAGATTTGAACTCGGGTACTCCTGACTCCAGGGCTGGCACTCTATCCACTGTGCCACCTAGCCACCCCTAAAATAGCTAATGTGATTTTTGACTGAATTAAAAGGCACAACTTGCAAGAACAGGGAGGTCATAGTCCTAATATATTGTATTCCTTTCAGTCTTCATCCACAGTACTGTGTTTGGTTGTGGGCAGAACAGTTCAAAAAACACTGATGGAGAATCTAAAAGTAAATGGGCTTGACATCCTGTAACATGAGATCAAATGAATGAAATTATTATATTTAACTTGGAGAAGAAAAGTCTTGGAGACAAAATAGTTGTTTTGAAGTACTGGATGGAAGGGAGGAAGGAAGAAGGAATCAGCTGTAAAGGAGAATGGGAGGCACAAAAATGTCAACTGAAATGCACAAACGATCCATTTCATAAAAATGAAAACAAACAAACAATTCTCAATTAAAAATCCCAAAATAGAATGATAGTTCTCTTTAAGAAATAGTCAGACAATTACTTGTGGGATATGTTACAGTAGGGATACCTTTTGTGAATGGAGTAGGTCAGATGACTTGCCACGGTTCTTTCAGTTTTCCAACTCTCAGATTCTATGATTCTGATGACAATTACTCAAATATTTAAATCAGAAATAATAGTATTAATGAGAGCTGCCATATTAGTGTTTTAAAGAGCAAATCTTTCTGATCTTTACAGTAACCCTGTGAGAGAGGTACTACTGAACTTACTATCCCCCTCTACGAAATGAGGGAATGTAGTTTATCTATCTTGCTCACAGTCATGTAGGTACTAAGGGTCTGAACAAAATTATTATCTGCTATATCATATTTATGTGGTTTTTGAATTTAAGTTATACTTTCCCTGCAACAATTCTATGAGAGAGGCCATTTGATCATTAGACATTTTTTTTTGTTTGTTTAACAAGGGAGGCTTAACAACTTATCTGTAACCACTCAGCCAGTAAGTGGGGGTAAAAAAAAGAATGGACAATGTCCTAAGAATTGTCATTGATTTCTTTTTCTTCTTTTAAAAATACATTATTGCTATCATAATTACTTGTACTTATATAGAACCTCATTTTTACTAGTGTTAAGAATTTTTCAGTTATTAGTTCATTTGATTCTCATAACTACTTGAAAGAGATTTTTACCAATCAGGAAACTGAGGAAAATAGAAATTAAGTGACTTGCCCTGCAACACACAATTAGAAAGTGTCTTAGATCATATTTAAATACAGGCCTTCTTGATGACAGGTACAAGGTTAAAACCCCTGTAGCACTTAATGAGTTGGCATGTCTCTGTCAATGTCTCTGTGAATGTAGTTTTTATGTAAGTTATGAATACGTTGACTGTTTATTTTTTTCCCTTTGCATTCCTAGGACATAATGCTTGACTCATAATAGGCATTTCATTGAATGAGTTAATTAATGAATGAAAGTGTTGGATCTCGAATCTAAACACAGGTCTCTTATTTCCAGTTAGCTTTCCATGATCAGAACTAAGAGTTTCCTTTAAGAAGGTCTATCTTGATTTAAGTGAATATGTATGCCAAATACATTCTGAATGTTTTTTTAATTCCTTCCTTTACTACTCAGACTTCATCCAACACCACATGCTGAATGTTGAATCCCCAAAAATCACATTTTGAAAGAAAGGCCTTAGACTTCTGTAAGCTAACAAATTATTCTCTTTTTTCAGTACAAATATTAGCAGAACCCTTGATGACTTTGCTGATGGTTATTCCCCACTGAGACCATTACCCTGTCTCATCCTTAGTCATAACCACGATGTGGACAAAAACTTATATCTCTCTAAAGACCAGTTTGCTACCTGCTTGCTCCCAGCTTTTTTCTGTTTTTTTATTGCAGTAGAAAATCATTTTTGGTGTGAAAAGGAAGGATCAAAAGTTTAACACAGAATTGATATCATTAGGCAGAAAGAGAATAAAAGAGAAGTTCTCTCTGTCTCTGTCTTTTTCTCTGTCTCTGTTTCTCTCTCTCAGTGATCTAGAAGAGAGTCCTAGAATATCCATCAGAACATACAGGATTCATTCATTTCCATATCAGTCATGAAATTTTGCCCTGGACTCATTATTCCTCTACTCTAAGGTCCTAGATTTTGGGGACAGCTAGGCGGTACAGTATATATAGAGTGCCCAGGGCTGGAGTTAGGAAGTATCACCTTCTTAAGTTCAAATCTGATCTCAGATATTTCCTAGCTGTGTGATCTTAGAAAAAGTCACTTAATGTTTCCTAATTTGTAAAATTAACTAGAGATGGAAACAAAAAACAACTGCAGTATATTTGTCAAGTAAATGGGGTCAAGGACACATGGGCATGACTAAAATGACGTGTGGTAAAAGGCCTAGTTTCCTGTGAAGAAGATCATTTGGACAAGATAATCTGAAGGATCCTTCCAAGTTCTCATACTCAAGGTATTATTTTTTGAAGTTCCTTCTAGCTCTTCCACCCTGTGTTCTGAGTTCACCCTCAACTCTCTTATTTACTGTTCTTAAGGTCATTCCTAAACCTGCCATTGTGTGTTCTATGTTCAAAGATATGAAGCACTCTAGCATTTTAGATTCTGGGTTCAAATGTCCCCTTAAGTCCTAATATTTATTCCATATACTGAGCTCTCTTCTATCTCTTCTATCTGTGCTGTTTTCTAATGACCCTTTCAGTTCTGATAGTCTTTATTTTATGTACAAAAGGCTATGATTGATCTAAAATGTTTATTTCAGTCATTCTTTATGTACAAAGGTTTATGACCTCTCTAAAATGTTATATATGTATATATATGTATATATATATATATATATATATATATATATATATATATACAGAGAGAGAGAGATATATATATATATAGAGAGAGAGAGAGAGAGAGAGAGAGAGAGAGAGAGAGAGAGAGAGAGAGAGAGAGTTCTTATAGATCATGATTTATGGACAAACTCAGCATGAATAAAAGCTACAAGCTAATGTGCCAAGGGAATATATGTATTCCATTAAGTACAAGATAACCAAATATTCCTAATGCAATGATAAGAGAAACATAGTTATAAAGCAGTCCCTGATTATACCTGGTAATTGAGGGCTTTATGGTTAAAAGTCAGGTTCCTTTATCTTGCTTAATATAAAATAGGGGCATTCAGGATCTTTTTATTTTACTTGAAAGGTATTTTATTTTCAGATGGCTGACTATATATTTTCAATATTTCCTATATGTCTCCTTCCTTTCTTTGTTATAAGAATATCTGCAGGAAAATAGGATTTCATCTGGACATTGTTTATTTCTTGCCTTCTTCTTTTGAACTTATACCAGTTTCTGTAGCCACTGACTGTGATGTACCAATGAGAAGACTATTTCTTTCTATTGCTAACAACCACAAGAAACCTTTACAAGACTGCTTTCCTGCCTCTATAAATCCTTATTTTAAAAGAAAGAAAACTCTGCAGCATGGGAAATAAGGTTCACAGGTAGTTGGAACTGGGAGGGCTGCTTAGGAGTTCATTTTGTCCTTGAGTATATGGCATGAACATGACTATCCAAGAGATCTTTCAGTATAACCGCCTCATTTATGGATGAAGAAACTAATCCCAAGAAATTGTGTATGACTTATCCAATGTCAAATAGTGATTGATGAATTGGAGTTCCAATTCAGTTCTTGTACTTCTTAACATACTTTCCACTTCACCTTGCTATTTTTCTCTTCTCTCTTTCAGTCTTAGAAAATACCTTTGATACTGTGATGGAAACAGGAACAATTGCATCTTCTCAATAAAGAGCACGAATAGGGAAAGACTAGGTATTATTGCCAGGTGACACAGTGGATAGAGCACTGACCTTAAAGTCTTGGAGGAGAGGGAGGTAGAATCCAGCCAGTCATTTGCTCGCTGTGTGACCTTGGGCAAGTCACTTAAGCCTGACTGCCTTGTACCCAGAGCCATCTCCAGTCATCCTGATTCATATTTAACCAGTGAATCTTAGATGGTTTGGGGGGAGAAAGTGAGACTGGCAACTTAGCAAAGTGGATGGGGGGGCACTCAAATCCAATTCATGAGCTTGTCATGGCATCACCTCCTTGATATCATGATCTTATTTGAGAATGAAGGACAATTATTATTAAATATGTATATGCCAAGGTTGTGAGTGGTGCTAAAAGTCTTTAGATGCTGGAACCATCTTAATATTTTGCAGTGGAACAATATTCATTATCTCTACTTGAATTAATATGCAGATCCCATTTCTGTTTTTCTTATGTTAAATATAATGCAACTCCATTAACAGAATATCCTTCAGTCTCGCTATCCTGAATAGGTGACTCTAGCTTTTTGATGACTGGGTTCATGGATTGTAAACACTGAATAGGCTTCATCTAACCAAGGAAAATGTGCCTACTCTTTGAATATCAGTCTATTTATATGTGGAGGGCAGAGGAATGTTTGAGAAATCATGGTTTATTTTCAGTTAAACTTCCCAAAGAGAGAGTCTACTAAAGTACAGGTAGAATGTGACATCAGTTGGTGGAGGGGGCATTTAAGACATTTTAAAACATCAACTCTCACTCTTCTTTCTATGTCCAATTGAAATGATGCTTGAAGATTTTTATTATAAATCTATGGAAGCTCCCTCTTTTATTCTGCAAGATTTGTTTTTGCATTAAGGGTTATACATTAGAAGTAAGTAGCTAACATCTAGGGCCTATTTTATTCAGCATATTGAAAATATTTTTAGTCAAACAAAGCACATGCGAATATAATTCTTACACTAAGGAAACCTTGTGCATATGGAACAATCAAAGGATCACACAGTACATTTAGGAGTTGGATTTCAAACCATAACATACAGGATTCCCCAAAAGGAGATTGCAGAAGTCAGTGTCACTTAAAATTTTCTGAGAAAACTTCATGGAGAAGATGGAATTGAACTGGGTCTTAAAGGACAATAATTGATTACTCAAACATATAGTGTTCTTTGGTGTGATGGATTGTATTATTTCAATACTATTAATTTTATTTAAAATCTGTCTAAATTCTTCAAAAAGAACAAAATGTAGTGAGAATTGGAATTGAAATCAGGGAACCTGAATTCAAATCCCACATCAACTACTTATGACTTGTGTGACTACAGGTAAATTACTTAGTGTCTCTGGGACTAAGTATTCTCATCTATAAAATGAGAGAATTGTACTCAGTGGGTTTTAAAGTCCCTTCTCTTGTTATATTCATTAATTATGATTTCTCTTTGAGAAAAGATTATGATGATTTTAACTATAGGAGAAAAATGAGTTTAATTTAACAAATAAAAAGGTGAAAGTTTCAAAATGGTAAGAAGATCTAATAATATATATTTTTCCCTCTGGTCTTCAGGGATCTTTCCTGACTTTCCCTTTTCAGTGACTTTATTTAGTTGTTATCCCTTGAGTCAGCTGGAGCCTGATTTGTCTGGATAAAATCTGAAACTAAGTTAGGCTTCTAGCCAAAATAAATTTAGATTGATGGGATGGTTGGCATTCTCAGGCCCTCTTAAGACTTGCTTGCTAGTTGTGTCTCCAGATGAAGAAACCTGATTGCCAAAGTTCCCATTGATCCTTCCCATGGGCTTCTACCCAACTTTTATTGACCCTGTAGCTGTCTCCTGTACTCTCCCAAGAGACACCGATGGCTTTAGTCTTATCATGCCCTTGGTTAGTTATCTTAGAATTATTTCACTTTTTAAAAGTTATTTTTGTCTTTATTGCAAACTGCAATTTCTCTAACAAAAGTCCTAGACTAATAACCAGTTTTACTTCTTCTATTCATGTCATATGCTTTGGTGGCCTAGCCATAGAATAGGTAACTGAAGTAGCTGATACCTTCATTCCTTGAATCCTGTGCCCTCATTGGTTCTTCCTCTGAGAGATCCAAACTGTTCCTTTTTGCCTACTTTAAATCATACAGCATCTTGTTTGTGTCTTATAGATGACACAACGGATAGATTGCCAGGTCTGTAGTCAGGGAGCCTCATCATAAGTTCACATCTGGCTTCAGACATTTAATTAGCTGTGTGACCACAGGCAAGTCACTTAAACCTCTTTGCCTCAGTTCCTCATCTATAAAATGAGCTGGAGAAGGAAATGGCAAATGACTATAGTGTCTTAGGCAAGAAAATCCCAAATGTGATCATGAAGAGTCAAATGCAATTGAAGAATGACTGAATTACAATAACCCCTTTTTTGCATACTGTTATAATATAGTTTTGAGTCTGGGTGAGTGGTTCTCAACTCTCTGTTTCTCTTCCTCTCTGTCTCTGCCTCTCTGTCTCTTTCTCTGCCTCCTCTCTCCTCTGCCTCCATCCTTCCCTCTCTCTCTCTTTCTCTCTTCTGTCTTTCTGTCAGTCTCTTTCACTCAGTTTCTCTGTCTCTGTCTTCTCTCTCTCTCTCTCTCTCTCTCTCTCTCTCTCTCTCTCTCTCTCTCTCTCTCTCTCGTCTTTCTGTCTCTGTCTGTGTCTGTCTCTTTCTCTCTCTCCCTCCCTCTCTCCCTCTCTCCTTTATTGTTCCTGAAGCACTTTGACAAAATCCATGGACTTCACAGAATGATGATTTTAAGTAATAATTGAAAGAGATGCTAAATTTCAGTAAGAATTTAGGAAAAAAAGGAAGATCCAATTACCCCTCAGTCTAAGTTTATGGACTCCTGAAATCTTAGTTAATGAGACTTTAGGGTATCATGTGAAGCACTACTGGTCCCAGGGAAGAGCCCTATCATTGAAATCTTTTGTAAAATTGCTATGAATGACTGGTTGTTAGCTCAATAAAAACATAAATGTAATGAAGAATGTTGTCAACTAGGTCACCTGATCCACTCAGATTCACTTTGAGGATTACTTTCAGAGTAGGAAGGGATCTTTTTCTAAATGAAGGAAGGGCTTTTCATAACAATATCATTTAAACCTTCTTCAGCAAAATGGTCCCTTTTACAAAATACCCAATTATGCTCCAATGAGGGAACAGTCATTAACTCCCAAGGGGTGCCATTTATAGACTTAAATAAATTTAATTATTACAAATTTGAGAAACAATTGATGATGTATAAAGATAGGGGATATGAAGGGAGGAATGAGACTGAACAAGAAACAAATTAATCATTCACATATGCATTAGGAATTAGAAGCTATCAAGCCTGAATCAGTCCTTTGCTATTTTCACACATTACTTTCATGTTTGTCCTTTGGGAGAAAGGAGAAGTTTGATCATCTCTTGTCTACATGACAGCACTTGCACTAGAAAACCTTGAAGGCAGCTATTTTGTCCCTACTTCCTTTAAGACCTCTGTTTTCCATGCTAAGTATCCCCCATTTTGATTCATCCACATAAAGAATAAATTTGATTTCCTTTATTCTCCTGATTGCTTTCCTATATTCAGTGTCTTTCCTAAAATGTGGTACATAGAAATGAATGAAATACTTTACTTGTAATCTGAAACAGGATTTCCCCCTATAATTTCTATAATCCTATTTACTATACTCCTCTTGCTGTAGTCCACTATCTTGCTATTTTTGGTGTCTTGACTCCTCTCGACTTTTAAACTCACCAAACTTCCAGATCTTTCTTTCCAGCTACATACTCCCATCTTGTACTTCTGAAATTGATTAATAGACAAAGACTCTTAATGCCTGTAAAACTTAAATTCATACCATTTCTGTCCAGATTCATCCTTTAATTCCATTAAGACAAATATGGATAGAGTGCTGAAATTTGAATTCCGACTTAGTCATTTACTCATTATTTCAACCTTTACCTTTTTAAATATAAATATTTTGTTTTCCAATTATATATAATAATAGTTTCTACCAATAATTTTATAAGGTTTTGAATCTTACAATTTCCCCTTCCCCATAATAAAAAAGGCAACCTGATAGTCTTTACATTTCCATGATATGCATAGATCAAAATTGAACGCATTGAGGGGAAAAATATCCTTAAGGAAGAAAGAAAATATTAGAGTTAGCAAAGTTAAATAAAACAATATGAAGACTTTTTTAAAAATTGAAGGTAATAATCTTTGTTCTTCATTTAAACTCAACAGTGTTTCTCTGGATCCAGATGGTATTCTCCATCACAGATATTCTAAAATTGTCCCTGATTATTACACTGATAGACTGAACAGGTCCATCAAGGTTGATCATCATCCCATGTTGTTAGGGTATAAATGTTCTGGTTCTGCTCATCTCACTCAGCATCAGTTTATGCAAGTCTTCCCAGGCTTCTCTGAAATCTCATTCCTCCGGATTTCTATAAGAACCATAGCATTCCAACACATGCATATACTCCGATTTGTTCAGCCATTCCCCAATTGATGGGCATCCCCTTCATTTTCAATTCTTTGTCACTACAAATAGGGCTGCTGTAAATATTTATATGTGAGGTTTTTACCCTTTTTCATGATCTCTTCATGATATATATGAGCAACTGTGTCAAACTACTTTTTTAATCTGTTGAATGGAGATAATAATATCATCACTATCTCAAATTTGTTGTGAAGATATAATTATATAACATATTCAACAACTTTGTAAAACTTAGAAAACTATAGAAATGCTCATCATTATTTGGAGTACAAAATCATTGCTAGAATAGAATATTTCATCTATTCCCAGCCTATATAAAGAAAACTAATGTGAAAATGATAGTTATTTCTATATTATTGATTGATATGTGAATAATTTTATTTAATTCAGCCTCTTTTCTCATCTATTCATCCCTTACTTCACTGTGCTTCATTTACTCATCAAACATTCAATATGCTTTGACTCTGTATAAAGCATGGGACTGGGTTGCAGATGCAAATATTAATATTACACGTACTATGCCTTTGAATATATGTACGCATGTTGACAGAATTATAGATAACTTTGATTCAAGGGCAATAATATAAGCACAAAAGGGAAGTCCAGAAATATATCTATGAGAAATTTGAGGAGGAAGCAATGACATTCTTTTGGAAGTTGGGAGAGTGAAGGTTTAATAGATGATATGGCACTTGAAGGGCCGGCTAGGTGGCGTAGTGGATAAAGCACCAGCCCTGGAGTCAGGAGTACCTGGGTTCAAATCCAGTCTCAGACATTTAATAATTACCTAGCCGTGTGGCCTTGGGCAAGCCACTTAACCCTGTTTGCCTTTCAAAAACCTAAAAAAAAAAAGATATGGCACTTGAGTTAGGCCTTGAACAAAGGCAGAAGCTTCAATAACCAGATTGAATGTAATAAAATGGTACGACAGGATAAAGTGTATGCCTGTCCAGTTTGAATGTAATGTTAAATTACTGAAGAAAGTAGTTTTAGATCAGGGTATGAAGGAAATTTGGTCTGTGGAGGAGCTTTTCTGGTATGGAAAGAAATTTATATTTTAGTCAGTAGGCATTGGGGTACCACTGAAAATTTTCTGAGGAAAAAAATAATATGAGAGTAATAGGATGTTAGGAAGAACATTTGCACACTGATATGCAAGATGAACTTGAGAGGACTAAGAAAAGTAGCAGGAAGATTGAGTCAGAAGTGAATGAAGGTGTTTGCAGAAAACATTGAGACTAGGCAGACAGAGAAAAAGAAGTTTCAGGATGAGAGATGCTCTAGGAGATATCCAGAAAGAGATCAAAGGATCATTGAATTACAGCTTGAAATCACTCAATATATCATCTAACCCAACCCATTCATTTTACATATTGGCAACTGAGGCCTAGAGAGTTGAAATATTTTGTCCAAAGTCACATAGTGAATAAGTGTCAGGGAAGAGATTTGAATCTAGATCTTTCATATCCAGTGTTCTATCTACATTGTCATGCTAGTTAACAATATCAGCTTCAACAGACCAAGGGTAATGAGGACTTAAAAAAGAGCATTTATGTTAAATGATAAAGAACTAATTGGTGATTTGAAAAATGTGATATCGTGTTTGGGGAAGAGAAACCTGATTAAATGCTCTGAGAAGTTTGCAGAGGAGCAGGTGGTGAGGAAGTTGAATCAAGTGTGGTCTTATTTATACGGAATTTGTCTTTAAAGGTCTAAGTAGATATAGGACAACTGTCAGAAGAAACGGTAGGGTTAGAGGAAATTCTCCTTGGCGGTTGGTTTCAGCAAAGCATGCTTTTAGGCTAAGTCAGTAGCATAAGTCAGTAAAGAAGGAAATCTTGAAGAACCAGAAGAAGGAACCACTTGGAAGAAATTTCCAAAGATAGGCGGGGGTTGCATCAAGAGTATTGATCTATTGCTTAGTATTGGAATTGAAGAAATCTTTATTTTCCTCTGAGCCAAGAGAACAAGAGAAGGGGGAAAGGTTGAGGGCAATGATAAATTAAGGAGGGAAGAGCATTCAGAGGTTTCTGGGAGAAGAACTCAATCTTATCAAATTAGAAGGCATGGCTTTTAAATTCCAACTTAAATCTCATCTTAGGAGGCCTTTTCCCCATCCCCTCTTAGTTTGAATGCCTTTTCTTCTTTATTTTATTTCTATTCATCCGGCATTTAGCTTGTTTTTATTGTCTCCTGTATTAAAGTGTAAGTTTCTTGAGGTCAGAGATTGTATTTTGACTATTTTGCATTCCCAGCAGTTAGCACAGACTCTTTCACATATCTGACATTTAAAGCATGTTTATTTAATGACTAAGAGTGATAGAGAAAGGGAAAAATAAAGAGAAATATAATGACAAGAGATGTCAGCAAACTACTTTTCAGAGTTCCATTTTTCGAATTCTAAAAATAGGAAAAAACTACTTCATATTCAGGAATAAAAGAGAAAATGCCTATAAGAAAGGAGTCCTCATTGTGACAAGTAAAAGAGCATTGAAGTAGTTGTCAGTAGACTTGACTCTGCTACTACATTGTTGACTGAATGTTATTCACTTCCCTGAGGATTCATATCTTCAGTAACACAATGGGACTGGAATATATGATCTCTGAGATAGTTTTCATCTCTCAAATTCTGTGATTGCATCATGGAATGTAAATATTGGTTTAAAATGTCCTTATATTTTTCTAAAGTGGACAACCTGATGCAGAGGTAGATTGATAATCTTTTTCTTCATTAAATCCCGTCAGTGTTTTTAAAATTTATCTCAATCTGCCAGTGAGAAGTTTAGTTATTTTTTTCAGGATTGTACTTGATCAGAGAAGGAACTTCAAAAATATGTGTAATTGAATTGAATCATGTGTTCCTGGAACACTAAGAGAGATATCAAGAGAATTACCAATTAATGAGTGGTTAAGAAAGACAGTGGTTACCATTTGATGGATTTGAAAGCAAAAGATCTATAATTGATTCTTATCTCAGACTATAATTTCTGGAAAAACATTATAACCAATAAACTTAACCTAATAGTAGGACCTATCTCATAGGGTTGTTCTGAGGATTAAATTAGATAATATATGCTAATTATTTGTAACCTTTAAAGTATTATATCTACGTGTGCTATTACTATGTTATATTATCAAAAAAATAATTACTCAGAACATTCTGAGGTGAATTGTAAAGAGGAAAAACCAAAACCAGGAACTTAAAAATCAAAGATATGTATCTATACCCTCAGAGAATCTAGATTTGTAGTCATTTTGAATTATAAATTGTACATTAGCAACATCCATTTTTGATCCCATAAAATAATGCTTATTTTTATTGGGGTTTTTTTCAAGACGTTGACGTATTTGCTTAAGAAATTAATTGTAATTCTTTCTTTCCAAGCTGAGGATCAAGTTCATTAAGACACTAACTGGAACAGGCTTGAGGACAATCAGGATAGAAGATAATGAAATTGTTCTTGACTTAATAAACTTAAATTTTAACCTGATAATAAGATATGTAGTAAGCATGTTTATTTTTTCCTTCCCCCTCCACTTGCAACTTTCTATCATAGTATTAATTATGCACTTTGCATGTGAAGAAGTAGAAATAGTGTGAGAAAGTCTGTTTGGATTAGTAATGCTTCTGAAAATTCATTTGTATCTCTGACCCATATAATTAGCTTCAGATTCAGAAGGCAAACACAATCCACTCAGGCTTCTATAACTAAAGGCTATTTTGCTTGCTGGGTCTGTGTTTAAATACAAAATAAGAATCATGATTTTTCCTGAATTGATGGGCTTGATCAACTTTTTAATTAAATTGACTGATCAAAATCAGCAAGTGGGTCAATTCAAAGGAAAATATAAATTCAATAGTGCAGGTAGTTAAGACCAATGAGAACATTTGAAAGTGTAAAGGTAATGGTGCTGAACCAAAACAATGACCAGAAGAAATCCCTCAGGAAATAAGGGTTGTCTCAATTGTGGACAACATTGAAACTTCACAACTAATATCCCCATTTACCAGCTATTTTTATTGCTCTATAAGATTGTTGAGGGGAATCACTAGGGGTGTTTTTAAAAGAACTCAATCATGTTATTTTCAGATAAATGGAAAGAAGAAAAGATAGAAACTGTGAATGTCAAACCAAAAATAGATTTATTGACCAAAGCATGATTGTTAAAAAAAAAAAAACCCAAAACTTCCTTCTTTCTACCTTGGGAATAGATTGATAATGACATTTTTTTTTGTAATTTTTCATTTTTGTCTTAAATTTGTAATTCAATTATTAGAAGGAAGTCTGTTTTGAAGTAAATCTAATAGGGACCTAGTGTCCTATAATCAGATGAAAATTGGCTCTTTTGACAAGGAATCTAGATTTATAGCCTGCCTCTCATGATTACTACCTTTGTGTCTTCAGTTAAATCATTTGACTTCCATGGACCTCAAATTTTCCCCTACATTAAAAAAAAAAAAGAAAAAAGATCAGACAAGATGACCTCTGGGTTCTCTTTCATCTTTGTCTTTGATTTTTGTGATCCATTCATTAAGTTAAAATTAAATTCTCATCATGTAACTTCACTAGATACCAGATAATCTTTTTTGGAACTACAGATTTTTATAGATTTTTCTGCTTTTAAAAGGAATATCATTTTACTTGTTTTAATATGATTTTACTTGGCAATCTTCTGGTGATTCACAGCAACCAAGCCATAAAAGAAGAAAATGTGTGCTCACCAAACCTGTTGGTCTTTGTCATGCAGAAGATCCATCACAAGACTCTGATGAAAAAAGAATTTCTCATCGAGTTTGAAATTCTTCAATGCTCTTGTTTGTGGATAAAAGTGTGTTAATCGCATCTAGTTACAGAATAGTTCAGAATCTCTTAAATGAGTTTCACAGCCATTCAAATAATTCAGCCAAAAAAAATCAAAACGGGAAAGCCAGGTGGATGAAATCTGAAGGATAACTATGATAATCAGAACCATTAGCTGAGCTGGTTCATCTACATAAGTCTCTGACAGGTATTCTAGCTGAACAATGAATTTGGATAGAAATTTGATGGAAGGAAAAGAATGAAATCGTCTGCATTTGGAACTCTGTATAATACTTTCAATAGAACAAGGCTTATCCCTGAAATGGAAACTCCTCTTGTTCATACCAACACTATTCAGGGACTCAGTATTGAATACCACAGTCACTGAATTATCCAAAGAGAACTGGTCAGCATGAACAGGCTTTATCATATCACCAACAATTAATTGTATAAAGAAAATAGACAGGTCACGTATGAAAAGTGACCAATAACCCAATAACCACGGGACAGGTCCTACTTGTGCTCATGTCTTGTACTGGTGTCTAAAAAAAATAAAGGTTTTTTTTTTTTTTTTTTTTTTAAGGAGGCCTCTAAATGTTGTATTAAGCTAATGAAGGAAGATTTATGGCAAGATATGACTAAGAGTCTGAGAGTATGAAACAGTGTAGAAATTGTACTTTTATGAACAAATGTTTATTTTCCATTTTCAAAGATCTGATAATCATCAATTGATTGAAATAATATCTAGCTAGTGGTAAGCAGAGTATACTGTCAAAAAATAAAATGAGCTTCTATTCACACAGAAGGTAACTGAAGTGACCAGGACAAATAGGTAGGGCTTTTTTTTAAGCCAAGTAATTGCCCCGGTGGAAAAATGGCATCTTAAGTGAGTCTGTGGAAATCTAATTCCTGCTAAAATCCCCATCTCCATTCTCATTGCACCACATGAGTAGGGGGTGATGTATTAAGAGCCATAGTGCGGCCTGCATTTAACACAGTCCATAATTGCATCTTTAGTCATTTCTTTGTAGGATTACTTATAATTGCAATGGGGCTCTCGGTCATTTGGTAGGGGCCTTGAGGAGAGATCATGCATCCAATTGAATTAAACAAAATGTGCAATGGCAAGAGAATTAAGCTGGAGAAATTGAATGGAAAATGGATAGAACATTTTATTAACACTGGCCATGCAAGCTGGGTTGAGGTCATTGTACACATGACAGAACTAATGGATCTGAGGAGAAGATAATAATTGGCTGCTGGAACCAACTCATAATGGCACAGTCCCTTCTCTGTAAAACCTGGTGGTATTTCCACAGAAAGGTAGAGATTCCAAGTATAGAGGAAAGTGAGTGCCAGATTTATCATTCAGGACTTGATAGATTACTTCAATTTGTCTATGAAAGGGCAGGGCTGGAAATTCTGAGGTTCTACATTTAAACCTAAAATGTTCAGAGTCATCTCTGCATAGCAGTGGTTTCTGAGGATCATCTCTCAAACGATATTGATTTTTTTCTTCATCCTCTATACCCACAAAGAAAATAACATGCATACTCTACTACTCCTACTCACTCATGCTTTGTAGGCTTGGCCTGTGTTTTTCCTTTTATAAATCTGAATTTACTTATAAATCTCTGAATTAGCATGAGAAATTTTACCATTTCTTGATAAAGCAAGATACCATAGAAGTTTTGTATGTATAAAACTTTTAAAACACATTTATCCATTAGTTAATCAATAGGTTGGTTTATGCATCTGGTCAACAAACTTTGAGTGCTTGTTTGTGCTTCATATGTGGGGGATAGAAAAATATAAGACTTGATTTATTTCTTTGAGGATCTTCCAAGTTAGAGAAGATGATATATGTATATAAAAAGTATAATGATTTATATTATTTAAATAGTATCAAGTATGTCATGTAGGGTATATAGGCACAAGATGTGCCCTAAACAATGCCTACTTTAAAAATGATTGTGGCAGTTAGGTGACACAGTGGATAGAGCACCAGCCCTGGAGTCAAGAGGACCTGAGTTCAAATGTGACCTCAGACACTTAATAATTACCTGGCTGTGTGACCTTAGGCAGATCACTTAACCCTGGATTGCCTTTCAAAAACAACAACAAGAAAAATGAAGGAATTAAATTAATGGCTCTTAAAGGTCACTTTTAGCTTGAAAATTCCAAAACAAATGTATGTAATGATAGTGTGGCTAAATGGGGAGGGGTATCATGTCAAAATGGATATTGATTGATTTAGTGCCAGAGGACCTGGTTTTAAATCCAAACTTTGCATTTAAAACCCATGTGATCTTGGATAAGTCAATCCCCATGATCCACAGTTTCCTCATCTGTAAAGGGAAGGATTTGGACTTGGTGGCATCTAAGGACTTTTGAAACTATTAACCTATGATTTAAGGATTTGGTGACTCCCAAGTTTCCCTTTTTGCCCTCAATATTATATCTCTATGAATTTCAATATGATAATTAGGTTTATTATCTCTTATCTATTATCAGTGATACTAGCTTAAAATACCATGTATATTGCTTTTCTGTAAAACAAGTCAAAAACAATATAGTGAGAAATATATGTTAAATCACAAACTGTATTGTACCCTTGGTGGAAGATTTATGGAGGGATATGACCAAGAGTTATACAAGATGAGAAATGAAAGATGGTTTATGATTTGTATCACTGAAAGGAAAATCCTCAAAATCATGGATTTGTTGAAGTCATTCACTGAAAAAGAAATTGCAGTGATCAGATTGGTTTGACCTCATTCACTGTTTTCTGTGTCTATCAAAATTGTCAGTGCCCTGTTGTAGAGAAGTGACCTAGGCTACCTATATAGGCTTGTTATAAACATCACAGTTATACATATGCACAATTAAAACTGCATAGTTACAAAACCTGGTTTTGAAGCAAAGGAATTTCTTCTGTAGACTTTCATCTTGCTTTTCAGTCGTTTGTCATGTCCAACTTTTTTGAGTTTTCTTAGAAAAGATACTAGAATGGTTGTTTATTTCCTTCTCCAGCTCATTTTATAGATCAGGAAACTGAGGCAAACACAATTAAGTGACATGCCGAAGGTCACACAGTTAGTAAGTATTTGAGGTCATATAGGAACTTAGGAAGATGAATCTTTCTGACTCCAGATCCAGCACATTATCGACTGTGCCACCTAACTGAACTATCATAGTATAGTTAAGCATTATTTAATAGCTGCTCATGATGCTTATTTTTTGGTTTTGGCAAGGCAGAAAGAGATTAGCTAAGACTACTGACCAAAAGACAATGACTTGCATTGGGATATAATAGACACTCTCTGTGCATCATATAAAACTTAGATTTTGTGTGGGGCCATTTGTTTATCCGGTGTGTTCACAGTGCTTTCAGTTTTAGTTACCATGGAGTAAGACTAAGCCCTCATATCTCTCAGCAGTCCAAGGACAGGGATATAATGGCATCAAAAGAGATAAAGCATTGAATTCTGATTAAAATAGTCATGATGACTTTTCCCAGAGGCATTTTGCCTTGGCAAGGAGGCTCAGCAGGGTGATGAGGATGAATCCCTTTTTTATTCTTCATGGTCATGAGAATTCTGCCACAACTTGATGAGATTAGGATTAATTCAAATTTTATCTGATGCTTTATTTTTTTTTCCTGAGTGGCAAATTTCACCCTGAATTGCTACAGGGCTTTATGAAGCCATGTTCTTAGCTCTTGTCTAGACTACCAAGTTATGCTTTGTATTCACTTAAACATTTCTCCCACAAAGTCTGTGACATTTGGAATCAGGAAAATCTCCATTGGCAATGTCAGTTGAAAATACGTACCCATCCTTTCTAGTTAAAGAATCTTTTTTAGCTCTGTATCTCTGATACTAAGCTATTCTCTAGCTCTCTATTTTTACATTTGCAAATTGAGAGGGCTGAGACAAGTGTCTCAAAGAGTTTAAAATCATATTATTATATTTTAAAATTATATTATGGAATTATCACAATTCCATAATTCAACACTAATAGTTTTTTTTTAAAGTGGAAAAATCCATTGACTTCTTCTCTTGGTGCATTTTCCTTCAATATAAAGTCACTATCTTTTGGGAATCATCAGCAGCATAAATGTAGTAGGAACTGCAAAGGCCATTTCCAATAAGACAGTTTTCTTTCTTAAACAACTGCATGAAATCCCTGAGGTGACAAGTACAAAGCGGTCCTCCCCTTAGTTAAAGGTCACCTCTGCTAGCAACCGATTTTTGTACATCCCTTGAGTGGCAGCTTACGACCATATTCACTGTCTCTATTAACTCAGCAACCATATCCTTTAAATATCAAGACAGTTAAAACCTCATTTAGACAATGATTGCCTTTATTCTCAATAAGCTGATGATTTTTCAAGTCAAGAAGCCAGAGATAGTATGATCTCTGAAGGACTGCATGATGATATTTAATTCCACTGTCGCATCTCATTCTTACTGATTCCATGTAGTAAACTTGGGTGACTAAAGGTACTGAATTAAGGTAGATATTCTCAACTTGGATAGAGTTAAATGATATGATTTTGAAATAAAAACTTCTCCAGTTACTCATCATTTAAAGGCAATCCTTTAATTCATATAAATTTAGTAAGGGACTGAGAGGCTATATTATACCCAGGCTCCAAACCTCTCTATCCATTATAAATAACATACACACAGACAGACATACACACACTCTCTCACTCACACACACATTGAGGTCAGACCTGACCCTTATGGAACTGAGAGACTTGAGAAAACCAATGAAATCAGAGATATTTTGAAGGTACCTTGATTTGATAGTGTTTTGAAAAAGACAAGAAGATGGAATCCCCAAAGGTGTGTCTTCAGATAATTATGGATACACCAAGCTTCTTTTGAGATTTCTGTGTCCATTATCATTCAATTCATAGGGTTACCTCAAAAGGGTTCAATGGTATTTAAAGGTCAGGGTGGTTCTTATAACTTATCAGGTCTTGATTGGCAGATCTTATTGATTTCTTACTTCTTAGGTCAAAGGAAGAAATAGCTAAGCCAGACATGTGCTAATTACTGTGAAAACAATGAAAAAATATAGATGTGGTCAGTTCTGTCTTGGAGGTCTAATTTTAATGGTAGAGACAATCAGCTAGATTCCTTTTCAGGAAGGTTCTAGCAGACACCATCTAACTATTGGAGGTTCCTGAGTATGGGGTAGTTCAAAAAAGGAAGGGAATTTTTGTCAAGTGGGAGAGGGTGTACCTAGGTCATAAACATGCTTTTTTATTATTATATAAATATTTTATTTATTTTACAATTGTTTGCAATAGCTGTTTCTACCTATCAATTTTTGGTAAGGTTTTGAATTTTTATAATTTTTCACCCCCCTTCCCTCCCCCACACAGAAGGCAATCTGATAAACTTTACATTGTTTCCATGACATATGTATTTATCAAAATTGAAGGTATTGAGAGAAAAAAATATTCTTGAGGAAGAAATAAAATATTAGAGATAGCAAAATTATATGGGACATAAGACAACTTTTAAAAAAAATTGAAGGTAAAAATATTTGGTCTTTGTTTAATATCTGCAGTTCTTTCTCTGGATAAAGATGTTATTCTCCATCCCAGATACCCTAAAATTGTCCCTGATTATTGCACTGATGGAATGAGCAACTCCATTAAGATTGATCATCATTCCATGTTGCTGTTAAGCTGGGTTTTACTCATCTCTCTCAGCATCAGTTTATGCAAGTTTTTCCAAGCTTCTCTGAAATACCCTACCTCCTGATTTCTAATAGAATAATAGTATTCCATAATATATATAGACCACAATATTTTAGCCATTTACCAATTGAAGAACATCCCCTCATTTTCCAATTATTTGCCACCATAAACGGAGCTGCGATGAGTATTTTTATACAAATGATATTCTTACCCCTTTTCATGATCTCCTCAGGATATGGACCTCATTGTGGTAATGCTGGATCAAATGAAATGCATATTTTTTTTGTTCTTTGGGCATAATTCTAAATTGCAGTCCACTTATCAGCTCCACCAACAATACATCAGTTTCCCAGATTTCCCACATGCCTTTTACCATTAATCATTGTCCTTTCTGGTCATATTGGCCAATCTGAGAGTTGCAAGGTAGTACCTCAGACATATTTTAATTTACATTTCTCTAATTAGTAATGATTTCAAACAATTTTTCATATGACTACAGATAACTTTCATTTCCCCCCACCTGCAAATTGCTTTTGCATGTCCTTTGGCCACTGAATAGACACGCTTTGAAGTAGAAAAAAGAATGGCTCCCTAGTTCCACCTTAAAGATTTTCAGACTACAAGATAGGACAAAAGGTCCTTTATCATGAAGGAGCCAGTAGTTGGGCTAGAAGGTCACAATTCAAGATGTAAATATAGATCTGTTCATATAGTTCATAATATAGTTCATGTGGGTCAGTATGTCATAATATGCAATATGCATGAGGATATCATCTAATGAGAATGGTGCAGAGAGTCATCAAGGTCTATTGCAACCTTTTTGCTAACTCACTATGTGAACTTGGGCAAATTACTCTTTCTTTTGGGCTTAAATATTTTCATTTTATAAAAGAAGATGATTTTTTCCCTTTTTTTCACTAGTGAAAGAATGGAGACTAAGCAGTCAGATGTTCCAATTCCTAAAGACAGAACAGCTGTGGAAGGAATATTAAATTTAGAGTCAGAAAATTTGAGATTGAATTCCAGTTCTGAACTCACTAACTGTATGACCTTGGAAAAATCACTCTATCTCTCTAGGACCCAATTATCTCATCTAAAAATAGTGGAATACTACTTGCATATATTATATTGCAGGATTGTTCTTCCTGGAAGTACTTTATAAAGTCTAAAGGTTATTTAAATCTGAGTTTTAATCATCATCTCACCTTCACATATCATCCTCATACTTCAGTGATCTATTATTTCATCAGGGTGGGAATGTTTTCCATCAGCTGAGATTTAGAGTTAGGAAGGATCTTAAAATGCATCTATGTGGGCAGCTAGGTGGTGCTGTGAATAGAGCACCGGCCTTGGAGTCAAGAGTACCTGGGTTCAAATCTGACCTCAGACACTTAATAATTACCTAGCTGTGTGGCCTTGGACAAGCCACTTAGCCCCATTGCCTTGAAAAAACTTAAAAAAAGAGGCATCTAGTCTAATGTCTTCATTTTACCAGTGAGGAAAGCCATATGCAAATAGGTTAAGTTACTTGCTCAAAGTCACAAAAAAGTAGTAAAGTGGCAGGACTAGGATTTGAACACAAGTCCATATTCTCCATATCTTCTTATCTTTTCATTGCATAAGTCTCACACAGTGGGTAATGGTTCAGAGTTCAATGAGTTGTTCATGGTCACTCAGCTCAGAAGTATGAGAGTAGAATGTAATACCAGGTCTTACTGACTTTTGCAGTAGCACCTAATATCTTCTGCCAAATTAGTATTTGGGGGGCTATGGATAATATTGTTTATCATAAGTCCTTCAGATAAATTGCTTCAACATTTTTCCCCACAGTTTCTATTACTAGTTGTATTTTCCTTCATCCTATTTCCCCACCCCCATTTATTCTATTCTCTTTCCCCTTTCACTCTGAGCCTCTTGAAAAGTGTGTTTTATCTGATTACTCTCTCCCACGATGTTCCCTCTCTTCTATCATCTACTCCCCCATCCCTCCCCCTGTTCCCTTTCTCCCATCCCTTTCCTCTCTTATTTCCCTTCTATGGTAAGATAGATTTCTATACCCAATTGAGTGTGTATGGTATTTCCTCTCTGAACCACTTCTGATGAAAGTAAGACTCACCCGCCTCCCCATCTTCTCCCCTTTTCCACTCCACTGCCAAAGCTTTTCCTTGTCTCTTCTTGGTAAAATAAGTTATCCCATTCTACTTCTTCTTTCCTTTTCTCCCAGGATATTCATTTCTCACCCATTAACTCTGTCTTTTTAATATCTTATACTTTCGAATTCAGCTCTCTCCTGCCTTGTCTATATATGCTCCTTCTAACTGCCCTAAGAAATGAGAACATTCAGATGAGTTATCAGTATCATCTTCCCAAGCAGTTCAAAATCATTAAATCTCTCATAGTCTTTCCTGTCTACTCTCTCTATGTTTTACCTGAGTCCTGTGCTTAGAGATCAAACTTTTTGTCTTTTTAAAATTAATATAAATATTTTGTTTTCCAGTTACATACAAAATAGTTTCTACCAATTATTTTTTGCAAGGTTCTGAATTTTTCAGTTTTTCCCCCTCCCTGCCTTTCCTTCCCCTACTCCCAACAGAAGGCAATCTGATAGTCTTTACAGTTGTTTATATGATATACTTAGATCAAAATTGAATACATTGTGAGGAAAAAAATCATTAAGGAAGAAAGAAAATATTAGAGATAATAAAATTATGTAGTACACAAGACAAGTTTTTTTTTTTTTAAATTGATGGTAATAATCTTTGTTCTTTGTTTAAACTCCATAATTCTTTCTCTGAATACAGATGGCATTCTTCATTACAGATTCCCTAAAATTGTCCCTGATTATTGCACATGAAGTTTGATGATCACCCTATCCATGTTGTTAGGGTGTACAATGTGTTTCTGGTTCTGCTCATCTCACTCAGCAGCAATTCAATCAAGTTTTTCTAGGGTTCTCTGAAATTGCATCCCTTCTGATTTGTAATAGAAAAACAGTGTTCCACCACATACATATACCTCATTTTGTTCTGCTATTCCCCAATTGATGGACATCACCTCAATTTCCAATTCTTGGCCACTACAAACAGAGCTACTATAAATATTTTGTACATGTGGGGTTTTTCTCTTTTTCATGATTTCTTCAGGATATAGACTCAGTAATGGTATTGCTGGATCAAAGGATATGCATATTTTCGTTGCCTTTTGGGTATAATTTCCAAACTGCCTTCCTAAAAGGTTGGATCAGTTCACAGCTCCACCAACAATGCACCAGCATCCCAGATTTTCAACATCCCCTCCAACATTGACTTTTATCCTTTCTGGTCATATTGGTCAGTCTAAGAGAAATGAGGTGGTACCTCAGAGATGCTTTAATTTGAATTGTTCTAATCAGTAATGATTTGGAGCAATTTTTCATATGACTATAAATAGCACTGATTTCCTCATCTGCAAATTGCCTTTGTATATCCTTTGACCATTTGACTTAGGACCAATTGAGGATTGGATTTTTTTTATAAATTTGACTCAGTTCTCTATATATTTTAGAAATGAGTCCTTTGTCAGAAACACTAGTTGTAAAAATTGTTTCCCAATTTACTACATTTCTTTTGATCTTGGTTAGAGTGGTTTTGTTTATGCAAAACTTTTTAATTTAATGTATTCAAAATTATCCAGTTTGTTCTTAATGAGCTTCTCTATATTTTCCTTGGTAAAAACTGCTCCTCTTTTCATAGATCTGAGAGGTAAACTATTTCTTGCTCTCCTAATTTGCTTATAATATTGTCTTTTATGTCTAAATTCTGCACCAATTTTGATCTTATCTTGGTATAGGACACGAGATGGTCTAATTCTAGTTTCTGCCATCCTTTCTTCCAGTTTTCCCCAGAAGGTTTTTTTTTTTTTGGAAGAGTGAGATCTTATCCCAGACGCTGGGACTCCTTGCATTTATCAAATAGCAAATTACTATAAGCATTTTCTGCTGTCTCTTTTGCACCTAATCGATCCCATTCACCCACCACTCTATTTCTTAACAGTAGCAGACAGCTTGATAACTGATGCTTTATAATATAATTTTAGATTTGGTAAGGCTAAGCCATCTTCTTTTGTATTTTTTCCATTAAATCTCTTGATATTCTTGACTTTTTGTTTCTCCATATGAATTTACTTATAGTTTTTTTTTTCTAGCTCACTAAAGTAATTTTTGGGAATCTAATTGGTATGACACTAAAGAAGTAGTTTAATTTATGTAGAATTGTAATTTTTATTATGTTAGCTCGGCCTATAAATGATTAGTTGCTATTTTCCCAGGTATTTAGATTCAATTTTATTTGTGTGAAAATTCTTTTGGAGTTGTTTTTATAGTGTTTCTGAGTCTTCCATGACAGGTTGAAGTATTTTATGTTTTCTGATGTTATTTTAAGTGGAATTTCTCTTTCTAACTCCTGCTGCTGTTTCTTTTTAGTAATATATAGAAATGCTGAGGATTTATGTGAGTTTATTTTATATCCTATGACTTCGCTAAAATTGCTAATTGTTTCCAGTAATTTTAGATGATTTTTTAGGATTCTCATGTCATCTGCAAAAAGTGAGCTTTGTTTCTTCCATCACAATTCTAATTCCTTCAACTTCTTTTCTTTCTTATTGCTGAAGCTAGCATTTCTAGTACAATATTGAATAGTAGTGGTGGTAATGGGTATCCTTGCTTCACTTTTGATCTTATTGGGAATGCCTCTAACTTTTCCCCATTGCAAATAATGCTTGTTGATGGTTTCAGATAGATTCCTCTTATCATTTTAAGGACTAATCCATTTATTTCTACATTCTTCAGTGTTTTTAGTGGGAATGGGTGCTGTATTTTGTCAAAGGCTTTTCCAGCAACTATTGAGATAATCATGATTTTTCAGTTGTTATTGATATAGTCAATTTATATTGACAGTTTTCCTGATATTGAACCAACCCTGAATTCCTGGGATAAATCCTACTTGGTCATAGTGCATTATCTTTGTGATAATTTGCTGTAATCACTTTGCTAAGATTTTTTTTTTTTAGATTTTTGCAAGGCACATGGGGTTAAGGAGCTTGCCCAAGGCCACACAGCTAGGGTCTTACCTGTCTGAGGCCGAATTTGAACTCAGGTACTCCTGACTCCAGGGCCAGTGCTCTATCCACTATGCCACCTAGCCGCCCCTTTGCTAAGATTTTATTTAAGAATTTTGCATACATATTCATTAGGGAAACTAGTCTATAATTTTTGTGTGTGTGGTTTTGACCTTTCCTGGTTTTGGTATCAGCACCATATTCATGTCTTAGAAGGAATTAGACTGAGTTCTGTCTTCGTTTATTTTTGCAAATAATTTATATAGAACTGGAATCAATTGTTCTTTGAATGTTTGATAGAATTTACTTGTGAATACATCTGGAGTTGAAGATTTTTTTCTTAGGGAGTTCTTTGTTGTCTTGTTGAATTTTGTTTTCTGAGATAGGTATTTAATTTGTTTTTCATTTATATTGGGTCATTTATATTTTTGTAAATATTCATCCATTCACTTTGATTACCAAATTTATTGGCATACACTTGGGTAAATAGTTCTGAATTATTACTTTAATTTACTCATTTTATTTTTAATATAAGTAATTTGGTTTTCTTCTTTCTTTTTTGTAATGAAATTAATCAAAGTTATATCTATTGTATTTTTTCATGAAACTAACTCTTGATTTATTTATTGATGCAATAGTTTTCTTGCTTTCAATTTGATTAATTCCTCTGTTAATTTTTAGAATTTCCAATTTGCTATTTAATTGGGGGGGATTTAATTTGTTTTTTCTCTCTCCAAGTTTTTTAGTTGCATGCTTACTTCATTTCTTTCCTTTTCCTTTATTTTGTTCATGTAAGCATTTAGAGATATAATATGTTCCCTAATGACTGCTTTGACTAAATCCCATGAGTTTTGGCATGTTGTCTAATTATTTTTGTTTTCTTGAATGAACTCACTAATTCTTTCTATAATTTGTTGTTATTTGATTCACTAATTTTTAAAATAATGCTTTTTAGTTTCCAATTAGACCTTGGTTTATCTCTCCATGACCCATTATTGCAAGTGATTTTTATCGCACCATGATCAGAAAAGAATACGTTCAATATTTCTGCCTTTCTGCTTTTGAATATGAGGTTTTCAATGCTCAAGATCAATTTTTGTGTAGATTTCATGTACTGAGAGGGGAAAAAGTATGTTCCTTTTTGTCCCCATTCAATTTTCTCCAAAGGTCTATCATGTCTCCATTTTCCAACATTCTATTTACCTCCTTGCCTTCCTTCTTGCTTATTTTAAGGTTAAATTCATCTAATTCTGAAAGAGCGAAATTGAGGTCTCCCACTAGTAGAGTTTTGCTGCTTATGTCTTCCTGTAACTCATTTAGCTTCTCTAAGAATTTGGATGCTATACCACTTAGTGCATGCATGTTTAGTTTTGAAATTGCTTCATATGACCTTTTAGGAGTATATAGTTTCCCTCTTATCTCTTTTATTGAAATCTATTTTTGAATCTGCTTTTTAAGAGATTGTTACTCCTACATTTTCACTTCAACTGTAGCATAATATATTCTGTTCCAGCCTTTTACCTTCATACTGTCTGCATCTCTCTGCTTCAAATGTGTTTCTTGTAAGCAGCATATTGTAGGATTCTGGTTTTAAGTCAGTCTATTTGCTTTTGTTTTATGGGAGAATTCATCCCATTCACATTCAGAGTTATAATTACTACCTCTTTATTGCCCTCTATGCTATCTTAAATATCTGGGCTACCACTCTGGAGCTCTCCTACCCACCATGAAGACAGCAAACACTTCTACAATGTTTTCAGGTCTGTTCCCTGGCCTTACCCTACTGTCCCTGCGCTGGGTCTCTGCTCTCTGCCCTTGGCTCCCCCATATGCCCCCATGACAAATCTTGTTGTTAGATGTTCTTCTCCTTGGTTTTGCTCTGGGTTCTGTAGATGCTAATTCTGTTAAGAGGCTTCATTCATGTTGTTTCTGAGGGAAAGGCAGGAGCGGTTAAAATAGTGCTTGATTTCTCTCCACCATCTTGGATGGAATTGTCCTGAAATCAAACTTTCTATTCAGTTGTGTTTGTTTCTATAGAAAAGTTTGAAAAATCTCCTATTTCATTGAATGTCCATCTTTTCTCCTGAAAGAGGATGTTCTGTTTTCCTGATTAGTTGGTTCTTGATTGTAATCCAAGCTCCTTTGCATTCTGGAATATTATTTTCAAAATCCAAGTTCCCTTAATGTAGAAGCTGCTAAATCTTGTGTTATCCTGATGGTAGCTCCATGATATTTGAATTATTTCTTTTTACTGCTTGCAATATTTTCTCCTTGACTTGAGAGTTCTGAAATTTGTGCCATATTAGGCTTGCAGATGGTTGCTTGGTGAAGCATCATAGGATGAAATTGACACCGGCCGAACAAAGAATAAATAAAGGGTAATGTTATGGGAATGACTGGATTTCCTTCCCCAAAAGTGGAGATCATTAGCTCTGGATACAATTGGGGTACTAGATCTATATAGTGAAATAGAGATTTTTAAATTGATTTGTAAATACTCACAAAGAGTTTCTCAAAATAAATAATTATATTTTTGTATGTGCTTAGATGTTCAGATGTTGAAAACACTTAAAAAAATCTCTTAAAAATTACTTTTTTCTTTTTGCCTTCATTTATTTTCTTTTGTTACTGTAGCATTATAATACTCCCTCGTACCTATTTGCAGTTATGTAAATATGAAAATATATGTATATACATATATGTATACACAATAAATACAAATGTGTGCATGCATGCATACATATATACTAACATTTATAGGAGCTACCTAGAAGACTCCATGGTTAAGGCACTTACTCTAGAGTCAGGGAGACCTGAAGTTCAAAACAGATCTCAGAAACTAGTGATGTGACCTTAGGTAAGTCACTTAATCACTTTGGCTTAATCCCTTGAAGAAGGAGATGACATACCGCTATAGTATCTGCCATTAAAATACCATGTGGGGTCACAAAGAGTTGGATATGTCTAATTGACTAAAAAAATTAGTTGTATTTAAATACAACAAATTATATATTGTCTATTTTGCAATCTATATACTTTGTAATCTAACTTCTTTCTGTTGAAAAGATTGAAGCACCTCTCTTCCCTCCCTCCTTCCTTCCTTCATTATTCTTCCTTCCTTTTTTCTTTCCTTTTTTATCCTACCCTTTTTCCTTACTTCTTTCTCTTCCTTTCTTTCTCTTTCTTTCTTTCTTTCTTTCTTTCTTTCTTTCTTTCTTTCTTTCTTCCTTCCTTCCTTCCTTCCTTCCTTCCTTCCTTCCTTTCTGTCTTTCTGTCTGTCTTTCTGTCTGTCTTTCTGTCCTTCTGTCTTTCTTCGTTTCTTCTTCCTCCCTCCTTTCCTTCCTTCCTTCCAGTTCAGAACTTCTGAACACAAGTGACTCATTAGCTTAGTAGATGTCACTCTACGCAGCTCAAGAATCATGTTTTAATACAATCTCGTGAAGTCAAAATTTGTCATTGCATTGTTCAGAATTTCAATTTTTCCTTCCTTTATATTATTTTATTGCTTCTTTCCTCCTACTTTTTTCACTTTGTATCAATTCAGATAACACTTCCAAAGTTTATCTCATTATTTCTTATTCCTCATTTCTTGTATAATTATATTCATCTACCATATTTTCCAGTCATTCTTTAATCAGTGGGCACCAACTTGGCTTTCAGCTCTTTGCTACCTCACAGACCTTTGATGCCACTTTTGATTGTCTCTTTTTCCATTTGTAACTTTAAAGGGCTATACAGAAAGGGGAACAGTTCAACTCAGGCAAAATAACCAGTTGTTCAGTGGCTGTGATCATTGAAGTACCTAAAAGGAATTGCCTTTTCAGTGAGCTAAGCTATCACCTCCAGCTTCACCACTGTGACATTTTAAAGAAACTCAATTGACCAGGATAATGACCCATTGGGTGAATGGCACAGAAACTGTCTAAGAAAGGTTCTCCAAATGAAGTCATTTGTGACCTGAAAGGTCATCTGTTTCTGCTCTAGCACTAAATGATTCTCTCAGTTTCTATCTGGTACAGACCTAAACTGTACAAGTCTAGATCTCTTGACTTTGTTTTTACCCTCCTGGCTTATCATCAACATTCAGTGAATACTTTGTAAATGAATGAGTGAATGAATGAATGAATGGCTTAGATTATCAATTGATGTTTATGGTTCCTTTCAGCTCTAAGGTACCTATCAAATTACATGTCCTTCTCATGCAAAGCACAGAAAGCAGAATCAAGAGGATTATATATGGAGTAATTATAATGAAAATATGGCTTATGAAATACCTGGGACATAAGTGTTTAATCAATGCCAAGTTGACTAAATTGACAATTTTAAAAGACATTTACATTAAATACAACAAATTATCTTAATTCAAGAGAATTTTCTCATACAGTAGTTGTTAAAACATGGTTGCCTTATATGTCATATGTTGTCAAATATCATTGCAATATCAGTTGATTTTCTTCCTTCCTTCCTTATTGCCTTCCTGCCTTCCTGCCCTATTTGTTCTTTTCTTTCCTTCTTTCTTTTCTCTATTTTTCTCAGGTTAGAAGTATAGCTATTACTCACAGTTGCAATTCCACTCTGATTAGCATGGGGATTTTACTTCTCAAAAATTTAATATTAAAAAAGTCATTATTTATTTTACTTATTTTTACTTCACCTCCTTTGCCATTCAATAAAAAAAATCAAGTGGTTCTCAGATCCTAGAAAGTCACAATATCTTTTCCAAACATTGAAAATGCTCAGAATTAGGCACTTTCGTTTTTACCTCAGAAATCCTGAGCTTAAGAAATCTGACTTCCTTAGCTTCTCAATTGCTGGCATTTCATACCTGTGTCATCATACTCAGAGGATGATTTTCCTTCATCGTCCCTAACTATAAAAGGGGAATAATTTATGGAAGAATTTTATTTTTCAATAAGTGATTAAAGTATAAAAATCAAAATATATCAATATTTTCTCAATCTCCAACCAAAGAAAAGAAGAAGAAAATTCTCTTTTCCTTAGAATTTTCTATCTTTACTGTTCTGAGTTGAAAGAATTGGAAAAGCTCAGTCAAAAGAAGGTAAGACTTATGGGAGTCATGGTAGCTGTTTTCAAGTATAATAAAATGACTGCATTCCTATAAATTGAAAAAAAAGTAACAAAATGAAACTGAATATCACATAATTATCATGCTCAGTTCCTTAGAAGGAATCATGCTGATTCCTTAGAAGAAAGGAAAAAAACCAACTTTCTTCCTTTCTTTCTACAGGTAGGGGATTATAGCCACGAAACTGTGTGTGTGAGTGCGTGTATGAATATGCAAAAATATACAAATAGATATTGTCAGACTTGGTAGATGTGCTATTGGCTTTGCTGATTGCTGATTTATTTTTCTTTCTTTTCAATTTTTTTTTATTACAGAGGGATAACTCCTTTTGGAGTAGATTAGAGAGGGTATATTTGGAAATGATGGTGATATTCTTTTAAGTTCCCTATTTTAAATAAGTAGTTGTCAGGCACTTGGGGATTCAGTAATTTAGATATGATTCCTTGTCACCCAATGGACTACATCTTACCAATATTGTCCATGGAATTTTCTTTGCCAAGATATGGCATTGGTTTACCATTTCCTTTTCACTGGACTAGTCAAAGAGAATTTAAGTGACTTGCCCAGGCATACAAAGTCAATGAAGGTCTGAAGCCAGATGTAAACTCATGTCTGCCTGACTCAAGGTCCAACACTCTATCTACTGAGTCACCTAGATGCCTCTACACAAACAAAGATTAAGTGATTTGCCCAGGATAATACAATTAATAAATCTCTGTTCCAAATTTGAACTTAGATCTTCCTGACTCCAAATCCTGCACTTTATCCACTTAGCTATCTAACTGCTTCAGGGTAAGATGTGTTCAATTTGTCTAAGAAGGACTGGACCATGACATAATCAGTAGAAGTTGCAATGAGGCAGCTTTACATTTGCTGTCATAGAAAATTTCCTAGGGCAGAGAATTATTCATAAATGCCACTGAGAGTTTCAGAAGATTATTGGGTCCTATCTTAGTACAAGTATTCAGGTAAAGACTCAATGCTCACCTTTTGTGGGTTGTATTTTTGCTCAAATGTGGACTAAATGGTCTCCGACAAGCTTTTCTACTCTGAGATTCAGAAATGCTTTGATTTCTATGTTTTAACTGTCCTTTCAGCTCTTAACAGTCTATGATTTTGTTATCTTGGCAGTTCTACAGAGCTGCTGCTTCTCATATGAGGTCCAAAATCATTGGTTTGGGGAGGAAAAAAAAAAACACACAAATAAACAAAGCACAATCTCTGTCCCCTTCACTTCATCTCAGTAGGTGTCTTTCAGAGTTGAAGGAGAATGGAAACCAACACAGGAGTGGCTCAGTTTTTGTCAAAAGCAAAATAAAAAAGAAAATATGTTCCCCAAAATTTAGGTGTCCATTCATTTTAATTCTAAGTTTGAATTTGATACAAAGTAACATATTTCTGCTTCTAAGCTCCTGCTCATCCAATAAATTTGAGGTAACGAGTTTTTATTAAACTCTAACTAGGAATACTATGCACTGGGCTGAGTGCTCCAGATAAAAATATAAACACAAAGAAAGATGAATCTTGTTCTCATGGAGTTTTCATTCTAATGGAAAAGAACAGTGCATAAAGGGAGTGTCAAAATGGGGGGGGGTGCTGTCCCTTTTTAGCAGTATAACAATGAAATCACCAACATGAGAAGGGCACCATATAGAGAAAGGTAGTTCCCAGGAGAGAATTTCCCTGGACACTGAGGGAAACTATCATTAGAAGAGGGCTAATGCAGAATGGAGGATTATCAGAAATATTTAGAAGAAATACAGTGAACTATTTTTTGCAAGGCAGTGGGGTTAAGTGACTTGCCCAAGGTCACACAGCTAGGTAATTCTTATGTGCCTGAGACTGGATTTGAACTGAAGTCCTCCTGAATCCAGGACTAGTGCTCAGTCCACTATGCCACCTAGCTGCCCCCAGGGGGCCATTTCTATCATTCAGTAGATTCACTTCATCCTTCTCCCCTTCTCCAGATCCATCCTGCGTTCTACAGTCTATGTTTAACATGGTAGGGTGGCAAATCCCAACACTATCCTGAATAGGGAGCTAATATTTTGTTATGTCTATTAGCAGTGCCTTCTGAATGCAGGTAAGGAATTTGCCAGTATATACCAATATCTCCAAAAATGAAATAAGACCCACTTTAAGACCTGGGGAAGTTAGGTGGCACAGTGAATAGATCACTGATTGAGTCAGGAATATGACTTCAGACACTTAATGCCTGCTGGATGTATTACCTTGGGCAAGTCACTTAACCCTGACTGCTGCTACACATCCTGGACTATCTTCATCTATCCTGATTCATATCTGGCCACTGGACCCAGATGGTTTTGGAGGAGAAAGTGAGACTGGTGATTTGGTACAGCTTCCCCCACCAAATCCAATTCATGTGTTTGTGTTGGCATCACCTTTCTGGTGTCATGATCTTCTTCATGAATGAAGGACAAAACAAAACAATAAGACAAAACAAAAACACCATTTAAGACCCTCAAGAATCTCCAGTATTCAGGTTTGTAGTTAGTGTGAAAATGTCATACAAGATTCACATTTGAAGTTACTGTGTTAGATAAATTGCCTTATTTTTGTGTCTTCAAAAGGATTATTGGATGCTTAGGGTGGCTTAAATCTCAGGTATTTTAAAAAATGGAGCCAAGTAAATCAGCCCTAGCTTGCCTCAGAGGAAGAATGAGGGTCAGAATTATTTTGGTCATTGAAAAGTCACTTTTTCATAGTTAATGCTTAATGTTGTCTCCTCATTTGACTTTTTTTTGACAGAAGACATGTATGTTGAAGTTAGGATCATCCTTTCCCACCTCCTTCTGCTCCATTTTATAGTATTCATGGACATTTCCCCCACTCCCCATACCCTCCCTCTTTCTAGAAACTTCAATTGGAGAGTCCACATGTCCCCACATCCCTAAGCTTCTTAATTTCAAGAACTAATTCTATCCTAGGTATCAAGCTGGGCTACATTAAATGATAAGGATTACACTAATTCATCTGCCACATCTTGATAAACAATCTTTAATGATGGATGAAGGGAATTTAGCTTTTCCCTGATTAGTGCTAGAAATTGCTCAGGAGCTTGACGAAAGGCCCTGCAAAGGAGACTGCAGGCAGGTTGTGATGAGAACAGCCTCTTGTACAATGACACCCTCCTCCCCACTCCCATCCCCTTCTGAGTATGAAAATTTGTCTGCTTTGCCTTTCCATTTCTCATGATGATGATGATGATGATGGAAAATGACTTGATAATTCATTTATTATAAATATAATCAAAGTTTGCCACAAACAGTAAGAAGAGGTGGAAAATTTCAATGGTAATTTGAAGCTGTATTATAGGAGGAAATTAAGAAGAATCTGGGAGTTTTTATAGATTAGAGAGAAAAAATCTTGAGAAGAGGGAGGCATGTTACCTTGCATCCACTATCACAGGGGTTGTTCCACGGAGGCAGGGGTTAGTGCTCCTTGGTCCTGAAGGCAGAAGTAGAAGGATTAACGCTAGAGGTACCTGCTGAAATCATGGTGGCTATTTGTGATGACCACTTCTTCCTTTGCAAAATGTTCACAAGCATATACGTTAATAATAAATTCTGAATTTTCCTAGGGATTAAAGGGAAGATTCTCAAGTCTATAATGAACAGTTGTTTTCTTGCTCAGTCATTTCAGTTGTGTCTGATTCTTTGTGACCTCATTGAAATTTTCTCTGCAAAGATATTGGAGTGGTTTGCCATTTCCTTCCCTAGTTTATTTTATGGATCATAAAGCTGAGTTAAAAAATGTTAAGTGACTTTCCCAAGGTCACAGAGCTGGTAAATGTCTGAGACCATATTTGAACTCAGAAACATATATCTATTCATGTCTATTCAATAGTCTATATTGTATCCTATTATTCTATTCTGTTCTATTCTGTTCTATTCTGTTCTATTCTATTCTATTCCATTCTATTTTGTTCTGTCCTGTCCTGTTCTATCCTTTGCTGTCCTGTGCCATTCCATCTTATCCATCCCACCCTATGCCACCCAACCCCCCACACCCTACTGCACCCTACCCCACTCTAGCCCACCTCACCCCACCTCACTCCACCTCACCCCAACCTACCCCATCCTATTCTAGCAGTCAGGTTGCCCAAGGTCACTCATCTATTCAGTGTCTGAGACTGAATTCCAATTCGCATCATCCTAACTCCAAGGCCAGTGCTCCATCACTGCAACATCTAGCTGCCGTACACATCATCACCATCATAATCATTATGATCATCATTATGATCATTCTATTAATATTAAAGTTTCTATTCATTTACGCATACATTGGAAGATTGCCATCTTCCAGTACTGTAGCACCTCACAGAGGTTCAGAAATTATGATGATCAACACTTTTGACCCTGGGTTGTAACTCATCTAGGCTTGGTGACAAACTCATTTGGTTCTCTCTTACTGTTTTTTTTTTATTAACTGCTCTTGTCTTATGCATTATGTAATTTTTTTCTCTTTAATGTTTTCTTCCATTTGGATTTGATTATTCTCTCACAACATTATCAATATGAATGTATTTAGCATGGTTATAAATGTAGAACCTCTATCAGATTGCTTTCTGTCAGGGTGAGGGGGGAGGGAAGAGAGGAAGGGAGAAAAATATAAAACTCAAAATATTGCAAAAAAATTGGTAAAAACTGCTGCTGCATGTAGTTCGAAAAAGAAATAAATGAAAAATAGTTTAATTAATTAACTGGTTTTGGTTTTGAACTTTCCATTAGTCTTTTTATTCTGTCCTTTTCCATCCAAAGATAATTATACTGATATAGAGAACTAAATAAAAAAAAAAAAGAGTTCTGTCTCTCTCATCATTCAGGCTACTGTAAGGAGCAGTCTTTTTCTCTTCCTCGGTCCTGACATCATATAAAAATTATATTTTTCTTATTCTAACATCTTTTATCAGGTTTTGCTCATTTTGAGTTCATGTACTCCTGACAACTTTGTTTTCAATACATAATTCACTTTTCAATTTAGCATCCATTTATGCTCTCTAATTCCACCTCTGGAAATTTTTTTGTATTTTAAGTTTTCGTTTTCTATTTTAATTTGTTCAATGTATTTTCTGGTCATCCAATACTAAATAGATAATCCACTTTGAGAAACTCTAATCTATTTCTTTTTTCTGTTTAAATGATAGGAATTGGGGGTGGCTAGGTGGTGCAGTGGATAAAGCACCAGCCCTGGAGTCAGGAGTACTTGGGTTCAAATCCAGTCTCAGACACTAAATAATTACCTAGCCATGTGGCCTTGGACAAGCCACTTAACCCCATTGCCTTGCAAAAAAAAATAAATGATATGAATTATGTCCCCATGATAGTATCACTGCTGTTGGCATCTCTGCTTATATTTACTCAAATGCTCTCCAGAACTCATTCATTTATTACTTCAGATGAGTTTATCTTCTTAATTGATTGTTCTTTGGTCACTTCAGTTGAACTGTCCTCTTCTTGACCCCATTTGCCATTTTTGGCAAAGATACTGCAGTGCTTTACTGTTTTCTTTTCTGGATTATTTCAAAGATGTATAAACTAAGTCAAACAGGATTAAATGACTTGCACAGGATCATACAGCTAGATCAGTGTCTAATGTCAGATTTGAACTCAGAAAGAAGTTTCTTCCTGATTCTAGGTACAGCAATATGAAACATTGCACACACCTCTCTTCCTATTCTCTTAATGCAGTTATGTTTTTAATCTATTCTGTTCTTCTAGAACTGCTATGTTCCCTTATAATAATATTTTAGCCATAGGGCTCATATCGCTAACACTGATATGGATGAGGGTCAGATCTATATTAGTCCATCTTCTGTTAGTTCATCTACTTAACTTTATTACTAAATCATTTTGTATTTGATCTGAAGTCACAATTTGAGGTCATTTATTACTGATTCTTATTTTGAATTTATGTCTCCATGAATTATATGGTGCATTTACCTTTACCTTAATGCCAAATCCCTCCAATAGCTTTAGCAAGAAAACCTCATGGCAAATATTGTTGTGCTGCTGTCCATGGGGTCACAAAAGGTGAGATATGACCAAGTGACTGAAGCACAATAACAAGGCATGAGAGGAAAAAATTATCTAAGCCTCCAACACTAGGACAGGTCATATTTTGGAGATGAGTGGACTTAGGATTTCACTCAGACCAAAACTCAAAAATTAGCCCTATATTGTCTGTGCCAAAGTCCTTCATTAGTCTTCCTTTGATTCTTTTCCCCATGACTTTTGTTTCTCCAGTAATATATGATAGGAGAGAATTCAATTAAACTACTAATGCAATAGACACTTGATTAAAGTTGGCATGGTCCTTAAAGTAAGGAGGATAGATGGGCAGAGGAAGAAAGAGCAGTGGGTATCTGAGTACAGTTGTATTATTTATTAGATGTAGTACAACTTTCAGGGTCACTGTTTACATTTGAAAATGGAGATAATAATGCCTACATAGGATCATAGGGGGACAAAAATAGAGTGTAATGTATATAATGTTCTTTGCAACCCCAAAACATTATCTATTATTATTTCATTATAAAATCATTTCTTTTTTCTGACAGCATAAAACAACAAATAAACTACAAAAATGTGCTCAATATTTTTAAAAAATTGCAATATACAAGTAGAAGAAATAAACTCATATGTTGACTAAAAAATATCTTTTTAAGTCTTCATGAAAAAGCCAACTCAGTTTTTTAAGAAACACCCCCGTTCCTTGAGGGAAAGCAGTTTTCTCTGATTTTGTTATAGGGAAGAACACCTACTTTTATCTTCCTTTCTCACTAATGGGCATCATTTCCCAGAGTTCGGCTTCCTCCAGAAAGCTGATGAGAAAGACTTCCTCTGATAGTGTGGACAATTTAAACTAGGGACATGGGGTTTTCTCTTAAAGAACCCAAGCATGAGTCAATCTAATCTTATAAAGGAAAATGGTATCACTGAAACATATTTTCTCAATTGAATGCTGTATAGTTCCAGACTGATATCAGAGAAATGATTATTTCATTCTCCTTGAAAATAACAAAAAAAGGGTTTTCAGATACTACTAGAGACTTTTTTCAGTTTGCTACTAAAACCATATAATTAAAGTTCTTGTAAGGAAACAATTAACTAAACATCTTTTCTCCACTTTTTCTAGATTTAGCTGCATCCACTATGGCTCAATTAAACTAGACTTGACACAAATGCATGGTGGCTTTTGGGCAGACACTTACCCTTTCTGAGACTGCAAATTAATTTGCAACTGACAGATTCGTTAATCTTTAAGATTCCTTCCAGATCATCAGACTGCCAAAGTATATCCAGGAGAAACACACACACACACACACACACACACACACACACAGACAGACATCCAATTAAGGTAAATTGTGTGTGTGTGTGTGTGTGTGTGAGAGAGAGAGAGAGAGAGAGAGAGAGAGAGAGAGAGAGAGAGAGAGAGAGCGCAATTTGGCTTTCTAGTGAGATATCTAAACAATTTCCCCGATTTTCCTTTGCTTACCAGGGAATGGGTCCTCATTCCTGATCTTCCTCCCAGGCTGCAGGTGTTAATTGCAAATATATTGATTCTATTAAATATCTAGTATATACATGGTACTAGTCCTTGGTAATAGTAGTTCAAAGACAAAATGAAACTTGTTTTAACTTCAAGAAGATGAAATTCATTTTAGGGTCAGTGATAGAGGTGAAAGAAAGGGATTTTAGAGCTGAGAAAAGAGAGTAGGAAAGAACTTAAGTCCCTTGCTCAGAGTTACGCAGTGGATATTAAATTATAGAAAGAATATTAATGCTGAGCCTCTGATCGCAGAATCAAGTCCTTTTTGCCATGGGACTATACTGACTCTCAACAAATCAGAAAAAGTGCATCTTATCTGTTAGATTTGTTAAACAGCATAGAACAGAAGAAAGAGATCTGTGCTTAGAGTACCAACATCTGATTTCAGATCATAACTTTGCCTATTACACCCTACATTATTTCAGTTAAGTTATTTAACCTCTCTACACCTCAGTTTCCTCATATGTAACAGGAAGATATTGAACTAGATAAGTCTGAGTTTCCCTCCAAGTCTAGACCCATGAGCCTAAGATTTTACAAAATAGAACATATGTAAAACAAGTCGTTGTAGCTGTTCATCCATAGTAGCAGATCAGTATTATTATTATCATGTTGGGTTAAAATGGATGATGGGTGATGTCTTGACTTGTGAGTGAATTTGATTTAAGTGAGGCAAAAGCAAATACAAAATAATTGAGAGAGGGACACTATAATGCCAAAGATATATTCCAAATATAAAGTTGTGTTCTTTTAAAATTGTTAAGTAACAACCCAGCATTCCTTGAGAACTCAGTCTGGAGATTACCCAGACCCATCAAACCCCTCAGTATATGCCAAAAAAAAAAAATTAGGAATAGCACTTTGGTGCTATAGGGTTGATCTAAATTAACATTGTTTCACACTCAATTTGTTGTGCATAGCTCATCATGCCTTTCATGCCAATTAGCTTCCAGAAATGCTTGGTGAGCAGACTGGGAGAGGTATAAATGAATTAAGGGAGGACTTGATTGTACAATATGTTGATTGTAACTTTGCATTTATGGAATTGATGTCTTGGATGCACACACTCTTGAAGTCTGTGCATTTTGATAATGCCTCATCCACAATGCCAATGTGGGGGATTCTTTGAGTTCTATCCCAGCAAGTCCTAGAAGCAGTCTAGGATATAAGAAGTTAGATAGGGACAATGTGGTTTGTCTTCCAATACATGAGAAAGTGAATATGTACACAGAATGGACTGATGTCATTACATAAAGATGAGAACTCTTTGAGAACAGTAATTTTCTCTTGCTTTTCTTTGTATCCCCATCACTTGGGATAGTGCTTGACCCATGGTAGGAGCTTAATAAATGTTTATTGATTAAATGATGGATATTTACAGAATCCTAGATTTTCAGTAGATAGAATGTTAAGAGCCATGGCTACTTGACTTGGTATCTCACCTCTGAGATTGACCCTATGGCCATTGGCAAGGTATTAATTGTGCAGGGGATAGAGTACTGACCTTGAAAGTCAGGAGGAAAAGAGTTCAAATCCATCCTTAGATACCTGACACTTATTAGCTGTGTGATCTTGGGCAAATCACTTAACCCTGATTACCTCGCATCCAGAACCATCTCTAGTCATCTTGATCCATGTCTGGCTGCTGGATCCAGATGGCCCTGGAGGAAAGTGAAGCTGGTGACTTAGAGCAGCACCCTCTCCTTCAAATCCAATTCACATGCTTGTCATGGCATCATCTCTCTGATGTCATGGTCTTCTCTGAGAAAGAGGGCAAACTTCATCATCTCATAAACCTGAAAGGGCTATATAAGTGCTTGGTTATTTCACTGCCTCTGGAGATATTCCATTCTATTTTGACATGAGTCTAATTATTAGTATATTTTCATTTGCTGTAATCATAATTTTGATGTTTGCAGTTTCTATAAACTACTTCTGTCCTTTAGGATCAAGCAGATATATTCTCATATCTCTTTTCCTTATCAGTCTTTAAGATATTTAAAGAGTGATAGATTTCCTCTAAAACCTCATTCCTTCAAATGACCTTTATATGATCCATTGATTCTACTCTTCATGTTTCCTGTATGAACTTTTGTGGAAATTATTTTCTTTGGGGAGTGGGATCACTGTACCCCAGTCTCATTGGAGGGGAGTCAGCCTCATAAAGAAGATGCTAACCTGAAGTCATCATGGGGTTGATTTTGAGTAAGTCACTGAACTTTGAACTTCAGTTTCCTCATCTGAAAACTGAAAGGGTTGGGCTTGATGACCTCTAAAGTTATTTTCAACTGGAAATCTGCATTACTTTATCCAATGAGGTCTGACTCAATTCTAAAATTCTAAACCTTGGTGATTATAGATGAAGGGATAAAACTCAAAGAGACTCTTATCTATCTGAAGTCATGGAAATAATAAATGGAATATCAATATTTTGAAATAGGTCTTATAATAAATATTAAGACCAAAATTCTATTCAATGTGTTCATTGCCTTGAAAAGTCACACTGTGAAAAACCAAAAGAACAAATTTAAGCATATTCAAAGTTCATGCAGGTAAGGATTATCTCTTAATCATGTATGTCTCTATTTTGCCTCTCACACATTGGCCTGAACCTAACAGCTTCTCCCTTAATGAAGGAAGAAAGTAAATTCATGATTGATAGGAGGACCTCCTATTCTGAAATAGTCTTGAAATATTTTTAAAAGTCTATTACGAATTTGTACTGCATTTTAATTTTTTTTACTTATAGTCCAGTGTTTTGGATCAAGGAGTAAAGAATCCTGAAGGACACTGAAGAACCCTGAGTTGAGAGGTGAAAGGACCAATGTTGTCTTTTAAATAAAAAAATTTTAAGGGATGCCCTGAAATTGTCTTTTTGGATTACCTTATATTCCAGAAACACCAGATCCAGAGCATTTAGGAAGCCATGAAAGTATCAAGGGTCATGTTCCCCCTTAGCTTACATAATTTGCTATTGCAGCCCAAGCTGGGCTCCCTATTGCATCCTTGGAGGGAGGATAGGCAATAGCCAGTCTGCGCCAGGCTAAGATAGTGCTTTTGCAATTGGGGTCCTTTTCACATAAACAGACCCTTCCATCGCCATGGTCTAGTATTCTCCAAGGGAAAAGAATGAGCCATTGCCATTCCCCTTGCTCTTCTGTGTGGGGAGTGGTCTTGCCTTTTTCCCTACCTTTGCTGCACTCTTCCCCTTGCCCATAACTCATGCTTCCTTGGAATCTACTCATTTCTTAGTCCTGCTGTTATAAAAATATAACCTTCTGTAAAGACTGGGGTTTCTGGATTTTATATTTATGTTCATTTCTCTTGTAGTAACCCTAGTTTTCAGTTTCCTCATTTGGAAAATAAGGAAGTTGAGTAAGTTGACCTCTGAGACCCAGTCCAACTCTGTAGGTATGATCTTATGATTTTATGACTTAGATCTGAATTGGATCACAGACACTCACTAGCAAAGTGACCCATATGAATTCACTTAAACTTTTTCTGTCTCAATTTCCTCATCTATAAAGTGGATACTACAAACATATCTTCCAGAGTTTTTATAAGGATTAATTGAGCTAGGTGATCTTTAAAGTCATAGAATCATAGATTGAAAAGTAAAAGGCACTTCAGTAACTAATTGAACTACCATCATTTCATACATTAATAATAATACTACTAACAATAATGCCTACAATTTACCTAATTTTTTTTAATTTTATTTTTTAATTCTCATTTTGTACAAATGTTTTTTTTACGTTAATAAAATATTCTTGTTTAAGAGTAAACAAAATGCCCCTCCCCCCATGATTAGAGACTTGCTTGGGCAATAAAGTAAAGGGGAGAGAAAAAAATTAAAATTAAAAAAAGAATAATAGTAATAATTGTAGGTATGGCCAGGTGGCGCAATGGATGAAGCACCAGCCCTGGAGCCATGAGCACCCGAGCCCACATCCAGCCCCGTAGACCCAACAATGACCCAGCCATTGTGACATGCAAGCCACCCGATCCCCACTTCCCTGCAAAAACCTAAAAGAAGAAAAAAAAAAAAGATCCAATTAAAATAAAATAGTAATAACAGTAGGGGTGGCTGGGTGGCAGACAGAGCATTGGCCCTTGAGTCAGGAGCACCCGGGTCCAAATCCAGCCCCAGACACCCAAAGATCACCCTGCTATGTGGCCCCAGGTAGGCCACCCAGCCCCATTTGCCCTGCACCCTACCCCAAATAATAATAATAAAAAATGCGCTTCAGTCTTTGTTCCAACACCAACAACTCTGTCATGAGTGGATCACATTCTTTATGGTAAGTCCATCGCAAAAGTTACTTCCATATTTTTCCAATGTTGCCATTGCTGATCGCGACTCCCTCCTTTCTTATTTCTCCAGTACAATGTACTATATTTTCTCTCTCCTTTCACTCTGACTCTGCTGTAGGGTCGCTGAGTGGCGCAGCAGACAGATCCCTGGTCCTGGGGCCAAGAAGCCCTGAGCCCCCATACCACCCCTTAGGCCCAGCATCCACCTGGCCCTATGGTCCTGGACAGGCCTTCCAATCCCAGCCCCTTGCAAGAAGTCAAAAAGAAAATGTGTTATATCTGACCACTCTTGCCCCATGGTCCATCCTCTCTTCCTTTATTCACATCCCCACTCCTTCCCCCTGCTCCCCCCTTTCTTACTCCAGATGCCTATACCCCATTGGGTATATATGCTGTTTCCTCTCCTAGCCACCTCTGATGAGAGCAAAGGTTCCCTCATTCCCCATTGCCTCCCCCCTTCCATATAATTGCAATAGCTCATTGTAATAATAAAAAAAATCTTATTATATGAAATATCTTGGCCTATTCCACTCTCCTTTTTCTTCCTCCCATTACCTTTCCCTTTTTTTCTATTGACTCCATTTTTACACCATATTTTATCTTTGGATTCAGCTTTCTCCTGTGCTTCAACTATAAAAGCTCCCTCTACCTGCTCTATTAACTGAGGAGGTTCATATGAGTATTATCAGTATCATTTTTCTATGCAGGAATACATGCAGTTCATCATCATTAAGTCCCTCATATTTTCCCCTTCTCCTCCAATCTCCATGCTTCACCTGAGTCCTGTATCTGAAGATCAAACCTTCTGTTCAGCTCTGGCCATTCCAAAAGGAACCTTTGAAATTCCCCTTGTTCATTGAAAATTCATCTTTTTCCCTGGAAGAGGACATTCAGCCTTGATGGGTAGTTCATTCTTGGCTGAATTCTAAGCTCTTTTGCCTACTGGTATATTATATTCCAAGCCGTATGAGCTTCCAGTGTAGTTGCTGCTAAGTCCTGTGTGATCCTGACTGCAGCTCCACGATATTTGAACTGTCCTTCTGGCTGCTTGTAATATTTGACTTGAGAGTTCTGGAACTTGGCTATAATATTCCTAGGGGTTGGTTTTTTGGTATCTCTTTCTTGGGGGGGATCGGCGGATTCTCTCCATTTCTATTTTGCCCTCTGCTTCTAGAATATCAGGGCAATTTTCCTGTAGTAATTCTTTGAAAATGATGTAAAGGCTCTTTTCCTGATCATGAGTTTCAGGTATTCCAATAATTTTTAAATTATCTTTCCTAAGTCTGTTTTCCATATCAGTTGTTTTTTCAATGGGATATTTCACATTTTCTTCTAATTTTTCATTTTTTGGTTTTGAAGTATTGATTCCTTATTTCTGCTAAATTCATCAATCTCCCTGAATTCTATTCTTTGTCTGAAGAATTTTTTCTCCTCAGAGAGTTTTCTTATCTTTTTTTTCCATCTGACCAATTTTGCTTTTTAAGGCATTATTCTCCTCAATAACTTTTTGAACTAGTTTATCCATTTGACCTAAGCTGGTTTTTAGCATGCTATTTTCTTCAGTACTTTTTTATTTCCTTGACTAAGCTTTTGACTTCATTTTCATGTTTTTCCTGCATCTTTCTCCTTTCTTTTCCCAGTTTTTCTTGCAACTCCTTCATTCAATTTTCAAAGTATTTTTTGAGCTCTGTCATAGCCTGAACCCAATTTCTGTTTTGCTTGGAGTCTTTAGATGCAGGAGCTTGTACCTCCTCATCTTCAGATTGAGTATTTTGATCCTTCTTTGGCTCATGAGGAAAATATTTCTGAATGGTCTTCCTCTTATTTCTCTGCTTGCTCATTTTCCCAGCCTGAGCCTGGTTTTGGTTTGCTTCCTGAGCTTTTGGGACACTCCCACAAGGGTCTCAGTGTGTGAGGTTCTGTCCTCCCTCCTGGTCTGTGAATGACCATAGGCGCCCCCCTTTGCCTCGGGGCTGAGGTGTGGGGGGCCTGCTGTTCTATGGTGGGTCCTAGCCTGTGATCAGGATCTGAATGTGGTCAGAACCCCAGAGTCCCGTTCCAGAGGCAGAGGACAGAGCTCTTCAGTCTCTCTTCACTCCCTTTCCTCAGCTCAATGGGCTCATGCCCTGGGGGGCTCCTGCTTACCAGCTCCACCTGCTTCTGTTTCCTGGATCAGGGCTGGAGAAAGACCAAGATGCTCATTTTTGTGCCCTGAGGGCTGGGTTCCACATGCTTGTGCTCCCTCTGGCAGAGTTCCTCGGCTGTTCCCCCACGGTGTGCCTGGTGCTCCCCGGGGTGCAGCTCAGGAGGCTCCCCCACTGCTGTGAGCTTTGGCTCCCAGTGCCCTGGGGCTGCCTCCGGGAGGCTGAAGTTCTTTCACTCTGGCGGGCCTCCCCTTTGGAGGCCGCCCCTCCGACCCCGGGGAGCAGAGCCTTTCTGTTCTTTTCCAGGTTACCTTGAGTAGGAGAACTGCCTCAATGGGTCCATTTGTGGGTTCTGTCTCTCGAAAGTTTAGTTAGAGTCCTTAGTTTCACATTTTTATCAGAGAGCGCCTAAGACTTGATCCCTTCTTCTACCTAATGTTTTAAAGAAATGAAGCCATCACAAATTGCCTCATATGATCTTTAAAACATGACTGTGAAGTCAGTGCTTTTTTATCCCCACTTTAATGAGGAACTGAGGCAGACACATATGACTTACTCAGGTAGCACAACTAAGTATCTGAGACAGAATTCAAAGTTAAGTCTTCCTAGGTCCAGTGCAATACTATCCAATGCAATTCCTGGCCTTGATAGATAAGTTAATTGAGGAACAAGGAGGTTATAATTTCGAAGAACATATGTTTAGAACTAGACTTGACTCCAGAGACTATCTAGTTCAGTTTCTTCAATGTACCAATGATGAGATTTAGGATTACCCAAGTTACGTGCTTACCCAAGGGTCATATCAGTAGTTAATATCAGAGGAGAGATTTGAACCCGGCTCCCCAAATCTTTTTCCATTGTTAGTTGTTGTTGTTCAGTTGTTTCAGTCATTTCAAATACTTTGTGATCCCACTTGGGATTTTCTTGGCACACATGTTGGAGCAGTTTGCCATTTTCTTCTTCAGATCATTTCAAAGATGTGGTAACTGAGGCAAACATGGTGAAGTGGCTTATCCAGGATCACACACCTTGACAGTGTCTGAAACCAGATATCATTTCGGAAAGGTTAGACTTACTGACTCCAGGCCTGGCACTTCATCTACCATGCCAATTAATTGTCATATTTTCTATAGCATTAGTTATTAAAAGTATAGATTTTCTATTAATTCTATTAAGTAATTGATTCTATTAAAATTAATTTCTATTCATTCTATTATTTATTTCTAGTAATTCAGATGAAAAAAACCATTCTTCAAATTGTAGTGGTAGAATTTTGCCTATCACCATATGACTTTGTAAGGTACTTTCCAAGTGTCATATGATGATTATGTGTGACTGATAGATGGCACAAAGGACAGAACACTTGATCTAGAATTAAAGAAACCCGAGTTTAAATCTTGCGTCAGAGTCTTAATAGTTGTATGACCCTGGACAAGCCTCCTAAGTGGTGTCTGCCTCAGTTTCCTCAACTATAAAATAGGGATACTGAAAGCACTTGAAAACTAGAGCAGTTTTGCCATAATTGAAATAACATTTATAAAATAATTTTCCAACTTTAAAATATTAGATAAATGGTATTGTTATTAAAACCATTGATATAATAATAATTTCTAGTCATTGTGGCTTCCAGATCACAGTTCTCTACCTACTAAGCAATGATTAGAATGTTCTTTAAATATCAAGTGAAGGCCATTGTCAACTGGTCTCTGGAATTCCTCTCAAAATAAAAAAAAAACTAAATATTTTCTATTATTGATTTCACAGGACTAACCAGAAAGGACTTTCTTCTTCTTGGGGAATCCCAAGTATTACCCAGTTCAAAGAATTTTAAGATCATAGGAGGTGGCATTGGATGTGAAGTATCTTCATAATTCCAGGATTCAGAAGGGGCCTCAGCATGGGTTTGCCATGTTGACTTGTATATTTATATTCAAGTGAAGAAACACTTATAGGAGATACAACATGTTTGCCTGGGGGTCTGGCCTATATCAGGGCTAATTTCCTAAACTGGATAACCAACATGTAATTAGAGAAATGGCAGGGGGGCATTAGGAGGCTGTGTATTTCTCTCAAAAATTTCAGATGTGATTGATTCATTTATTGGATAGAAATGTCAGTGCCCGCTGCATTATTCAAATTCAGAAATATGTTTGAATTTCAGCTGGTATTCTTTCTTTAGACAGATGATCAGACTTAAGAACAATTTGCCCTCCATATGAGATAAACAAGATATTTTGCTCTTAACTTTCTGAACCAACAGAGATGTAGTTATGCTCCCTTAAGAATGTTGATCTTTCAGGTCCCTTTGGGCTGAAAATTCTCTAACTCTGTATGACAGAATCAAAGAAAGAAAAATCTCATTTGCATTAGTACTAATCAGCTTACTTTTAATCTTTTTTTCTTCCCTCAAAAATCAGAAAAAAGGTGTGCTTTTTTATCTTTCACACTAGAGTCATGGAGCACCACAGAGAAATCTTATTTCTTCTTATTTCTTCTCTCCTCTTTCTTTTTCCTCTGAAACCATACACAGAGAAAGGGGTTGAAAGTTTTCAAAGAAGTCAAATGATCAGGAATTATCAGCCTGAAAGATATAGTATTTCCAAGTTAAGACAGAATATTATCTTGGGATGACTTCCCTTTATTTCACTGGGAGAGGGAAGCCACTGGAAATGTCCACCAATTCATGTCAGAAATTTCTTCTACAAGGGGTGGCTATGTGGCGTAGTGGATAAAGCACCAGCCTTGGAGTCTGGAGTACCTTGGTTCAAATCCGGTCTCAGACACTTAATAATGACCTAGCTGTGTGGCCTTGGGCAAACCACTTAACCCCGTTTGCCTTGCAAAAAAAAAAAAAACTAAAAAAAGAAAAGAGTAATCTCTTCTACAATGTGTAGTCTGAGAGTTGTCCAGGATAGCAAAACAAAACAAAACAAAGCATTACCTAGAACACTCACAAGTGTAGCCAAACTTATTTAAAACACCTATTAAAACAAATAAATATATATACCATAAAACACAGATAATGTCAATATGTGGGGCATATTGACTAGGTGCTTCAGTGAATGAAATACCAGGCCTGGAATCAGGATGAGTTGAGTTCAAATCTGACCTCAAACACTTTCTAACCTTGTGACCCCAAACAAGTCATCTAACCATGTTTGCCTACAGTTTCCACATCTATAGAAAGAACTGGAGAAGGAAATGTCAACACTAACTTTGACAAGAAAACCCCAAATGTACTCAAGAAGACTCATGAATGACTACAGATGACTAAACAACAGGACTGTTAATGGGGTTTTCTAAGTTAATTTGTCACCAACAGAGATCTTTGCAGATGGTATAGTGAACTCCAATTCTATTTGAGTTTGATACTACTGGTTTAGAGATCTGAAGTTAAATTACTTGCTTAGTTTCACAGTCATTATGTCCAAGTGGGGGGTTTGAACCCTACTCTCTCTGACCTTTAAACCAGAGAATTATGCTCTTCTCAACACAACAGTCATTATTTTTATTCAAATATTTTTGAAAACTATTCTTGCTGATCCACATTTTTTAAATCCTTCTTTGGGGGACTTTTGGCAGCTTGCCACCCTAAACAAATATGATTCCTTCATGAATGCTAAATTGTAAGGGGAAATTTCAGCAGTCTATCCAGGGAGCCATTCATTCCCCAGGGGACTTTGAGCTTTTGGTAAGACCAGGGGAATTAAAACTTTAATTTCTGTAAGATAGTAATGACATAGTGGATATGTTACAGGCCTTAATTGATATTATTAATTTCATGATTGCTCTTACAAAGATAATTAATGTAACTATGATTATAATAATTGGATTGCTAATTGCCATATCTATCCTGGCCACCCCCATCCTAAGTCTATCTTTCTTCCTGTCTCTCTTTTAAAGAGGACAGACTCAGTTTAGTGGAAAATGAACAGAATATTTTTGAAATGCCAAGACTCTGGCCTTTGAAAGCAGTTGTTAAATGACTACTACATTTGACATTAATATAAGCACAGCAGAAACACAAAATTTGTGCAGAGAAAGCTATTACTTTGATTCTACATTTATTTCATAATCCAGGGCATAATCTCTAGAGACCGTCTGGGGTGCTAGAAAGAAGGGGTAGGTGATTGAATCTGCATTCATGAATGTGTACTAGATTGGCTGGGCTCAGATAATGATTTAGGGATGACGATTCTTGCTATAAATGAGTGAATCTTAAAATTATTTGATGCAGAACTTGATTGTCCACTGAGACTGATATAATAGTGGGATTGTTTATAGAATAGATGTCACTTGTGAAAACTTGAATTATATTAAATATAATCATAATCATAAGAAGGAGGAGGGAAGGAAGAAAGGAAGCAGAAGGAGGATAGGGAGGAAGAGAGAAGGAGGAAATGGATGGCGGAAGAAGAGAGAAGAAGAAAGAAGAAAAAGGAAGAAGAAAGAAAAGGAAAGTGGAAGAACATGAGGAAGGAAAAGGAGGAGGAGGAAGAGGAGGAGGAGATAAAGTAGAGAAAGGGATTAAAAATAGTTAGGAAGCCGTAAGGGGAAGAGGAGGAGGAGAATAAAAGGAAGAAATAATGTTTAAGATTTGCAAAGTGTTTTACCTATATTATTTGATGCTCATTCTGGCCTTATAATATAGATGCTATTTTTAATCTCTATTTTAGAGATGATGAAGCTGGCACTGAGAAAGATTAAATGAAATTTTCAGTATCACACAACTAAAAGTCTTCAATCTCTTTAGCAAGGTTCTAGGAACTCTAAGTCTCTTCCACATTCTATTTCCTCCCACTCACAATACATGGAAGAACCAAACTAACATTGTAGGAGAAGTGAGTAGTAGCAACAACAATATTACTATTTCTAAAAATTAATTTTATAGTAATTAATTATCAGTATATATAGTACTTTACTGTGAAAAGCATTTTACATATATTATTGTTGCACAAAATAACAACATTTGAGAGTTAGAAAAGATCTCATTGTTCACCTAGCCCAACCCATGCTCAAGAGAGAATCTCCACTATAATGTATTATCCAATAAGGAATCATTCTTTCCTAGTTGTGCTTCTGATTCTCTGGATTTCACCACTATGATTCTCCTGCATTCTTACCCTGGCACATCCCTCACCATGTCAGCAGCTAAGAGTTCCTTCTGGGACTTACATTTTGAGGAATGTGTCCAAGCCATCCATCCTTTCTCATTCTGCCAGTTCCCTTTTATGCAACTTCCTTGAAGGCAGGGACTATCTTTTGTTTTGCTTGGATTTATATTCTCTATATTTGATTCAAGTTTTAACATAATAAAAGCTTAATAAATGATTGATGCCTTCTTGACTTTCCATATCCACTTGGATATATCCTTTGAGGAAGAAGCCACTTTCTTCTCAAGAAGTCCGTCCCACTTTTGAATATCTCTAACTTTTCAATACTTTCCCCTTTGTCATCAAACATAAGTTTCGCTAGTGGCAACTTACGTCAATTGTTGAAGATTCCAATTTTAAGTCAAGATTTAAGTGCTTTTCCATAAGAATATAAACTTTCACATTTTTAAGTTAGCAAATTATTACCTTTTCCTCCTCCTGAGTTTTTATTCACCTAACCTAAAATCTCTGATTCATTTAATCTTTTTCTACATGACATGTACACAAGACCCTTTCTTATCCTCATAGCACTCTTCTTAAAGTTCTCCAATATAATAATATCCTTCCTATACTGTGGCAACCAGAACTAGACTAATCACATCAGGAGTTTTAGCAGGGAGCCTCTTACACTCCTATTTAGGTAAAGCAATCTTGCTAATAGAATATCATGAAAACTTCAAATTAGGCAACTGAATAATGTAAGAGCAAGCTGAAAAGAATCTTAAAGGTCATCTACTATAATTCTCTCATATTACATATTGAGAAATTAAGGCACAAGGAACTAAAAGGACTTCCCCTGGCTAACACAGGATGAAATATGAGAAAACCAGGATTGAATTCTACTTTTTCTTATTCTAAATCCAGTATACTTTTTACTATATTATGAGTTATAACAATTGGAATGTGCCTGGCATATTGGTGCATCAGTGAAGAGACCAATATTACAAATCCACTTTTTCACCAAGCTGCAGCAAGGTTATGTTGCAGACTACCTAAGTCAAATTCCTGGCCAAATTCTATTGTGATTCTTTCCTGATGGGATCATGATTAAACTTCTCCTGAAATGGGAGAATTTGACATGGAGGGATTGATGCCCATTTCCCTTTGTTGCTGTTCACATTGTCTGCATGGAATAATTAGAGTAATCGAGATGCAGGCCCTGCCTTTAATTAAACTTCACTGCCCTGTGTAAGGAGTAATAAATTCACACAAAATAAAACTGGAAAGGATTTCACTCCAGATTGGATTGCATATTGATTTCAATGATAATAAAATGTATGTGTATGGACACACTGATAATTAACACTTGTAAATCATTTCCAAAAGGCCTTATTTATTAAACTCATCCATATACAGGTGGCATTCAAATGATACTGAAACATCTGGATAATAGCTGGAATATTCCAACATCCAGATGTTTGGTCAAGGTGGCAATCAACATAAGGATTCTGGAGACACCTGCTATCTTCTAAGTACAACTAAATAACTAGCTTAATTTGAATCATCGTTTATCATCTTCTATCACCTACCAGCGCACTAAGGTCCAGCTTGCATAGTCATCTTCCAATCCTTGTTGCAATTAGGTAGACTAGTAGATTGAGTGTTGTATTTGGAGCTAGGAAGAACCGAGTTGGAATCCCAACTTAGATACTCACAATCTGAGTGTGATTCCGGGCAAATTCTTTTATTCGTATTTGTCCTCATCTGCAAAATGAGGATAATAATAAGGCCATTACTGTGAGAGTGTCATGGGAGTCAAAAATAATATATGTAAAATGCTTTGCACAGCCAAGTACTATATATACTGATTATTAATTACTATAAATTAATTTTTAGAAATAGTAATATTGTTGTTGCTACTACTCACTTTTCCTACTATGAGCAATTATGCTCCATATACGTTTCTATTTTGCATCAGCAAAAAACAAGTAATATTACAATTGCTATTACAGGACAATCTTCTGCCTCAAGGCCTCAAATAGTACCCATGCAACTATCTAAAACAAAGTCTTATCATAAAAGTACCTGTATATTTCTGTCTCTGTATCAATATACAGTACATCAATATACCAGTAGAAGGCGAAATTATTGATATCAGAGTGGAAAAGGACCTCAAAATTCTTCCCTAACAAATCTTTCTTTGGCAGCAGAGAAAATTAATTGCAAAGAAATTGTATAACTTGTCTACAGTGTCATAGCTTAGAAGGAGGTTTGAACCCAGTTTGTCCTGGCTTAGGAAGCACTTAACTCTATGCCCTGTATGAAGTATGCTGTCTCTGAGTATAATTTACTTCAGTGGAAGCTAGGTGGAATATTGGATAGAGTTTTGTATTAAAATCAGGAAAACTTGGGTTGAAATACTTCCTTAGGCACCTACTAAGTTATATGACCATGAGCATATCATTTAATCTCTCTAAGACTCAGTTTCCTAATTTGTAAAATGGAAATAATAACATCATCTAACTCAGAAAGTTGTGTTGATCAATTGAAAGGTCTTTTAAAAAAGTTTTTTGCAAGTTAAAAATGTAATAAGAATATCATGATTATTAATACTTATTTTCTATTGCTATGTGCCAGAACATGTGATAAGCTCTGTACAATTATTTCATCAATATCATCCTCAATCATTTCTTTTAATCAAGAATTAGGAAGATCATTCCAAATACATAAAATAGTAGTAATAAACTCATTCATCATTCATTGATCAAATGTCATAGTCAATGTCAGACTAAGGGAAATAATTTTCCAGCTTGGTTATTTCTTTTTAAGTGACTGAAATATTTGAGATATTCATGGGGGTTCATTTCCATCTGTTTTTTATCTTGATGCAACTCTCAAACTTAGAAAGTTTGTTAGTGAGATTGATGGACTTTCATCATATTTCCTAAAAGTCCTTATATTTTAAGCTCTTAACATCCTTGATTTTATTTTAACTGGTTTTCCCATCATACAAAAGAGACTATCCCCCCCCCTTATCCAGGTTTACTCATCCATTGGATTTTGTAATAATCTGCACTTAAAGAATTAAAACAAAACAAAACAAAGACAAAACAAACAAAACAATCCATGACTGGGAACCTGAAGGAAAGTGTCATAATTGAGACAGAACTAGAAGAATCCAATTACTGACTGCTGTGCTAAATGATTGGTTGAAGGTAAAAAAACAACTCTCACACATTAACTTTAATATGATAACCATTTGTAATTGAATTGTCTTTACGTAACTTCAATGGATGAGTATAGAATTCCAGTGGCCAGAATGATGGTATTTGGTGCTCTGTAGCAATGAGCAGGGATAAATTGCTGTAATGGGATTCTTGGTTGCACTGCTCTATTAATTTAATAGCAGACTCTGACTTTATTACAGTAAATAACATATTCATTAAAATGTTTAAACACTCATGAAAGGGAAGAAGAGACATTAGAAATGCACTCTGCCAGCATAACTAACAAAGGCATGAAATAATTACAGGGGGTTAGCACTATTTTAATGCTCTCTCTCTCTCTCTCTCTCTCTCTCTCTCTCTCTCTCTCTCTCTCACACACACACACACACACACACACACACACACACACACACACACAACACACACTCACATTCACAAGGGTGTGATTATATGGACATATACAGTTTCAATATAAGTTTCACAGATTATGTGCCATTAATGAATTATTCATTTAACAAAAGAGCAAGATTTCATTTGCAGAGATCAGGATCTCTGGGAAATTGAGACAGTTATAACGGGAAGAAACAAATGCTGACATTTAAGAAGAAAATATTTGTAGGATTAGGATCAAAACTCTGGAAATGGAAGAGACTTTGCAGCTCATCTAGTGCAACTCCCTTTTTAACATGTGAGGCAACAGAGACTGAAGGGTGAAGTAACTATTGCATAATTTCTATAGACATGTAGCAAAGGTGGCCTCATATTCATAGCCTCTTCTAAGGTTATGTTGGCTAAGACTACTAAGGCAACTATCTTTCTAAGGTGACTTTTAAATGTTGTCATTTACTGTATTAATTTATTCTGTGGGGAAAATTGGGAAAAACCATAAAATGGAAATATTTCATAGTTAATATTTATTTATATGATATCATGCAGTAGTCAAATGACTCTACTCAGGTTCCTTTTTACATAATTTCACTGATAACTTTTGTTTTTATAGTATCTTCATACTCCCTCCTTCCCTAAGGAAGAGATACATTCATTGTAACCAGAAGAATAAAAAGAGGAAAAAAGCCCTAATTAATCTAAACCAGTCTGAAAGTCACTAATTTCCAATGGTATATGCAAGTATCCCACTCTCACAGTTTTTAATCTCTACAAGTAGTCAAGGGAGATACTTTTCTTAATACTTTTCTTGGACCAAATTTCATCATTTTCATTATGCATAATTCATTTATTCTTTGGTATATAAGTGTGCTGTTTCCTCCTTCTATTTCACTCTGTATAGTTTCCTTTAATGTGAATCAAACTATGATAGATATCTTCCCTTTTGACTTTTTAAAGCACATCTTTGCTGAGATTCTAGAAATGGGTAAAAGAAGGCACTTTTACAAGTTCAAATTCAATTAAGGCTGGTACAAGTAAGCACCTGTTTAGCCCTTCTATGACCAATTAAGGGTGATATTTTAATACAAAGGTTATCCTCCAATGAATGGAGGATCTCAAGAAATGGATATTTTATAATGTGATGAAGACCACAACCCATTCTTGTTTTCTTATCCTGAATGCATCTTTCCCATGTTTTCCATAAATTTACCTTCAGTGAGTGGAGTGGGTAGTATCTACACAATGTGTTGATGATTTTCTTTTTTCTTGGTAGCACTGATAAAAATGGTTCACATCAATATGTTTAAATACAAGAGATAAATATAATGAAAAGGACTCTACTGAAGGATGGATAAGATAGTCCTAGTGGAAAATAATCTTTAGAAATAAGGTAAACAAAGGAAAGAACCTGGATAAAACCAAAGTTGTGGCATAGTCAACATTTCAAAGTGACCATAATTGAATGTGCAGATTGAAATTTCCTAAATGAGCTAAGTGGACAAGAAGTCAACTGGAATTTTGAGTCCCTATACATCATACTTTCACTCTAGGTTGTGCCTACAGGGGGAATGTAATGTTTAAGTGGAATAGAAATGTATAGTACATATATACATTTGTCTAGATCCTTGTGTGTCTAGCCAGTCAAAATGAATCAAATGAAACAAATCTTTGGAAAGAAAAAGTACCCAGATACTTTATGAACAAAAGTATAATGGTGGGAAAAGTCTTAACAGTAAGCTGTCTGCCTCAACAAAATTTCATTGCAAGTAAAAATAGTCTTAACCTCTCTTCTCAATCTAATTTCTTCTTCCATGTCTTTTCTTTTCCTCTACTTCATTTATTCATTTCCTAGCGGTGGGACTTAGCTGTTTAAACTATTCACTTAATCTCTGTCTTATTTTCTTCATGTCTTAAATTAAGATCACAATAATGCCTACCTTTTTTGACTACTATGAGAAAAGAAGATATTTGGAAAGCACCTTGATATAAGTTTACTACTACTGCTACAATTACTACTGCTGCTGTTGCTGCTACTACTGGTTCTACTTTCACTATTACTGTTATACAGCTACTGATACTACAACTCCTATTAACTTTGTTACTGCTATTGCTACTGCTACTGCTGCTGCTTTTGCCACTGCAACTAAAACTATTCTTCATCCTCCTATGATAAGTTATTACTCATCTTCTTTAGTCAATTCAATGTCTTATTATACTAACTGATACAGAACCATCTAGATATGTGATTCATACCTTAGTTTGAATTTAATAATCATTTTTCCAGACACAAAAAAGCACATGTGAATATGTACTCATTTTAGGGTCACTGACTTGAATATGTTCTCTTGGACTCTGGTGAAGATATCCAAAATCTTGAGACCAAGTGCCTTGGGCATAGTAGATCACTCCAAAACCATGATGAGATCCAATATGAACCTGCTTTTCTGCTTTATGCTAAGAAACATGAAAATTTTCTATCTTACTGCAACTAAAATCTTACAAATTTATTATTTCCCCCATTACAATGTAAACTTTTGAGAGAATGAAGTATCTCTTCTATTTATATTTTCAATTCTTATAGCAGTGCTTTGCACTTGGAAAACAATATAGATGCTTATTTCATTCATTTATTTGAGGTGGTCAGAAACAGAATTCACTTTCCTAAATTAAATTCAGCGCATTTTTATTTTTTCTTGACTCATTTTCTATAATATCTTTCTAAAATATATGTACAGTCAAACTAATCCAAGGATATGACATTCCAACTGTACATCATTCTCTGAATGATAGGTATTTTTCATCCATTTAGGCTTCTCAGTGTGGATTCTTTGGTAAATGTATTTTATGCAATCATGGATATCATTCAGAATACTCTGTTATGTTCTGAAGCATTTAGCAATGATTGCAATGCTATTGGAAGACATGTTATTCTGAAGACTTCATTATTTGAGGGAAATTCTCTTCCATTTGCTCATTGCTAAGGATGTTCTCCAAAATAGCAATGAATGATTTTGGAGAGTACATCTTCATACTTATGGCTTTGCTTCATCTCCTCTTTATTATAAAAGCTCCCTTTGATTATGGATTACTTCAGTTTTTTATAACTCTCTTAATAGTACCTATCACAATGTATGTTATAAAGTAGACATCCAAGAAATAGATGCTGTTGATTTATTGACCATTGAATATCTTTGAATAGAATTATCTCATTTACTGCATTTATCAAAAATTTTTATAGGGTCTTCATGTAAATGTGAAAATTTCTTGAAGGACCATTGAAATGGCATTTATTTTTCTATTGCTTTAAACACTTCTTTGAAATCAACATTCAATAAAAACAATAGAATTTTCTGTTGATTAGTGCATTACTACTAATAGTTTGATGATATGGGTTTTGGATGCAAAATTATATAAAAGTTTGTCTTTTCATTTCTCACATTTTCATTAAGACCTCTTTCATTAACTGCTCAGATGAAAAACTCACAAATTAGGTCACTAGGTACTGATTTCCTCCATATATCCTTTCTTCATATAATTTTATTATCTGTGATTTTTCCCCATTCTTCTTATGTTTCATCTATGCTCTTTTGAGTTATCTTAAAAACATTCCCTAAAGCATTTATCTCCAGTTTTTAACATGCTACAGTTCCTTTTCTCAACTATATTCTCACATTCCATTTCAACCTGTTAGCTTCATTCATCAGACACTAAGGTAATAGAATACATAATGGGTGAATCTACTCTCGTTGAAGATGAAAATAGATAATTATAGAAACACTGAAATATTTGTTTGGTTTTACTTCTACTTATGTATTTTTGCCTCATTCGTTGTATGAAAGCTGGAAAGGTATTGGGGTATGCCACAATTTGTTATACCATACAAAACTTTCCACAGTCTTATTTTACTTCTACTGCTCTTCATGATTTATTAGATGATAGTATTCAAAAGATTTATGCTTTATTTGCTTGAAGTTTCTTTTAATTTGCAAACTTTTGATAATTTTTGGTTAAACTGGAATTATATCATGTAACACAATTTTTGCTGTTCTCTCTTGGTTCTGCTTTTCCACTATGATCTCTAAGAATTAGTGCATGAAGTAGATGTTCACTTGATTTTTCCATTCTTGTGGTATTCATCTTTAACTCTGTCTACCTTCCTATACCTCTCCTCTCAGAAATTATTAACTTATTTATGTGCATTTTTTCATCTAATGAATGAAAGTACCTTGAGGCCAGGTACTGTTTCGTTTTTGTTCTTGTATCCAAAGTTCCTGACACAGTACCTGGTAATATACTAACTGCTTTGTAAATGTTTCATTTTAAACTAACCTCTTCCATTTTTAATGCCCATAGTTACATAATAATTTTAAAATGGTAAGTGAACATAGTGTTCATGGGCAATGCAAAATAAAATAACTCTCTCTGCTGATGTAATCACCTCCACTAGCTTCTCTATTTTCTTATTCAAGGAGAAGCTGAAAAACATCCTTCCATTTAGCTCCAACTTCTTTTCGTGCGCCTATTTTAAAAGATGGCACAAAACACTGTATCTACAAAAGAAAAAAAACCTACAAACTATCTTTACAAAGAAGCGGCAAAGGAAAAATAACTTAATTCCAAAGAAAGATGAACACAGTAAATGGCAATTACTTGGCTATTTAGGACCAGCCATCATTTCCTTTCCCCACTTTGCATTTACTGTCCTTTTGGGTTCCTTCTCCCATCTCTTTCTCTACCACTGTTCTCTTTAGATCTTTAATGCAAAGTTTCAGATATCAAATGGGGATTTTTTTTTCATTTTAGCAAGCCTTTGAAGTCATCACTAAGATTTCAGTGTGCCAGCCTTGACTAATGGTGCACCACATAGCATATAAAATTATCTGGCCATGAGAAGATGGGGGAAAAAACAATCTAGAGAAAGTTCAATTTGTAGTTAGGCCCAATATCCTTTTTGATATGATCAATTCTGTCCACTAAGAGCAGCTTCTGTCAAATGTCTTCTCACACATTCCTGTCGATGCTAGAACACAAAATACCCTTTTCCATTATCACTCACTCTCTCAAGTACAGTAACAGAAGGATAAAAAAATATATTATTTACTACAGAAATATTCCCTGTAAAATGAACAATGGAGTAGTTACAATAACAGTGCCCTAGTGTTCCTGGTTCTAGCTTTCTCCATCCCTTCTTGAATCCTCATAGTTGGCTATCATAACCAGTACATCAAAGTCTATTAATCTTGCTTGTGATAAGCTCCAAAGCAAAATGATGCAACATAGTATAAGATAAAAAATAGAATGTTAAAGGCCCTAATAGAAACACACAGAGATAAGATTTAAAAGTGGAAAAATACTCAGGAATAAGGTTGATTTGTCTTTGTGTACTTGTCAAACAAATGGCTACTTGGAAAAAGATCTCCATCAAATTGTTATAGTGGGGAATAAAATTAATTGATAACTAATGGCCAGCCTGCATGCTTCATGGTAATATATAAATGGTGAGAAAACAAGAGGAAGGTCTCCAGCATGTTGGATGAGTCACAGAAGAGGATTTAAGGTTGTCATGGATGTTATATAAAATGTAAAGGTTTGCATTGTTGATAATTACATATGTCTAAGGCATTCCTAGCTCAGGGAAATTGTATGTCTTGAAGTATTGAAGTATCAGGCAAAAGTCTTATACTTTTCATTTTGGTTGCAAGAACTAAATCAAATGCTATCATAATATTATCTCACGTGTAACTACAATTCAATAAAATAGTTTCCTCACAATAATTTGGGGAGGGAGGCTAAATAAGCTCTAGTGTTCTCACCTACAAATAAGGAAACTGAGGTTCACAGATGTGAAATGACTAGCCTATTGTCACAGAACTTTTCAGGATAGAGATTGAGTTTGAATCCAGGTTTTCTGTGCCTTGGTGATCTTTCCACTATATACCACTATATCACTGTATTCAATCCTAAAGGACTGTGGGCATGTGCATGATTTGCTTGAAGAGACTGGCACATGCCTACATATTGCTTTAGCTTATGATTCTATAAAAAAGGTTTATTTTTTTGATACATTAAAGTGTCTTGATTGGGATTTTGTATATACTGACTTAAAATTTAGAGATTCTAAGTCTATAGATTCCGAAAGCAAACATCAGACATACTAATCATAAGAGGAATTGGAAGAAAGAAGGAAAAATATACTTGAGGAAACAGAGGAAAACAGTTATTAAATAACATACCCAGGATCATAGGCTAGTAAGAGTCTGAGAAAGAATTTGAACTTAAGTCTAGATTTAATGCTCTATCCACTGTGACAGCAATTGTCTATCTAGCAGTACAGACTTGTGAACTATCTGAAGAGAAGTTATCCATTATTTTTCTCTCTGAGTTTCTCTCTTTATTGCCATTTTCTCTATATTCCTTTTTAAAAATATTTTGATTTATTTGTTTTTCCAACAACATTCAAGAGTAGTTTTCACCAATCATTTTTTGGCAAGGTTTGAGTTTTATATTTTTTCCCTCCCACCCTCCTACCCCTGACAGAATCTAATTTAGACTATACATGTGTAATTATGCTAAACATAGATACATATTAATCATCTTGTAAAAGAAGAATCAAATCCAAATGTAAGAAAAAACATAGGAGAGAAAAACATGGCATAATACATAAAGACAACTTTGAAAAATTGAATATAGGAAGCTTTGTTCTGCATTTAAACTTCACAGTTCTCTTTCTGAATATGGTCAGTATTTTCCATCATGTCTTTTAGAATTGTCTTTAATTATTGTACTGTTGAAGTGGCAAGTCCATCACAGTTGATCATTATCCAATATTGCTGTTAATGTATATAATGTTTCTGAAGTTGTATGCATTTCATTCAGCATTAGTTCAGGTAAGTCTTTCCACGCTTCTCTGAAATTCCATCCCTCTTGATGTTTTTATAGAACAATAGTGTTCCATCACATTCATATAGCACAATTTGTTTAGTGATACCTCAATTGATGGACATCCCTTGATCTCCAATATTTTTGCCACTATGAAAAGAGTTGTTGTGAATATTTTTGCCCATGTTGGATTTTTTACCCTTTTTGGGGTTCTCTTTGAGATACAGACCTAGTAGTGGTAATGCTGGATTAAAGGGTATGCACAGTTTTATTGCCCTTTGGGAATAATTCCAAATTGCTCTCCAGAAAGATTGGATCAGTTCACAACTCCAGAAACAATGTATCAGCTTCTCAGTTTCCCATATCTCCTCCAACATTGATGATTTTTCCTTTATAGTCATATTTGCCAATCTGATAACTGTGAGATGGTACCTTATAGCTGTTTTACTTTTCATTTTCCTAATTAATAATGATTTATCACAAATTTTCATGACTATAGATAGCTTTAATTTCTTCATCAGAGAATTGTTTTTCCTTGTGCTTTGAGCATTTATCAGGTCACGAATGACTTCTTTTCTTATAAATTTGACCCAGTTTTCTATATATTTGAGAAATGAGTTCTTTGTCAAAAACTCATTAGAAAAATTGTTTTCCAATTCACTGCATCCCCTTTAATCTCGGTTGCATTGGTTTGGGTGCAAAAACTTTTCAGTTAAATGTAATAAAAATTATTTATTTTGTCTTTTATTAGGTTTTCTATCTCTTCTTTGATCATAAACAGCTCCCCTTTCCGTATATCTGATAGATAAATTATTCCTTTTTCTCCTAATTGGCTTGAGATATAGCATTTTATGTCTAAATTCTTTATCTTGGTATAGTGTGTGAGTTGTTGGTCTATGCCTAGTTTCTCCCATACTATCTTCCATCTTCCCAGCAATTGTTTTTTATCAGAGTGAGTTCTAATTCCAGAAACTAGAATCCTTGGATTTATCAAACAGCAGATTATTATTGCTGTTGTACTATTGTTTCTGTTGCACCTAGTCTATTCCACTGATCCACCACTCTGTTTCTTAGCCACAACAAAGAGTTCTGATGACAAGTGCTTTAAAATATAATTTTAAATCTGGTATGGCTAGGTCTCTTTCCATCGCTTGTTTTCATTTATTCCCTTTATATTATTGATATTTTTTCCTCTATATGAAGTTAATTACTATACTTTCTACCTCAAAAAGTATTTTGGGGGGTGGCTAGGTGGCACAGTAGATAGAATACTGGCCCTGGAGTCAGGAGTACCTGAGTTCAAATATGGCTTCAGACACTTAATAATTATCTGTGTGGTCTTGGGCAAGCCACTTAACCCCATTGCCTTGTAAAAAAAAGTATTTTTTTTGGAAGTTTGATTGTTATGGAACTGAATAAATAATGTAATTTAGATAAAATTGTCATTTTTACTGACTCAGCCTACCCATAAGAAATTGACATTTGTCAAGTTATTACCCTAATATTTAGATCTGATTTTATTTCTGTGAATAGTGTTTTATAATTGTTTTCATATAGTTTCTGAGCCTTGGCATATTGATAGACTCCCAAGTATTTGATGTTTTCTACCACTACTTTGACAGGAAGTTCTCTTTTTATCTCTTGCTGTTGTATCTTATTAGTAATATATATATATATATATATATATATATGTATATATACATAAATGTTGATGATTAAGTGGGTTAATTTTATTTCCTGAAACTCTGCAAAAGTTGGTAATTGTTTCAAGTAGTTTTTTTAGATGATATTCTAGAGTTTACTTAGTATAGCATCACATCATCTATAAAGAGTGTGAATTTTCTAATTCCTCTAATTTCTTTTTCTTTTGTATTTCTAGGCCTAATATTTCTAATATAAAATTGAATAACAGTGGTGAAAACAGACAACATTGTTTCACCCCTGCTTTTTTGGGGAATACTTCTAGCTTTTTCTAATTACATCTAATCTTGTTGAAGGTTTTTGATAGATATTGCTTATTGTTTTAAGGAACAATGAATTTTTTCCTTTGCTCTCCAGTGCTTTTCATAGGAATGGATATTGTATTTTGTCAAAAGCTTTTTCATCATTTATTGAAATAATTTTATCATATGATTTCTGTTAGAATGGTTTTTGATATGGTCAATTATGCTAATAGTTTTCCTAATATTGAACCATCCCTGCATTCCTAGCATGTATCTTATTTATTAATAGTGTATTATCCTAATGCTAACTTGATGTAATCACTTTTCTAATGTTTTATTTAAAATTTTTTGCATCAATATGCATTAGGGAAATTCGTCTATAATTTTGTTTCTCTGTTTTGACTCTTCCTGTTTTAGGCACCAGCACCATATTGGTGTCTTAGAAGTAATTTGGCAGAACTCCTTCCTCACATATTTTTTCATATAGTTTATGTAGAATTACAAGTGTTGGTTCCTTGAATGTAAGAATCCATCTGGGCCTAGGGTTTTTTTTCCTTAAGGAATTCATTGATGGCTTATTCAATTTCTTTTTCTGAGATGGGGTCAGTTAACTAATTTCCTCTTCTTTTAATTTGGATCCATTTAAATTTTGACAATTATTCATCCGTTTCATTTAGATTGTCAACCTTATTCTGATACAATTGGACAAAATAGTTTTAAATTATCACTTTAATTTCCTTCTCATTTATGGTGAATTCACCTTTTTCATTTTTGATATTGGTAATTTGATTTTCTTCTTTTTTAATCAAATTATTCAAAGTTTTAGCCATTTTTTTGTTTTTTCATAAACAAACTCTTAGTTTTATTTACTAGTAGAATAATCATATTTATTTATGCTTTTAGAGATATGATATTACCCTAATAACTGTTTTGATTATATCCCACAAGTTTTCGTTTTTCTCTCTATTGGATAAAATAATTATTTCTATGAATGGTTGCTAGTTACACTTATTCTTTAAAATTAAATTATTTAGTTTCTAATTAATTTTAGGTTTACCAGTCCATTTTTCTTTATTGCCTGTTATTTTTATTGCATCATGATGTACAAAGAATGAATTTAATATTTCTTCCTTTCTCCATTTGATTATGAAGATTTCATGCCATTAACAAATGGTCAGTTTTTGTATAGATACCATGTATCACAGAAAAAAAAAAGATATATTCCTTTGTATCATCCTTTAATTTTCTCCAGAGGGCTATCAAATCTAAATTTTCTGATATTGCATTCACCTCCTTAACTTCCTTCTTATTTATCATATCCTTTGTTTTATCTAAGTCCAAGAGAGGGAGGTTGAGTTCCCCCCCCCCCAGTATAGTTTTACTGTTTATGTCTTTTTGTAACTCATTTAACTTCTCCTCTAAGAATTTGAATGCTGGGTATTCATGTTTACTGTTGAATATATCGTTTTCTATAGTGCCTTTAAGAAGGAACTAGATTCCTTATCCCTTTAAATGAGATCCATTTTTGACAATTGCTTTGTTTGAGAGATGGATTGCTATCCCTGCTTTTTTCCTTTCAGATGAAGCATACTATATTCTGCTCCAGTCTTTTACTTTGGATATAAGTCACTGCTTCAAATGCATTTCTTGTAAGTAGCTTACTGTGGGATTCTTGTTTTTTAATCCACTCTGCTCTCCTCTCATCTGTATCTATTTTCCAGGTCAGTTATTCTACCAGTAAGATATTTTACCTTTCCTTCCATTTTTTCCTTTTTTTTATATTTTAACAGATTCTTGCTTTCTCGTGAAATCATTAGCTTCCAGTAGTCCTATTCTCTTTCTCAGGGAGGTATTTCTTCATTTAACTTTTTCATTTCCTTTTCCATTTGGTCAGTTTTATTATTAAAAGAGCTGTTATCTTTTTCCAATTGCTCAATTGCATTTTAAAGGATTTGTTTTCTTCTGTCACTTTTTGTTGCAAGATGTTAATTTTCTCTTATTTCTTTTCCCATTTTTTCCATTTTATTTTAAAAATTCTTTCTGAACTCTTCTAAGAAGTATTTCTGGGCTGGAGACCAATTCATGTTCTCCTCTAGACCCTCACATGTAGCATACCTTCTGCTCTCCTTTTCTGAGCCTGTGTTTTACCCATCTTTATCTCCAAGGTAAATTTCAGTGGATCCTGTTTTTCTTTAGTCTGTTTTCATTTTGAGTTTTGATACCTATCCCAAGGTTCTGGTGTTGAATGAGAGGTTTTTTTTTTTGTTTTTGTTTTTTTTTTTGCAGACTTTCAGTGCTCAGAGTCCTAGAGGCTTGCTAACTGCCCTGGGCTCTTGATGTTAGGAACTTCTAAGGGTTGCCTAGTGGATTGATTCATAAGAGAGGTCTGAGCCCCCCTCCCAACTCTCTCTCTCTGGATCATCTGTGCTGTGGATGTTAGTAGCCTACTCTCTACAGTAGAAACAACTGGGTCAATCTATGAGTTTTCTTCAGGAAGCCCAATCCCTGGACTAAACTGATCAGGTTTGAAATGTTATAGGCTCTCTCAGCATAAGGAGGGCAACTGCCTATTCCCTTATTGTGAGAGGTGGCTATGTCAGAGCTGTTTGAGCAGGAATTCTAGGAGCTATCTCTCTCTCTCTAGACTGGTTGCTGGTGCTGGGGAATTCAGTTTCTTGGACTATCGGAAAAGGCAGGAACACATATGGCCATTTCCCAGCTACTTAAGCAAGGATCTCAGACCTTCCTCCTGGATAGGAATGCCAGAGTTTAACCTTCAGGACCCAGGTCATCTAGACCAGCTGCTCAGGCTGAATGTGGGTCCTGGGCCCCTATGTTGGGGTTTTTCAGTGTTGGAGTCACTTGCCATACACCAAATCCTAACTCCAGCCAAGAATCTAGGTTAGTTCCCCTGCCTCACTGTGATGCCTATGTGCTGGGTCTCTGCTGTCTGCCCTGAGCATGCCCATGTGCCCCCCTTGTCCAAGGACAGACTTTCCGTAAAATGCTTTACTCTGATCTTTGGTGCACTCTTGTTGCTCCAAAATCTACTGACACTTGATTAATTGTGGTTCTGAAGGAAATTAAGGAACACTTATCAGAATTTCTGTTTTTTCTCCATCTTGACCAGAAGTCTAGTCTTCACTTTTTTTTATAATTTTTTGGTTTTTTGATTCAGTAACTTCTTATTTTTGTCATTAATTTGAGAAATAATAATATGTTTTCGAACTGAGAGAACTTCTGCTCTAGTCTATTGTCCTTACACCAGAAAAGTGTCATTGTTCTGATGCAGTCACTGAGTTGGAAAAATCTAATGGGAGTTGTCCAGAATTATGAAGTAGAAAATAACAGAATCCACTTTTCTAAACTACCAATATCATTCTCCTTCTATTCTTTTCCAGTTCTAACATTAAATGACATGATCCTGTGATATTCCCTGTTAAGTGTCCATCTAACCACTGAGTGCATCCTGTGATGTGCTTTTACTTCAAAGGCAACATAAGCTTCTTGTTAACAAAAATCATATCTTTTCTCTTTGGGGTGGTTAAATGACTGTTCAGTAAATAAGAGGCCTCCAAGTGATTCCTTGATACTGTAAATGTGAATGCTGTGACTATACACTGTCTCTCTTCCCCATGGCCCTTGGTAGCCAATTAGGCATTACTGTGGTAAAAGACTGTGGCTCCCTCATGACCTGACAGATCACATAGTGCTCCCTCTGCATCTAATGTAAAACTCTACAGAGACTTGAACCTCAAGAGCTGTTCCTCTTTTAATGGGATTATATATAGTTACAGGAACCATAAGTATAGAGGTTCCAATTTGATCAGGTAACTAGGACAGAGAATTCCAGATTTCCTCAGTGACAAATAAATAAATAAAACATCTAAAGACAGTTAGCAGACTCTAAAACAATTCTAAAGCTTCTTTTAAAAAATGCAACTCACGCACTTTAATCTACCACCTTGTAATAGCAGAGGTCCATGTTCAGAACAGAAGCCTAGTGCTAGCCTATCAATGTTGATTCTCACTTCATTTCACAGCTCTATCTTCACAATTCATTTATTTGTAGAATATTTCAAAACCCACTGAACTCTTTGCTTGGCAACTTATGTAGGAAGTGATAACTAACAGTAACTCCTGGTCTCATTATTTTTAAGATGGCGTGTTTACTAGAGTCTTAATTAATTGCCAGAAATTCAACTTTTACCCTCAGGATATGTATGATCTTGGACCTGTCCAACATACAATCAACACACACACACATACATGCACACACACACACACACACATCCATATGGCTCCTGGAAACCTGTTGGGTTTTCATGATGCTGAGAAGGGGTAGTTATTAATAAACAGACTTGCCATATTTTCCCTTAGTTTTCATAAACAGCTTTCTCCACCCCCCTCAATTCTATTTATCATTTTCTCTCTTCCCACATGAGCATCTTATGGTTGAACAGCTACCTTTAGCTCTAAACATACTTCTTAATGGAAAAACAAAACTGCTGTTTCCTTCTGAAAGTTAAATTTTAGTAAATTCTTTTTTCAGAAAAATAAATAGCTTAGGTCTAAAATAGCTCAGGATAAATCTTTATAAAAAAGTCTTGAGTACTGGAATACTTTCTGATTTAATCAGTTTGGAGAGGTAGTCCCTTCATCCAACAGGGAGCTCAAATCCATTGGGACAATAAAAGGTCTTGGAGAGGTACTAGAACTGTGTGACAAATTGATCATTCAGTGGTCAATTTGATGCTAAAAATCATGAAACTTAGTCTGGTTCTTAGAAGAGAGAGAGTTCCTCCTGGCACATGATTTATATTTCATGACTTTAGTAGAATTTGATAGAGTTTATGCCCTTTCAGAATGAGGATGAACTGATAAATCAGAAAGGACATTTTTCCATGGCATCAACTCATCCCTTTTGCATATGCAACCACGGCAAGAGATTTCACTTCTGTTAGCCTCAGTTTCCATCTGTAAAATTAGGAGACTACAATAGACAATCTCTGAAACTCCTTCACTCTTTAACTCTTTGAGCCTCTCTTTTACCTCTTTGGACTCCAGTTTTCTCCTTGGTAAGATGTTGGGGTTGAACTGAATGGTTTTGACAGTAACTTTGATTTCTAAATCTGTGATCCTATGACCCTGAGTTCATTTTCAAATTATAATGATATCAGGTTAGGATAATGATATAGAGCAAAAGATGTCTCTAAATGCTCTGAGATCAGCAGTTATGAGGAAGTGAGGTATCTGGTAATATTACCTGCTTATTCCATGTGTTATTTTGGGCAAAACACTTAAGTGGTCTAAGTCTCAAAGCCACTTAACCCCATTTGCCTTGCAACAACAACAAAAATAAACCTATAAAAAAAAGAAAATGATATTATAAATTCCTACTTGCAGAGTGATGTAGGGAGGTGAATCAGAAGATCTGTTCAAATCTTTCTGTCTCTTCTATTATATAAACCAAAGGAATGAAATGATTGGGGTAGAAATTTAGACAGAATCTGATATCATCCCAACTTTGTATCATTTTAGAAACTGGAGCTTTGGAGTGCAATCTTTATATTTTTGGCTACATTGATAAGATTTGATGGAGAAATAATGGAGTACTGGTACAGTTGCTTAGGTTTTTTTTTTCCTTTAATACACAGAGCAACCTTTTAATATTAAAACAATGCATTTTTATTTAAATTATTCATTGTTTTATGAATCTGTATGAGAATGCCCACTGCTAATGTAGATTTAAATCATGTTAATAATATTGGGGAAGATATATGAATTTGGCATCAGAGATTTCTGTTAAAATTTCAGTTTTTCCACTGTCTACCTTTGTGCTTGAGCATGTCCCTTAATTTCCATTGGTCCCAGTTTACTTCTTTTCAAAATCAGGAAACTGATCTACATTGTTTCTGAAGTCCTTTTCAGTAATCTATATACAATCATCAAATTAATTTGCAACTTCCTAATCTGTGAAGTCCTTTTCTATATGTTGTTTCCAGCCATGAAATATGAAGCAACACATTTATAACATAGCACACTTTTTTCCCTAAAAGATTCCACTGCATTTTAGACACTTGACTAAGTTCAAAGGTTGATTTCAATCTAAATCTACAATCTCAGTAAACATCATATTTAAATACATCGAGTGTTGCAAGGGACCTTAGAGATGACTGACTCTAACAGTATCCCTTACAGATGAGTAAATTAAGGTCCATTGGGGTGAGTGATTATCAGTGACCTAGATTCAGATATTGAGTAATTGGGCCACTTTGTGTTTGATCTTCACTTACTAACCTCACTTTTCTGGGAATCATTTTCTTCCTCTCCAAAATCAAAGATTTGGTCTAAATGACCTCTAAATCCTCATCCTACTTAGATTATAATCCTTCATCATAGTTTCCTAAAGTCAATTTAGTGACATGGCCGATAAAGTGTTTGACTTGAAGTGAAGAAGGTATTGGTTTGTCTCTTGCCTCAGGTACTCCCTAACTTATGAGACTATAGACAAATCATTGAACTGTCCTTAGTCCTAATTTTCTGTATTGGAAATTTGAGGTAATCATAATGATATCACATGTTTCTGGTAATGATGAAATGAGAGAATATATGTAAACTGTTTTATAAACTTCAATGCATTATATATTAATCATTATCTGCTCATTATCCTAAAAATCTATAAACAATTATCATTTCTGATCTTCATACAGGTAGCAAGCTTGAGCTCTAGGATCCAAATTCAAATCCTACAATGCCTTGCATCCTCTTGGCTGTGGTCAAGTATATTGTTTAATGTTGAAAAGTTTTAAGGACTGGAAATTTTTTTCTTTAAGCTTGGCTAAGTAAAGGCCAAGGGTGGATTTAATTAGAGCCTTCAAGTGTGAAATTAATTATTATGGTTGTTAGTGTAATGGTCTCTCCAAAACAGGGTGAAATTAAACAGGGGTAAGGGCAAAGGAATAGCTGCACTTCTGGGGGGAAATGGGATGAGTTACACAACCGTATGATTAAGAACGACAAGCAAGGAACAAGAAAAAGAGCACATTCGGAATTCAGTGTGAGCTGACAATCTAGTGCTGAGGAATGAGGAGAAAATGCTCGAATAGGGCTCCATTGAATGAAAGATGGAAAGCAAACACCAAGAGAAGAACCTGCAACCTTGGCATAGGGGAGATATTATTAGATGATTAGACCTACTTTTGATCCATATGTCTTAAGGATATAAAGAGACTGAAGAGGTACCAGAAAAAGAGCCATCTGAAGTGATTAGACTGAAAACTGGGACATGGAATTGAAAAAGTAGAAGAGTTAGGCCCATTTGGAGAAAGGAAATAAAAAAAGGATGAAGAGCAGCTTAATAACTGTATTCAAGAATGTGAGAGGTTATTATAAAGAGAGTCCAAATCAGCTCTTCCCCATTTTAGTAAAGAATGGAATTAGAGTAAATGGACTGAGATTGCAGCCTGAGAGATTTAGGTTAGTCATTAAAAATGCTGAGAAGTTCTGTGTTTAAACACTAGAGAAAATGGATCATGGAAGTTCAGAGGTTTTGGAATGTGTTTTGAAACAACATAGCATCCCTTTACTCCTCTTAATTTACAAATGAAACAAAACAAAAACAGAATAGCCTCTCAAAAGGCTGGTGGATGTGGGTTGGTGATGGTTAGTGACTTTTTATAAATGATAGAAGGAGAAGGGAGATCTCTCTCCCAAGTTTGGGATGATAGAGTCTAAAAATAGATTCTTACAAGTAAAATATGATAAAAAACACAGATATAATTAATATTTATGTATAATGAGGCAAAATCTTTTGGGAGGAGGGCTGAATGCCACAAAGGGCTGTTCATATAATATGAGGGTCATTATATAGGATCTTAGATTTAGAGTTGAAAATCTTTTGCAATTCATTTAAGACATCATTTTATACAACAGAATACTGAGAAACAGACTTAACACAGCTGGGGCAGAATGGGAATTAGTTTTTTTTTTTTCCATGCAGTCTGCATTGCTAGCTAGGAATCAAATGAAGTATTATCACATATTGTTGTTATCTTTTACTTTCAAAGGAGTCTAATGACATCATGATTTGATGATCGATATCCTGATGAGAGCATGAATCAGATTTAAGTGAGGCAAAACTGCCCAAAGTCATCAGCCTCATTCTCTCTCTCTCTTTTTATTTTTTTTCTTTTAAATTTATTTTTTTATTCTCATTTTGTACAAATGTTTTTTTTACATTACTAAAATATTCTTGTTTACAAGTAAACAAAATACCCCTCCTCCCCCATTAATATAGATAGACTTGTTTGGGTGAAAAAAGTAAAGGGGAGAGAAAAAAATTAAAATAAAAAAAAATAATAGTAATAATTGTAGGTATGGCCAGGTGGCACAGTGGACGAAGCACCAGCCCTGGAGCCACGAGCACCCGAGTCCATATCCAACCTCGTAAACCTAACAATCACCCAGCCGTGTGACATGCAAGCCACCCGATATCCACTGCCCTGCCAAAACCAAAAAAAAAAAAAGAAAGAAAAAAAAGACCCAAAATAAAATAAAATAGTAATAATAGTAGGGGTGGCTAGGTGGCAGACAGAGCATTGGCCCTTGAGCCAGGAGCACCTGGGTCCAAATCCGGCCCCAGACACCGAAAGATCACCCCACTATGTGGCCCCAGGCAGGCCACCCAGCCCCACTTGCCCTGCACCCTCTCCCAAATAATAATAACAAAAAATGTGCTTGAGTCTTTGTTCCAAGACCAACAACTCTGTCTTGGGTGGATCTCATTCTTTATGATAAGTCCATCACAAAAGTTATTTCCATATTTTTCCACCATTGCCATTGCGGATCGCAACTCCCTCATTTCTTATTTCTCCACTACCGTGTACTCTATTTTCTCTCTACTTTCACTATGACTCTTCTGTAGGGTCACTGAGTGGCACAGCAGACAGATCCCTGGTCCTGGGGCCAAGAAGCCCTGAGCCCCCATACCACCCCTTAGGCCCAGCATCCACCTGGCCCCATGGTCCTGGGCAGGCCTTCCATTCCCAGCCCCTTGCAAGAAGTCAAAAAGAAAATGTGTTATATCTGGCCACTCTCGCCCCATGGTCCATCCTCTCCTCCTTTATTCACATCCCCACCCCTTCCCCCTGCTCCCCCCTCCTTCTTACTCCAGATGCCTATACCCCATTGAGTATATTTGCTATTTCCTCTCCTAGCCATCTCTGATGAGAGCAAAGTTTTCCTCATTTCCCCTTGCCTCCCCCCTTCCATATCATTGCAATACTTCATTGTAATCAAAAAAATCTTATGTGAAATATCTTGGACTATTCCCCCTCTCCTTTTTCTTTCTCCCATTCCATTTCCCTTTTTTTCTATTGACTCCATTTTTACACCATATTTCATCTTCAAATTCAGCTTTCTCCTGTGCTTCAACTATAAAATCTCCCTCTACCTGCTCTATTAACTGAGATGGTTCATATGAATATTATCAGTATCATTTTTCTATACATGCAATTCATCCTCATCAAGTCCCTCATATTTCCCCCCTCTCCTCCGATCTCTATGATTCACCTGAGTCCTGTATCTGAAGATCAAACCTTCTGTTCAGCTCTAGCCATTCCAAAAGGAACATTTGAAATTCCCCTGGTTCATCGAAAGTCCATCTTTTTCCCTGGAAGAGGACATTCAGCCTTGCTGGGTAGTTTATTCTTGGCTGCATTCTAAGCTCTCTTGCCTTCCGGTATATTGTATTCCAAGCCCTACGAGCTTCCAATGTACTTGCTGCTAAGTCCTGTGTGATCCTGACTGTAGCTCCACGATATTTGAACTGTGTCCTTCTGGCTGCTTGTAATATTTTCTCTTTGACTTGGGAGTTCTGGAACTTGGCTATAATATTCCTAGGGGTTGGTTTTTTGGTATCTCTTTCTTGGGGGGGATCGGCGGATTCTCTCCATTTCTATTTTGCCCTCTGCTTCTAGAATATCAGGGCAATTTTCCTGTAGTAATTCTTTGAAAATGATGTAAAGGCTCTTTTCCTGATCATGACTTTCAGGCATTCCAATAATTTTTAAATTATCTTTCCTAAGTCTGTTTTCCATATCAGTTGTTTTTTCAATGAGATATTTCACATTTTCTTCTAATTTTTCATTTTTTTTGTTTTGAAGTATTGATTCCTGATTTCTGTTAAATTCATCAATCTCCCTGAATTCTATTCTTTGTCTGAAGGATTTGTTCTCCTCAGAGAGTTTTCTTATCTCTTTTTCCATCTGGCCAATTTTGCTTTGTAAAGCGTTCTTCTCCTCAATAACTTTTTGAACTGTTTTATCCATTTGACCTAAGCTGGTTTTTAACATGCTATTTTCTTCAGCATTTTTTTGGATTTCTTTGACTTAGCTGCTGACTTCATTTTCATGTTTTTCCTGCATCTCTCTCCTTTCTTTTCCCAGTTTTTCTTCCAACTCCCTCATTTGATTTTCAGTCTTTTTTGAGCTCTGTCATAGCCTGAGCCCAATTTCTCTTTTTCTTGGAGTCTTTAGATGCAGGAGCTTGTGCTTCCTCATCTTCAGACTGAGTATTTTGGTCCTTCTTGGGCTCATTTGCAAAATATTTCTCAATAGTCTTCTTTTGTTTCTCTGCTTGCTCATTTTCCCAGCCTGGGCCCGGTTTGGGGTATTTATTGAGCTTTTGGGACACTCCCACAAGGGTCTCAATGTGTGAGGCTCTGTCCTCCCTCCTGGTCTGTGAATGACCATAAGCACCTCCCTCTGCCATGGGGCTGATGTGGGGGGTCCCTGTTGTTCTATTGGGGGACCTAGACTGTGGTCAGGATCTGAATGTGGTCAGAGCCCCAGAGTCCTGTTCCAGAGGCAGAGGCCAGAGCTCTGCAATCTCTCTTCACTCCCTTCCCTCAGCTCAATGGGCTCATGCCCTTGGGGCTCCTGCTTACCAGCTCTGCCTGCTTCTGTTTCCTGTATCAGGGCTGGGGAAAGACCATGCTGCTGGCTGTGTGCCCTGAGGGCTGGGCTCCACATGCTCACTCTGGCAGAGGTCCCCCGCTGTTCCCCCACTTTGTGCCCGGTGCTCCTCGGGGTGCAGCTCAGGAGACTCCCCTGCTGCTGCGAACTGAGACTCCCAGCACCCTGGGGCTGCCTCCGGGAGGCTGAGGTTCTTTGGCTCTGGTGGGCCATCCCTCTGGCGGGCCGCCTCTCCAATCCTAGGGAGCAGAGACTTTCTGCTCTTTTCCAGGGTACCTTGAGTAGGAGAACTGCCTCACTGGGACTCTTTGTGGGTTCTGTCTCTCGAAAGTTTAGTGAGAGTCCTTAGCTGATGAATTTTATCAGAGAGCTCCTAAGACTCGATCCCTTGTTGTCACCATCTTCTCATCCTCTCTTTAGGAATCATTAATGACAACTGAAAATAGTCCAGGATCCAGTGAATGACCTTGGCATCTACAATGTTCTAACAAAATCTAAATTCTCTTCATCTGCCTTCATGGTTGTTGGAAAAAATTCTTCTCATCTGTAGCATTCTGCTGGAAAAAAGTCTTCACATGCTTGGGATAGTTATCCTTCTAATTCACCAACAGGCATGAAGCATGTTAATTATCCTTAACCTGGTTTAGTCAGTCCATCTGCCAACATGGGTCACTAGGATATGGTTTCAGTATATGCTATAGCTATTTACAGGTGAGAGTTGGGTGATAGGTGGACATAGAAGGTGGGTGAGTAACTTTATAAAGGGTTTGGCAAGCCTTCTTACCCTGTAGACCCCATACATCTGTATATGGAAGACTATGGAAGGAAAAAAAACAAGAAAGGACACCTTCCAGTATCATAACTCTTGGTACAAAAATGAATTTTCCACATGCTGCATCAATTCTTCAATGACTATATCTAAAAGTTTTCCCAACAAGTTTTCTCAAAAACAACATCAAAAGGAAACAAACAAAAGTATCAGAAATAATAACAAACAGTACCAGAATGTGAACCTATGTACTTAGTCACCCATAAGGGTGCTCTGTCTGTTTACTAGTTAGCATTATAATTTGAATCCTATGATGATGTACCTTGTTTGACCATCATAGCTTCCCAGTGCTGAAGTTTATTATAATCATATTCTGTAGTTCATATAAAGTATACTAAAACAAGGAATAATTTTTTTTATCATAAACATTCTCCAGCTTCAAATTGAATTGAAATGCAGTGTCCACTATCTTTAAGTCATATTCTATCTTGTTTGTCCTAAGGTTTATATAAGATTGTATCTGAAGATGCATTAAGTGGGGACTAGATTTACCTAAGTCAATAGAAGTAATGACAGAGCCAAGATGTAAGCCTATGGTGTCTGACTTTTAACTCAGAATTTAACTATACTGCCTACAAGATTTTATCATTTTAAATTCAGCATACTCCCTCTGTCATGGAATTAGGAGTGTAGCCTACAATCTGCCTTGAATGTTTTTACAACTCATTCTTTCATCCTCCAATCAATCTCCAAGTAGAAAAAATAGCCAAGGTTTGAACTGATGTGATTAAAAACTGTTCTTGGAAGTAGTAATGTTATTTGATTTTCCATTGCATAATTCTATTGAGATCCAATTGCCATAAAGCTGTATTCAAGAAATGGTTCTTCTAGGATGAAACAGAGAGTTATATTTAAAAAGACTCACCAGGACAATATTGGGTCAGGTCATGTGTGGCCTGTACCAAAACTTCCTTTCTATTTCCTTTGCCCTCATTTTATATTTACTGTTTTCTGTGGAGTATTTAAAAATAGGGGATAAATCTAATACATTAACAAAATTCATTATATAGAGTGTCATCTAAGTCACTAGTGGAGAGAGTATGGAACTATATGTTTATATATTTTGTGCTTGGATCAATGTGTTGTTCAATTTAATAAACCTTATTTTTCATTCTATTTTAACCTTTAAAATAATTTTGTTAATTTTTTCCTGGGTAGGAAAATGAAAATAATATCTCTAGAAAAAAGCAATAGATATGACAAAAGAAATAAGTAAAATTAATTTTTAAAAAGAATGATATGGATAGTTGGAACCAACTATCTGGAAATGGAACTATTGAAATACTGAAATCTCATTTATGGGGCTACTTTGTTTCTAATGGAAAATATTTTAGTTCACATATGGTACACTTCAAAGAGTAATGGTTCTGGAGGAAGAACTGGGTTCAAATACTTCTTGTAGTTCATGTGTCTTACCTTGGACAAACCACTTTTCCTCTCTACATCTTACTTTCATCATCTATAAAATAAGGGGATTGGACTAGATAAGCTGAGGTCCCTTCTATCTCAAAATCCTTTGATCCTATAATGAAGTTTCCCATTTTTTATAGCTTTATTTCATATTGTCAAGAAAATTTGTAAGGAGTGTCAGGGCATGATCACTGACTGCTCATATGTGAAGGAATATCAAGGAACAAAGTGTATGTTCAGTAGGATTCCAGAGGGCAGAACTAAGACCAAGTAGATGGAATTAACTAGAAGAAAGATTTGAGTTCAATATGAGGATGAATTTTTTTAGTTCAGTTCAGTTCAACAAATTCCCACAAAGCACCCTAAGTTTTCTTTCTGGGTAGTAAATTCAGTACTGAATTTGTGTGACATGTACTAGCATTGTGAGGCTGAGTAAGTCAATTTATCTCTGAGAATCAAATATTGAACCAATTTAGTGAGACATAGAACTTTTACCTCTTTTGGTTGAAGATTTTTCAATGCTATAATTTCTCCACACTGGTGAAATCTATATATATATTCATATGTAGATATAGGTATATCCAGACATAGCTATAGGGAGAGATCTAAAAATCTACATTCTCTATCTGGAGATTAGTTTATTATTAGAATGTGTAATCAATTTTAATAATTCTGCTAAACTTTCAATTTGATGAATCTACATTTTCATTGTAATAAGGATCTTTAGTGAGAAAAGTTTCTCTAGCAAAGATCTTCAGTTCTTCTACTGGTAGCTTATAAAGTCAGAGAACTTGGAAAATAGAGGGGAAATGACTCATCTAGTGACATACAGCCTATATGGATCCAAGGCAAGATTTGAACCAACATCTGTGTGAGGGTGAAATAATCTCTATTCACTGTATGCAGTGGAAAACACATTAGATGGGGACAATGAAAGGTGTTACTGGAATCTTACAATTAGTCCAATAATGGAATAGGATTCTATGTGAAGAAAATAATACATGTAGGAGATCTCCTACTTAACCTTCCTTGGGAAGATTATCACTACCAAATAAATGGTAGCCCCCAAAGTCTTTCCTATGTTAATCTAGAGAGATAATTAGGCAGAAGAAGTAACACCTTTATCCTTTTACAATTGGATCCAAGTCGAACCCAGTTTCAGATATATAAGTTGATGAAGGACTCAGTTTTCTTTTCAAAAGAGGTAGAGTTGATTCAAAATGGACTTTTTCCTTGCAAAGAAGTTAGGTCATCTTTACTGGCCCCTCCATTTTAGCTTAGATTGTAATATAGAAGGTCCGATACAGTTGCCTGTCTTTGGAACCATATACTAACAGACATAGAGACCATAGCAAGTGACTTGACTGGGCTTAAAATTGGGTTTAAAAGACAGACACATAGTCTTTTCATGGAAGAATAAGCTGTACGGGGAAATGCTCTTTGTTGTCTATGTGGAGATTATGCCTCCCCACCCCCAGAAGCCACTGGTGTAAGTATATCTATTCACAGGATCCTCCCTCTATAGCCAGAGGAGTCCTTAGAGGTTATTTAATCCAGCCTTCTTTTGTAGATGAGGAAACCTGGGTTCATGGAAGTCCAAAGACTTTCCCAAAAGGCACAAATATTAAATAACAGTGCTATAGTTAAAAACTCACGTCCCTTAAATCCCAGTTCAACACTCTTTTCAGTGTACCACAGAGCCTGCCTCCCTCATTTCCCTTTTGGGTCCTATTTAGCAGGCAATTACAGTAATACAATTTCTTTCTATTTACAGGAATGCTAGCATCTTGTATCTTTAGGGTTACTGTTAAGAATTATTGTTGCAATTTATTAAAGTCATTTTGATGGATTCATATGTTTATGCTGAGCTAGAAAATTTTTGCCAAATCCATGTGCTTGCTCGTCCTCATTAAATACATTTCTCTTTAGCAAAAGTATCCTATTGTTATGTCAAACTCAGTTCACTCAGATTCTCATCGCCCATTGCCCCAAAGAACCTGGGATCAAAAGAACATTGGTCTTTAAAAGAACCAGAAGAGGGAATGAGGGGAAAATCAGGGAGATGCTCTTAGAATGAATGGAGAACAAAAACAATTATTTTTAAATTGGCAATTGTTGTTACACAATCCCTCATCCCTGAATGGCCATGAAGATTCTCTGCCTTCAGAGACAGTGCTATTTCTACTGAATTAAACTCTCCCTATCAAAAATAAAAGTTTCATGAAAATAAACATCCTATCAATAGCCAAGTATCTGGCATTTCTATGGTTTAAAAGTACCTGTTCAAGAAAAGTCTGGTTGATCATTCATCAGAGATCTGAATTAAGAATTCTTATATTAAGTGGGAGCATTGTTGTTCAGAAAGTTATTGCAAGGGATCCATATTTATTTAGTCATATATTTTCTCAATAAATCAATTCTATTAGTATTAGCTATTATAACTGGGGTTCAGTCAATTTTTGACATTAAAAGGGGTTATCATATAAAAATTGGATAGCCACTCTTATCAACCATGCTTAATTGATTTATAGCCTGACCAAAAACTTAACTCATCACAAGTAAATATTACCTGAGAGTATCATGGATATGAATCAATATTTTATCCATGAAAATGATTAAAATTGAAGTACTTAAAGATCAAGAAAATGAGTTTTAAATAGTGATATATCACATATTTTTTCTTATAATTGTCATTTACTTATATCCCAGTTCGTTAACTCTGATGACATCATTCTGACAATTTCAAAATGTAAAAAAAGACATGATGATTATAAAATTCTATTTTCCACCTCTCTTTTTAATTTAAATATTTAATTTATTTCTTCAACTACATATAAAGGTAGTTTTCAACAATATTTTTTATGCAAAGTTTTGAGTTTAAAATTTTTCTTCCTCCCCATCTTCCTGACAGAAAGCAGGTAGAGTAAATCATTCCCCTTCTTCCAGTTTATGGTTTTACAGTCTATGTGATCTTGGCCATTAATAAGTCAAGCTTCCATTGGCATGACAGGAAATGATGAGTTGGAATTAGAGGTTGTTTTACCTTGGGGCAGGAGGGCCAATATGTAGCTTGCCTATTGAAGAATACCTGGACCACTCCCCAAGGTCCACTCATGTCCACCCATTACAGAAATGCATTTAAGACCTCTGAAAGAGAAGCATTACCCTTCTTATCTCTCATCTTCACCCTACCTTGCAAGGAAGGCTATTTCTCTGTCTTTGTCTTTCTCTTTCCAAGTTAGGCTATGTGCTCCCAGCATGTTCTCTCTCTCAAACCTCGCCTAACCTGTCCTCAAAATGCTTTCTGCTTCTCCAGTAGGAGAAAAGGATTTAATCAGGACACTTTGTAGGCCAGTATAATAAATCCTGACCAACTTTAAAATCCCAGGGTTGTATGTGAATTCTTTTACTATTCTTAAAAAAACACTGTGTTAAATTTGGCAACATAGAATCTTATATGTAATGAAATGATCAATTTCTTTTGCTTTTTGCATGTGGAATATTCAGATTTGGGATAGAAAAAAATGATATTCAGTCTTAAGAGAGGATATGAATCTTTAAGTGACTTTTTTTAGGTTTTTTCAAGGCAAATGGAGTTAAGTGGCTTGCCCAAGGCCACACAGCTAGGTAATTATTAAGTGTCTGGGCCCAGATTTGAACCCAGGTACTCCTGACTCCAGGGCCAGTGCTTTATCCACTGTGCCACCTGGCCGCCACCTAGCTGCCCCCTTTAAGGGACTTTCAACATCATCTAATCCAACTACATCATTGTACAAAGAAAAAAATTGAAGGTCTGAGAACTAAAGCGACTTATACAAGGTTACAAAACAATAAACAGTAAATTTTGCTCCTCTAATGCCAAAGCCAAGTACATTCCATAATGGTTATATGTTAGGTCACTAGGATTGCCTGGATGTTGTCCTTCATTTTATAAAAATTTTATTTACTATGTTATTTTCCCTAGTAGTATGTAAAAATAATTATAGGGATTAATTTTTAAAAACCTTGAGTGCTAAATTATCACCTTTCATCTCATCACCCCTTCACCTGCCCCAAATGAGAAAGCAGCAAATTTGATAGAGTTTATAATGGATAATCATGCAAAATATTTCCATGGTAGAAATGTTGTGAAAAAAACATAGAACCTCTTTCCCCCTCAAAAAAAAGAAACTTCAAGAGAAATAAAGTAAAAATAGTTATGCTTCAATATGTTTTTTCTTTTTTAATGTTATTTTATTTATTCCAATTACATGGAAATTTATTACATGTAAATGAACATTCATTTTTTTTTAATTTTCAGTTCCACATTTTTCTACCTTTCTTCCTTGCCTCCTCCCTCCTCACAGCAGTGAGTAATCAGATATAGGTTATACAGGTACAATCATGTTTAATATTTCCATATTAGTTATGTTGTGAAAGAAGAATCAGAACTCAAAAGGAAAAAGAATATGAGAAATTTAAAAAAACATAAAACAAGTTTTAAAAATGGAAATAGTATACTTTAGTCTGCATTCTGACTCCAGAGTTTTTTCTCTTGATGTGGATAACATTTTTCATCACAAGTCTTTTAGAAGTATCCTTGATCATTAGATGGCTGAGAAGAGCTAAGTCTAACATAGTTGATCATAATTCCTCCAGATTTGTCTTGGGCCACTGTATTGTTGAAAAAAGTTAATTCATTTATAGTTGATCATCAATACAACATTGATTTTACTTTATATCCAGTGCATATCACTTTTTATCAGCTCAGGTAAATCTAGGTTTTACTGAGAGCATCTTGCTCATCATTTCTTATAGCAGAGTAACATTCCATTAGAATCACATACCACAATTTGTTCAGCCATTTTACGAACTGATGAGCATCCTTTCAATTTCCAACTACCAGAAAAGAGCTGCTATCAGGGATGCAGACTTAGTAGTTACCTTTCTAGGTTAAAGATTATGCAAGATTTTATAACCCTTTGGGCATAGTTCCAAGTTGATCTACAGTATGGTTGAATTAGTTCATAGCACTACCAGAAGGGAATTAATTTTTCATTTTTCCTGATATTCCCTCTAATATTTGTCACTTTACCTTTTTTGTCCTATTAACCAATCTAATAGTTATAAAGTTGTACCTCAGAATTGTTTTAATTTGCATTTCTCCAATTGAGTGGTTTAGAACTTTTTTAAATTATGGTTTCAGATAGCATTGATTGCCTCATCTGAAATCTGTTCATATCTTTTGATCATTTTCCAATTGTGCATTGGCTCTTATTTTTTTAAAAAAATGATTCATTTTCTGTTTGTTTGATAAATGAGGCCTTTATCAGAGAAAGCTTCAAATGTTCTTCAAAATTATTATTGTTAACTATATTTCCCTTCACTCTTTTCCCTCAGATCCCCTTTAATCTCCCATTTTTCTCTTATCCCTTCCTCTCCCACTTTCATGTAGGGTAAGTTAGATTTCGATAGTCAATTGGTGTGTTTGTTATTCCATCTTTGAGAAAACTCTGATGAGAGTAAAGTTTGCTCATACCTTCAGGTCCCTCCTCTTCCTCTGCACTGTTAAAGGTTTTTTGCCCTTTCTTGTCCATAATTCACCCCAATCAACAATTTTTCTCCTTTCTCCAGGTATATTACTCTCACCCCAATATTATTTTTAATATAATCCCTTCATATTCAACTCACTTAAAATCTCTATCTAAAAAAACTCCTTCTAACTTCCCTAATAATTAGAAAGTTCATATGAGTTATCCCATCATCCCATGTAAATGTACATATTTATACACAGTTCAACATCAAGTCCTTTATGATTTCCCTTTCCTGTTTACCTTTTTATGCTTCTCTTGAGTCTTGTATCTAAAGAATATTTTTTAATCACCTCTGATCATTTTATTAATAAGGTTAGAAAGTCCTCAATTGCATTGGATGTCTTTTTTCCCTTGAAAAAGTATGCCCAGTTTTGCTAGGTAATTGATTCAAGGCTATCATCTCAATTCTTTTGTTTGGGTAATATCATATTCAAACCCTAAAATCCTTTAATGTAAAAGCAGCTGAATCATGGGTTAAACTGATTGTGACTTCACAATGATTGAGTGATATCTTTCTGGTTTCTTGTAATATATTTTTCCTTGACCAGGGAGCTCTAAAATTCAGACATAATATTACTTGGAGTTTTAATTTTGAGATCTTTTTCAGGAAGTGATTGGTGAATTCTCTCAATTAATATTTTAGCCATTGATTTTATGAAACTTAGGTCAATATTCCTTGATAATTTATAAGATGATGTATAGGCTCTTTTTTGCAAGGCAAATGGGGTTAAGTGGCTTGCCCAAGGCCACACAGCTAGGTAATTATTAAGTGTCTGAGACCAGATTTGAACCCAGGTACTCCTGACTCCAAGGCTGGTGCTTTATCCACTATGCCACCTAGCCGCCCCTATAGGCTCTTTTAATGATAATATTTTCAAGTTGTTCAACAGTTTCAAACTTCTCTTTCCTGGAATTAGTTCCTGTTTAGTTGTATTTCCAATAAAAATTTCACATTTTTTAATTGTTTTGTTTTTCTTTTTAACATTTATTTATTTCTCAAAAAGTCATTAGCTTCCATTTACTTAATTCTAATTTTTAATGATATATTTTTTGAGTGAGTTTTTTAATCTCCCTTTATATTTGACCAATCCTACTATTACATATATATATATATATATATATATATATATATACATATATAAATATATAATGTGTGTGTTTGTATAAATATATATATAATAGTTTTCCAAGTATATATAATATCAGTTTCTACCTATAATTTTTGTAAGGTTTTGAATTTTACAACTTCTCCCCCACCTTCCATTCCCTTCCCCCAACAAAACAATCTGATAATCTTTACATTGTTTCCATGCTATGCTCAAAATTGAATATATTGAGAGAAATAACATATCTTTGAAGAAGAAATAAAATATTAGAGATAGCAAAATTATGTAGTACATAAGATAACTTTAAGAAAAAGATTGAAGGTAATAATCTTTGTTCAAACTCCACAGTTCTTTCTCTGGATATAGATGGTATTCTTCATCACAAATCTCCTAAAATTGTCTCTGATTATTGCACTGATTGAATGAGCAATTCTATGAACATTGATCATCACCCCCATGTTACTATTAGGCTGTACAAAGTTCTTCTGCTTCTCTTCTTCTCACTGAGCATCAATTCATGCATCACTTTCCAGCCTACTGTGAAATCCCATCCCTCCTGATTTCTAGTAGAACAATAGTGTTCCATAACAAATATACCACAATTTGTTTAGCCATTCCCCATATGATGGGCATTCCCTTGGTTTCCAATAATTTGCCACTACAAATAGATCTGCTATGAACAATTTTGTAAAAGTACTGTTTTTACAATTTTTCATAATCTCTTCAGGGTATAGACTCAGTAGTGGTATTGCTGGATCAAAGGGTATGCACATTTTTGTTGCCCTTTGGGCATAATTCCAAATTGCTCTCCAGAAAGGTTGGATGAGTTCACAGTTCCACCACAATGTATTAGTGTCCCAGAATTCCCACAACCCTTCCAACATTGATCATTGTACTTTCTCGTCATATTGGCCAATCTGAGAGGTGTGAGGTGGTATCTCAGAGGTTTTTAAATTTGCATTTCTCTAATCAGTAATGATTTATAGTAATTTTTCTTTTGACTATGGATTGCTTTGATTTCCTCACCTGGAAATTGTTTCTGCATATCCTTTGACTATTTGTCAATTGAGGAATGATTTTTGCATATAAATTTGACTGATTTCTCTATTTTAGAAATAAGTCCTTTGTCAGAAATATCAGCTGTAAAATTTGTTTCCCAATTTACTACATTTTTTTTATCTTAGTTACAGTGTTTTTGTCTATGCAGAAGCATTTTAATTTAATGTAATCAAAATTTTCTATTTTGTTTTTAATTATGTTCTGTATCTGTTCCTTAGTCATAGCTATCAAAGAACTGATAGGTAAACTATTACTTGATCTCCTACTTTGCTTATAGAATTGTCATTTATATCTAATTATCTATTTATAATCTGTACCCATTTTGATCCTATCTTGGTATAGTGTGTGAGATGTTGGTCCAGTCCAAATTTCTGCCACACTAACTTCCAATATTCCCAATAATTTTTATTGAAGAGTGGGTTTTTATCCTAGAAGTTGGACTCTGAGTTTATCAAACAGCTGATTACTATAATCATTTCCTGCTACCTCTTTTGCACCTAGTCTATCCCACTGATCCGTCACTTTATTTCTTTTTAAATTTCTTTTATTCCATTTGTACATGCATATTTCCAAGTTACAAAGTTTCCATCCACCCTCCCATCCTACCTCCCTCTTCTGAGTTGGGAACAGTCAGATTAGCATTTTATATACATATTTTGTTAACTACATTTACAAATGAGTAAGTTTTGGAATGAGGAATTGGGATTAAGGGGAAGAGATACATATGGCATAATTTTTATAAAGTATTCATCAGATTCATCAGGTAGGTGTTTTTATTTCTGTGTTTTCTTTTTCTTCCTCTGGGTGGGTATAATATACTGCACAATCTGTCAGTTACAGTTGTCTTAGCTTGCTGGTCTTGCCAAAATGGGTTGCTACCACCAAGGTTGTTCGTCTCATAATGTTGATGTGTAAATTTTTCTCTTGGCTTTACTCCATTCACTCATCATCAGATACCTTAAATCATTCCATTCTTCTTGAGAGTCCAACCATTTATTGTTTCTTATAGAACAGTAATATTCCATAGTATTCATGTAGCATAACTTGTTTAGCCATTCCCCAGTTGATGAACATCCCCTCAATTTCTCATTCTTTGTCACTACAAACAGGGCTTCTATGAATATTTTGGAACATTTAGGACTTTTCCAATCCTTTACAATTTCTTCTAGATATAGTTCTAGAATTGGAATTGCTGGGTTGAAGGGCATTAGCAATTTTATTACTCTTTGGGCATAGTTCCATGTTACTCTCCAGAAAGATTGGATCTGTTCACAACTCCACCAGCAATGCATCAGAGTCCCAAACTTCCCACAACCTTTCCACCATTTATCATCTTCCTTTTTTTCCTCATCTTGGCTAATCTAATAGGTGTGAGATGATATCTCATTGCTGTTCTAATTTGCATTTCTCTAATCAAGAGTGATTTGGAGCATTTTCTCATATACTGATATATAGATTTAATTTTTTTCATTTGAAAACTGTCTATTAATATTCTTTGACCATTTATCAATTGGGGAATGATTTTTGACCTTATAAATGTGATGCAATTCTCTATATATTTTAGAAAAGAGAACTTAATCAGAACTCCTGTTTTGAAGATTGTTTTTCAGCTTTCTATTTTTTTTTCTAATTTTGGCAGCACTGACTTTATTAATGCAAAACCTTTTTTAATTTAATATAGTCAAATCATTCATTTTGCAGTTTATAATATGCTGTAATTCTTGTTTGGTCATAAATTTATCCCTTTTCCATAGATCAGATAGATATATTTTGTTTATTATTTCTCTATAGTATTGCTCTTTATGTTTAATCCTATACCCATTTTGACCTTATTTTGGTATATGATGTGAGATGTGGATCTATACCTTGTTTTTGCCAAGCAATTTTCTAGTTTTCCCATCAATTTTTATCAAATAGTGAGTTCTTATCCAGAGGCTGATGTCTTTGTGTTTGTCAAATAGTAGATTGCTGCAGTCATTTACTAAGGTTTTTTGGCAGTGGTATTAAATGACTTGCCCAAGGTCACATAGCTAGATAATTATGAAGTGTCTGAGGCTGAATTTGAGCTGAAGTCCTCCTGACTCCAGGACTGGTGCTCTATCTACTGTGACATCTAGCTGCCTTTTGAGTTTTCTTTTGAACCTATCCTAATCCACTGATCTATTACTGTATTTCTTAACCAGTACTAGGCAATTTTGATGACTACTGCTTTATAATATAGTTTCTTCATAGAGCTTTCTTATCTCCTTTTCCAGCTGGCCAATTCTGTTTTTTAAGGCAGTCTTCTTCTCATTTGCCTTTTGTGTTGCTTTTTCTATTTGCCTAATGTGGTTTTAACGTTATTTTCTTCACTGTTTTTTTTTTTGTATATCTTTCACCAAGCTGCTGACTTAGCTTTCATGGTTTTTCTGTATTGCTCTCATTTGTTCTCCCAATTTTCCTCTACCTCCCTTAGTTTCTTTCCCAAGTCTTTTTTTGAGTTCATCCATAGCCTGAGCCCATTTTTTTTATTTCTCTTGGAGATTTTGGATACAGATTCTTCAATTTTGTCATCTTCTGAATTTTCCATGGGACTGAAATAGTTTTCTATGATCAGATACTTCTTTTTCTTTTGTTTGCGCATTTCCTCAGTCTATGATTGATTTACCACCCTTCCAAGGCTTTGGAACCTTAATTTCTCCAAGTTCTGATAAGAGGCTCTGACTGCTCTCTTGCCTGAGCTTTGATATGTGGATGACCACAGGTGCACCACTCTGCCCTGAAACTGTGAACAGTCACCTAATTTGGATCAGAATGTGGGCAAAGAGCTGGGTCTTGCCCTGGGGAAAGCAATGAGACCTCTGCAGTCTCCCCTGAGCCCCTTACCATCTGTGAACCATGTTCTGGAGTTGCAGAATGGCTTCCCTGATTCCCACTGCAGTTTCTCATAATAGGGCTGCTCTGAGGCTGGAGCTCTTTCCGCCCTCTCTGGTGTAGTAGAGTTCTCTCACAAACCCCACAAATTGTTCCAGGTGAAGCCCTGGGCAAGGAGGTCTGGAAACCGCCCCCCTCTGCCATGGATACAGGCATCCCCAGGGATCTAGGTACCCAACCTGGCTGTTCTGTGCAGTTGCTGCACTTGCAGCACCTTTTTCCAACCCCCAGTCCTGGTGAAACAGACCTTTCCCATGGAAGTTCTAAGTTGTCTTAAACTGGGGAATCGTATCACTCAGTCTTTTTGTGGGTTCTGCTCCTCTATATTTTGACTAGAGTCATAATTTGACTACTTTGGAGGTTTTTGCGGAATGAGTTTCCTAGAATTCCTGCCTTCATGATACCATCTTGGCCCCATCCCCTGTCCCCCTCTTTTTAATGAGTTACTATTTTTAAATCATTCTATCAGAACTATGGACAAGTCACGAGAGTTCATTACATCTGGCTAAGTATATTCTCTCTAATAGTGGTACAATTCTCAAGAATTATCACAGTCTTTCTCCTAGGTGGGGATATAGCCAGTTTCATCTTATTGCATAACTTTTTTTTTCTTTTCCCTTCTTTACCTTTTCATGTATCTCTTGAGGCTCCTGCTTGAAGTCCACATTTTCTATTTGATTTTGTTCTTTTCATCAAGAAAAGTTGGAAGTCTCTTATTTCATTAAATGTTCAACTTTTCCCTTGGAAAAGAAGGCTCAATTTTTCTAAATAGTGAATTCTTGGCTACATTCTAAACTCCCTTGCTCTTTGGAATATCATATTCCAGGCCCTTTGAACCGTTAATGTTGATGCAGCCAGGTCCTGTGTAATCCTTACCGTGATTCCTTGTTATCTAAAGTGTTTCTTTCTGGATGCTTGCAGGATTTCCTCTTTTATCTGATAGTTCTGTATTTTTGTCATAATATTCCTTGCTGTTTTCATTTGGTGATCCCTTTTCAGGAGGGAACTGATATATTCTTTCAATAACTATCTTGCCTTCTGATTCCATGATATCAGGGTTATTCTCCTTCATGAAATCCTAAAGTATGGAGACCACACTCTCTTTTCTCCCCAATAGTTTCAAGAAGCCCAATTATTCTTAAATTGTCTCTCCTGGATCCTGTTCTCCAGATCTGCTATTTTGTTGATGAGGTGTTTTACATTTTCTTCTATTTTTTCATTTTTTGGTTTTGTTTAATGGATTCTTATTGTTTCATGAAGTCATTAGTTTCCACAGATTCCAATGTATTTTCAGAGAAGAATTTTCTTCATTTACCTTTTGCAACTTCTTTCCAGTTGATCAATTCTATTTTTGAAGGAATTTTCCATTTGCCCAATTGTGATTTTTAGAGAATTATTTTCTTGTTTCACTTGTCCAATTGAATTTTCATTTTCTTGTTGAAAAATGATAATTTTCTCTTGCAAAGTGTTAAATTTTCTTTTGTGTTTTTTTTTAACCGAATTTTTCCATTTGATTTTAAAATTCCTTCCTAATCTCTTCTAAGAAATTTTCTTGGTCAGAGACCAGTTCATCTTCTCCCCTGTAGTTCTAGTTCTTTCCGAGTTAGGATACTTGTTTTTGAGGTAACATTCAGTGGACTTCACTTTTTTGCTGACCTTTATTCATTTTCCTAGGATCTTGTGTTGGGATCAAGGCTGGTTCACAAACCTTTGTTGCTGAGATACCTAGAGGTTTTGGTTATTGGGATTAAGAACTCCAAGTGGGACAGACATTAGGGCATGCTAGAGGCTTTGTCTGGTATGTCTGTGATCTTGATTAGTGGTCCACTCCCTAGACCTGGGTGGGGGGTAGAGGTGGGGAGTAGGAGAACAGCAGATTCAGCTTATCCTGGAACAAAATGAGCTGGGCTATACAGTTAATCTCTTTAATCCTTAATCAGCACTGGGGGTGATCTGTTGCCCATACCTGAGCCTAGGGGATGGGGGGGGGATCTTACTGTGTTTGTTTTAGGAAGAGTCACTTTCTCCCACAGGTATGGGGGAAGGCACTCAACTGGAAACATGGGGACATTGCTGAAAAAATGTGGGCTCACCACCCTGGTCTTCTAGACCAGCTGAGCTGACCAGATTGCTATCTAGCAATCATCCTGGAGCTCTCCCACCCCACACAGTAAATGAAATGGTTCCCAGGCTGGAGCTCTCCCTTCTTCTAGGCACATAGCAAATTGCTCTTATCACATTAGTCCCCAGTTCTCACACTGCAGCCCCTGTGGTGGCTCTCTGCTCTCTGCCCCAAGCTCATCCAAGCTTCCATGGGCAGACCTTGTTAGTAGATGTTCTCCCCAGTTCTTCTCTGGATTATTAGATCTAAATTCTGTTAAGAGTCTTGGTTCATGTTAATTCAGAGGGAAAGAAAGGAGAGCTTAAGACACTGCCTAACTTTTCTCTGCCATCTTGACTGCCATCCTACTTTTTAATATTTTTTCCTCAGTGAATATTTGTGCCCCCCCCCCCCAGAATCTGGCAAATTCTTTTTAAGGCATTCTTCTTTTTGTTGCCTTTTTGTACTTCTCCATTTGGCCTCATCTGGATTTTAAGGTGTCATTTTCTTCAATTTTGATTCTGTTTCATGATTTTCTTGCATCACTCATTTCTTGTCCCAATTTTTCTGTACTTCTCTTACTTGATTTTCAAAATCCTCTTTGAGCTTTTCCATGACCCAAGCCAAATTCATATTTTTCTTGGAGGCTTTGGATGTAGGAGCATTGACTTTGTTATCTTCTTATGAGTGTGTGTGATTCTTCAGTCAGATTTTTTTCAGTTGTTGACTCACTTCAATTCTTTATGGAAGTAGGGTTCTGCTTCCAGAATGGAGTATACATTGTTTCAAGTTTCAGAAGTTTTGTGTGTTTGTTTTAAGATATACTTCTGAAAATTTTTATTTCTTTGGAGGTGGTAGGAACTAAGGAGTGTTTACTAATCTTCTGACCTGTGCTGTGGTCTATGAGTGATCAAAAACACTCTTTTTTCTCTTACATTGTGAGGCACATGCCTGCTCCAATGTTGCAGCAAGATCTGATAAACTACTGTTCCTTCTCTCTCTCTGGGACTATGACTCAGGTCTGCAGTCTATATCTGAGTATGGGCAAAGCAACAGAGTCCTGTTCAGTACTTGCAACAAGATAAAATCCTGCAATCTCCTTCTGATCAGTTTTTCAACCTACTTATCATCTGCCCCTGCTGATTCAGTGTCTCCCAAGACCCATTCCTGGTTTGCTGTGGACAAGTCTGAGCTGCTGTGGCTTGCAGTGAATTGCACCAGATCTTTTAGGCCAACCTTCTAAACTAACTTTACTATCTGTGGACTGATAAATCTGGAAACAGCCACTGATTCAGTTGCCCCTTGGTCTAGATTTTTGGGTCCAATGTATGCTGATACAGTCTGTATGAGATTGTTCTCCTTTCTTACCATAGTGAAACAGACTTTCCCTGACAACTTTAGAAGTTGACGGGAAAATTGTTTCATTCTGTCATTTTGTGGCATCAGCCACCCCAGAATTTGTTTAATCATTATTTAAAAGTATTTGGAGGATTTGGGGGAGAGCTTGAATGAGTTCCTTCTTTTGCTCCTCCATCTTGGTTCTGCATCACTGCTCATCCTTAGTTCTTGAAGATGACCAAAATGTCATTACCATGTCTGAGTCAAGTTACAGACTATCTGACTGTGACTGATCAGAGCAAGAATAGCTCAGAATGCTCTAACACAAGTTTGGCATTAATAGATCATGGAAATATTTGAGATGGATTCTCTAAATTTGTATATATCATGGTTCTTGTGATCTACTCACTTTAGTTTTTCTTATAGAGCACAGCACAGAGATGAAGGATAGGAATTCTAATAGCCTCAGATACTTGACTTCCACTACCTGGGTGACCTTGGGAAAGTTATTTAACCCCTATTGACTTTCCTCCAGGACATCTCCAGTTATCCTGATTCATATCTGGCCACTGGACCCAGATGAATCTGGAGGAGAATGTGAGGCTAGTGACTCAGCACTACACCCCTCACTGAAATGCAGTTCATGTACTTATGGCACTTGCTGATGTTGTGGTCTTTTTCCAAAACGAAGGACAAACATAATGATGGATGATCCTGTGCTCAAATCTCCCATGTCATACAATCAATATCAGTGTTCTTAAGAGATACCTTGAGAGTGCCCTTGTATCCCTTTTTTTCCTGTGAGTGCTTGTCCTTCGTGAGTTTTCCAGAAAATAATCGTTTTTAGGCAAACATTCATTTGGCATTTGGACAACATGACCAATGGATCAGTTTAGTTTAGTTTGAGAAAGGACCTCAGTTATCTGGTCTCTTATACTTCGGTTATCTCCACTACCTTCTTAACACTTCAGATGGAAGCAATTTAGATTCCTAGCATGGTGCTGATATACTGTCCAGGTTTCACATGCATGCAACAGTGAGTTCAGCATAATGGTTCTGTATACCTTGAGTTTTATAATTAATCTAATGCCTCTTTCCTACCACATTTTTCTTTGGAAGCTCCTAAACAGTGAGCTAGCTCTGGCATTGTGTCTACCAGCCTCATTATCAATGTGAACATCCTTGGAATGTAAGTTAAGTGAACTTATCCACAGTATTCAAAACTTTTCTATTTGCTATAGCCAATGATTCCACATATGGATTGTGTGCTGCTGGTTGATGGAACACCTGTGTTCTCTTGGTTAGGCCAAAATTAGCACAAGCAGCAGAGAATCTAATCATATTTTGTTGCATCTCAATTTTAGAGGATGCATTGAGTATATAATCATTGGCAAATGGAGAATCATGTACCAACACCCTCTTCAATTAAGTCTTGATATGTAGACTTTTCGTGTCAAAGAATTTATCATCAATGTGGTAGGTGATCTTGATACATTAAAAGAGTTTGACAACATGGCTGAAAACATCGTCTCCAAAAGAATGGGAACAAGTTCCTTTGTTCTACTTTGTTGATGACTAGGAAAGCATGAGAGCATCATTTATGATGATGACTGAATAACAACAATTACATATAGGTTGATCCAGAACCAGTGTAAGCATGCTATCAATGAAATTTAAGTGAAATACTGATGTATTTCTCTGGGTATGCATGTTTTGACCTATTTTTTTCTATTTATTTATTTTTTAGACTTTTGCAAAGCAAATGGGGTTAAGTGGCTTGCCCAAGGCCACACAGCTAGGTAATTATTAAGTGTCTGACACTGGATTTGAACCCAGGTACTCCTGACTCCAGGGCCGGTGCTTTATCCACTATGCTACCTAGCTGCCCCATGACCTATTTTTCTATAAACCCTCAAGACTGACTTTAACAAAGACCTTGGTCAGATCTACAAATATTATGGACAGACCTCTTTTCTGTCGCTAATATTTCTCCTGGAATTTTCTGGAAGCAAATAACATAGAAATAGTTTTAATTTATTTAACACATATTTAAGTAATTATATAAAATAAGTAATGAAATATTTTTTATTTTAATATTCCCAAAAGTTTATACAGATTGATTTTACTTATGCTGTCAATAAGAGCCTTAATTTTAGTAATAACAGTAAATAATTTGTATTTATACAATGTTTGTAGTACATTTTAAAATATTATTTCATTCGCTGCTCACAACAATACTAAAAACTACTTCCTATTATTATCTCTATTTTATAATTTAACAATTTGCTAAATGACTTGTCCCAGGTCATAGATCTAATAAATGTCACACAACAGTTTCTTCCTAATTCTAAGACTTGAAGTCTAAGGTTTGGGACTTGAAGGGGAAGTGTAAAATTATTTTGGGGGCTTCAATAAAAAGGGTACACTCTCCCAAGTAACCACAGAAATGGCAATAAGGACTGGACACATGCAACAACACCCAAGGGTAAGTGGTAGAACCACTATGCCATTAAAAGGACAATGGAAAAATATGCTCTCTGAAGTCCTTTGCCCAGAGTCTGAACATTGTAAAGGTTTACTGAATATTGATTGATTGAAAAATATTAGAATCATTATCCCCTCAAATTATTAATGCTTTTCATTTCAAATAAATGTTGTATTTGAACATATGTGTTAATGGACTTGGTTGGCACAGGAAATAAATTCCTAGGCCTGGACTTATCACTTCAAATCTGATCTCAAATACTTGCTAACTGTATAGCTCTCGACAAGTCACTTAGCACTCTTTGCCTCACTTTTCTCGTCTGTAAAATGAACTGCAAAAGAAATTTGTAATCCTCTCCAGTATCTCTGCCAAGAAAAACCTTAAATTGGGTTAGGAAATGGTAGACACGATGGGGGAAAATGACTGAATAACAACAATTACATATAGGTTGATACAGCAAGCATGATTTTACTTTATCTTCCTGATTTTAGTGTCCAGGACAGGGTCTACCCCAAAGCAGGACTTAACTATACGAGTTTAATTGAACTAAACTGAATTGGTGTTTGTATTGGGCATAGACCCTATGTCAATGAGTACAAACAATAATATAGTAAGGGAATCTAGTTCTTACAACTTGAATAATATTGAAGTCGTTTAGGTTGAAACCTAAAGCTGGAGGAAGATGGAGTTCAAGAGGAAGAGGAGAATTTTGCACAGTTAACTTACTTCATATAGATAATAGGTAGATCTACTTAGGCATAATAAAATAAATGTCCGTTATGCAATTCATGACATTGGCAGGGAATGATAGAGCAAAACTCAGGGAGCAACCATTCCATATTGAAGGGGGCGCTGTGATCCAGGAACAAATTGGACATCTTTATTTATTAAACACCTTCTTCATGAGGCTATTCCTGAGAACTAAAGTTGCCTATGTCCCCATCAAATTACTTTATTTTCCATCATTTTTGACTACTTATGTATATACTTATATGTACAGCAGATTTTTGATATTAAAGGATACATGGTGCCTAACTTAGGATACCCAAAATATCAGTGAGGATCTTAAATATGAGCATCTTCCTCTACAAAAACAGGTTGCCACCTGTTCTCCTATTTGTACATTTACTTAGAGCATTGATGGATTAAGTGATTTGTCACAAAACCTGGGTGTACCAGAAACAGAATTTTGAATCCAGATCTTCTCAATTTTGGGTCCAGCTTTCTATGCATGATCTCATATAGTAGGAATTTTAAGATAGAATAAGTCGAACAAGTGGGTTATTTCACTGTTTTGAGAAATGAGAAAATCCGATAGCATGGGAAAAACACTGTGCATGAACTTAGTTCACTTTTCATCTATATGATTTATAAGCTATATGATTTTGGGCAAATGACCTGACCTCATTTTTCACATATAGTATATGACTGTTGGAAAGGATGACCTTAAAGGTCCCTTCTAGCTTTAAATTCAAAGATCTTATAATTTTGCCCAGTTTCCTATTAGCAAATTTAAATAGGTGCTCTGAAAGACCCTTTCAGCTTGAATATTCTCTGATTTGTTGAGAATTAATAAATTAATAAACAAGGTTGACAAAAGTGTTATTCATATTTAGAATGCTGATTTCTAGGCCAGGGGTTTTCAGCTCTAATATGAATATATGCATCTCAGGTCATTGGGACTGTGTATGATTCAATCTTTTGCTAAGTCCCTCAAAGGAATATCGTTAAGACACTTTAATAAGTACTAAAATAATGAACAAATAGCCCCCAGACCCTGTGCTTTAGAATCCAATAAACTGACAATGACTGTACCATTTTAACCTTCTATTAATTAAAATAAATGCTAAGAGAAGGGAATTAGAAGTCGATGATGGAAGCCTGTTTCCCTGCCAGTCTCCTCACCCTTGCTGCCATCCATCCCTCTTGCCCACAAATTCTGAAAAAAGGGAGATAGACCTCAGCTGTAAAAGGCAAGCAAGTCACTTAATAAATGTTTAATTACATTCAGCTTTGTTAATTTAGCTTTCAAGTTTTTGTCAGAGACTTAATGGAACATTAATTAAAAAGCATTTTCAATGGGGACATGAGTTTATTTTCAGGGGAAAGACTTTTCGTTAACTTTGGGGACTGGGCAAAAATTTGTTAAAATCATGTTAAAATTTAACATGATTGTAGATAATTATAGAGAATAACAAACCTCTGTAGCTTTTGATAATACATCTCATGGCAGCTCTAAAATTTAAGCATCCAAAGAAACATATGTGTAAATTAGAAATAGCCAATGAGTTTGCAGCTGAAAAAGACCAGAAGGAACAGTGACTTTGTAATAAGTCTAGAATAGAAGATGGAAGCCAGGTCTTATGAAATAATCTGAGCAAGTACATAATGTTAAGCTCAGAACAAACCTTTTCAGATTATTTGACTGAAATAATAAGATTTAATGGTGCTATAAAGAAATCATATGGCTCGTTCATTTTTGCAAGCCTAACATTCAGCAGATCACTTCTATCACTTTACTTCCTCATCTGTAAATTGAAGGTGTTAATATCAGCACTGAAATAGAGAAAAAATGGAGGAAGATGATAGACTCAGAGAAATAGATTTTGATCTGGGAAGGACATTCAAGGACTTTGCCCTAAATTTGTATTAGTATCTGTTTACTCATTTCCAGTTCTCTGACCCTATTGGGGGATTTTCTTGACCGAGGTACTAGAGTGGTTTGCCATTTCCTTCTCCAAATCATTTTATAGATAAAGAACCTGAGGCAAACACGATTAAGTGACTTGCCTAGGATCAAGCTAGTAAATTACTTGAGACTGGATTTGAACTCGGGATGCAAAATCTTTCTGATTCTAGACCCATTTCTCTAGTCACTCTAGCCTATCCATGTTAGAACATGTATCTTAGTTCACAGGTAGCAAGAAAACAGAATAGAGAATATGAAATTCCAGATCTAAGATGAAAAGTTCTGCACTCTTTAGTTAAACTGAAGCAGGAATGCTATAGATTGAAGACAGATGGCAGACTTTAGAAATCTACTGCCAAGGTTAAAGTTTTCTTTGCTTTTCATCTTATCAGTGGCTTCTCTTTTATGCCAGGGAATCATATTGCTCTTGTTCCCTAACTAGACTTAATATAGGGATGTTTTTGAAACTTGCTGTTTAGATAGCTTGACTAGTCCTTTAACATCCCTTTCAGCTATAAAAATCTTGAAGTCTATGAATCTATATAATTTCTCCTGCCAACAACTACAGTAGGACATAGGCTAGTGCTTTCCTTGATAGCAGCAGAAGCCCTGCTTCCTAGGGGGAGAAACTGAAGCCAGGAAAGTGTTTTACTCCCATTATATAGCATCAATGACTGAACTGGGAATGGTCAACTGCTGCCAGAATAACTGTCTTATAGGAAGTATTTTGTAATGGAATCAGTTCCAGACTCAGAGTCAGAAAACATGATTTTAAATCTCAGATTTGCTTTTGGGAATGCTGCATGAATAGAGAGGAGACTGCTGAAATTACAATCTCAGGACAATAATCCTCCTAGAACTCCATTCTTCTTTTTGACTCCATCTTTTTTTATTAGATTACAAGTACCTTGAGTTTTAGCCAAGCTGATAAAGACAGGGCCCCACCATGCTTTCCCCCAGACCACTCCAAATACCTTTAAATAATGACTCTAATCAAATTTTAGAGGGGCAGAACCATCAGAAAGACTGAGTGAACCAGACCAATTTTCCAGCCCAAGAAAACTCGGAAAATCTATGGAAAAGGTCCATTGCACCAGGGTTAGAAAGGATCCTTGGTTCAGGCCAGGCTTTGGGGGAACAATCTGGCCCAAGTCACCATTGGCACCTGGGTCAGTGACAGTGGTGGTGGTTCCAGGTCTCTCAGTCCAAGGAATTGCCCAGGATATCTTGGAAGTTCAACAGGAAAACTCTGTTACAACAAAGTGAGAGTAGAGCCTGGTCCAGTTCAGCACAGGCCTCAGCAGTGTAGACCTGGCCCATAGAGAGAAGAAACAATTGTTAAGAGTCTTCAGACAGATGTTTTGGGAGTTCAGCCAACCGAAGGTAATGAGATTGGAAGATTAAAGGAGGTATCTTTGCTATCACTTAGAGAGGATTCTGTTGCTTTGCCCATACTCTGAAAGGAGAATTAGAATAAAGTTATTTCCACCTAAAAGAAGCAAGAAAAAAGCTTTTGCAGTGGAGTGAAAGAGGGGGAAGGTGAATGAGAGCAAATGAGCTTTAGTCTTATCAAAATTGACTCAGAGAGGGAATACACATACACGATTAATACATAAATCTATCTTATCCTAGAGGATAGTAGGAGAGGAAAGAGATGGGGAAAAGGGGGATAGATAATAAAAGGGAGGGAAGATTGTGGGAGGGGTAGTAAGATGCGAGACACTTTCGAAGAAGAACAAGCTGAAAGGAAAGAGAATAGAATAAATGGGGATGGAGGGGAATATGATAGAGGGGAAGTACAGTTAGCAATAGTAACTATGGGAAAAATATTGAAACATATTTCTCTACAAAAGACCTCATTTCTCAAACATAGAGAAAGGAGTCAATTTTTTAAAAAAAATATAGGAATCATTCCCTAGTTGATAAAGGATCAAGAGATATGAATTGTTTTCAAATACTTTCAATGCAATTCATTTAAAACATTTTAATAATGTGCTGATTGGTTGGTTCTTGTCCTTTGTTATTGAAGACCAAAATGACATCACTATGTTAGAGATTAGTTATAGTGTGTCTATCTGTAGCTGATCATTCCAATATGAACTTGGAATGCTCTACCATGGTCAGACACAAATAGTTCACATGAACATCTGGGGTGGTTACTCTAAACTTATGTATCTCACTATTGATAGAAGAAATGTGAGTTTGAACAATTCTGAGGTACTACATTATATTTATTGAAAAATAGGAAAGAAGGAGAAAATGAGAAATATTGAAAGGGATGTAGAAAATTGAGATATTGAGACACTGTTGGAGGAGTTGTGAAATGATTGAACAATTCTGTAGAACAATTTTGAACCATGCCAAAAGGGCTATAAAACCATGCCTACCCTTTGACCAATAGTAGCTTTTCTAGGTCTATATTCCAGAAGAAATGAAATACAGGGAGAAAAGAACATATATGTATAAGGATATTTATTCATAGCAACTCTTTTCTGGTGTCAGGGAGCTGGAGATTGAGGGGATGCCCACTGATTGAGGAATGACTGATCAAATTGTGAAATGTGATTGAGATGAAATGCTGTTCTGTTATGGGAAATGATGAACAGGATGCTCTCAGTAAAAAAGCAAAACTTATATGAGCAGATGCAATGGGAAATTTACTGTATGCATATAACAGTAGGATGACCGACTGTGAATGACCTACCTTTCCTTAGTAATGCTGTGAGACCCAAGAGATCTCTGGAGGACTTAGGATAAGGAATTCTATCCATTCAAAAGGAAGCTCTGAAGGTGGCTGAATTCAGATTGAATAATAAAAAAAGACTATAAGAACCTTGAGGGTGGCAACTGACTTTCTTTTGTTGTGTATTTGCATTCCCAGTGTTTTGTTTTTCACATAGTTGACAACTAGTAAGTGATTAATAGTTGCAGACTTGACACAAGTCCTTAAACTCCAGAATCACTAGACTTTACATTGTACCATACCACCTCAAAATCTTCAGAATTAGTCTTATTTTTAAACGAGAAAGACTTAGGGAGAATCACAGCTTTTTAAGAAATCAGCATTTTTGTTTTCCCTCATTGGGAAATATCCTGTATTTGCTGCTACTGTTTTTAGTAGTCATTGAACTTATTTGGACTTAGGAAAGAACAGGTTTTGATAATATTTTGGTGAAATCTGGGAAAATTACTTTGACTCTCTGAGTTTCAATTTTCTCAAAATGGGTATAATGCTACTTGCACACTTGCTTCTGAAAATAATGAAGAAACACTTTGGAAATCTTAAACATTATAGAAATGTGAGTTATTATTCTTCCCCATTGTAAAGAGATAAAATGACATGGAATTACTTTAAAACCTTGAAATGTAGGTTGAGGACAGAAAAATTTGAGTGGGAAAGAGTAATGGAGTTATTTTGATATGCATATTTAACTAATAAAAAACTGAGGGGTGCTAGGGATTCAGTTTATAATTGCTCATATTCTTTTATGTTAATTTAATGTATTTCTAATACTGCAAAGATAATTTGTGATCATACTAACAATAAATTCATGAGATAAGTGCTGATATTACTCAAATTTTGCAGATGAGGAAACTGAGACTCAGAGGAGGGAAGGAACTCTCCCAGGATTAAAAAGCTAAGGAGTTTGTGAGGTAGGATTTGACTCTATTGTCTTTGTTTTATTTAACTTACTTTTAGAATGTGGCCAGTGGGGGTAAGGCAGCAACTATATGTTCTAATAATTATAGCTAACATTTAATTTTTTTTTGTTTTTTTGGTTATTTGTATTTATTTTCCAACTACATACAAAGGTAGTTTTCAACATTAAACTTTTTGCAAGTTTCTGAGTTTCACATTTTTCTATTACCCTCACTTACACCCCTTTCTGCATGGCAGGAAACAATTTGATATAGGTTGTAAATGTTTATTTTTTTATTATATAAATATTTTATGTTTTTCAATTATTTATAATAGTAATTTCTACCTATCATTTTTTGATGAGGTTTTGAATTTTACACTTTTCCCCCACCCTCTCTTCCCTCTATCTTCCCCCCAGAGAAGGCAATCTGATAATCTTTACATTGTTTCCATGCTATGCATTGATCAAAACTGAATGTGTTGAGAGAGGAAAAAAAAGCATCTTCGAGGAAAAAATAGAGATAGCAAAATTATGTAGTACATAAGATAACTTTTTTATAAAAAATTTGTAAGTAATAGTCTTTATTTAAACTCCACAGTTCTTTCTCTGGATACAAATGGTATTCTTCATCACAGATGCTCTGAAATTGTTCCAGATTATTGCACTGTTGGAAAGATCAAGTCCATAAAGGTTGATCATCACCCCCAGGTGATAAGGGTGTATAGTGTTCTTCTGGTTCTGTTCATCTCACTCAGCATCAGTTCATGCAAATCTTTTCAGGTTTCTCTGAAATCCCATCCATCCTGGTTTCTAATGCAACAATAGTGTTCCATAACATACATATACAACAATTTGTTCAGCCATTCCCCAATTGATGGATATTCCATTGATTTCCAATTATTTTCCTCCACAAACAGAATTGCTATGAATATTTTTGTACGAGTGACATTTTTTAACATTTAAAATTTACAAGGCATTTTTCTCATATTATCTTATTTATCATTAAAACAACACTGGGACCAGAGTGAAAATTCAGTGGAATTTTCATCTCATTTTTAGAGATGGGGGGAGGGTAGCTGAGAAATATGAAATGATTTGCAAGGTTAATATAACCAGGTAATATATCTGAGGCAGAATTTGAACCTATATCTTCTCAAATCCTAGTAAAGTACATTCTCCATTTAACATTGACATTTAGAGAAAATTTTAATTAGAATCTGTTAGTCTTTACATTGTCCATGGTCACATGTACAATGAAAGCTTTGAGTGACAAAGAATGTCTTTATGAATTTAAGGTAAATTTAGAAGAGACACTGTTAAATATTATGTACCATATAAGTTTGTGTTTCTCTTTGGTCCTGAGAGAAAGGTTTTGTGCTTGACAACACGGCAAGACCAGCTTTGAGAGCTGTATTTAATGATGAAAATTAGCACCATCACTCTTGTCCCATTTCCCCAGTGCTTCCCTGAGAAGGACATGGAACCTTTCCTTTCAGACACTTTTTCTTTTCACTCCAGCTTCTACATCTCTCCCCACCAGAGATTTTCATGATTTCCATCCCTTTGGCTTTTTGGAATAGGTTTTTTTTAGCTGCTCGTTTCTGACCTAGATTTGATGCATCCAGTTATATAGAATGTTTTTAATATGTCTTGTCTAGCCCCTTAATCCTTTCTAATGAAACCTCTCTCTCCCTTTCTGTCTCTTCTAGACGTGCAGAAATTAATTCAGGCATGGACATTTGTGAAATACTAATGCATTCCAAAGAGTATGCAGCCTCTTTTTCACTGAAACTGGAGAGAATTTGAGAAGGTAGGCAGCTTCTAGATCACAGATAGGTAAGACTATCCCTTTCTTTTTTATATCAAACCCTCCAGAACATTATCTGGATGCAGTTTCTGTTTTTTCTTTTTTAAACTATTTGACATGCTAGTTTAAATAGTGAAGTTAATCAATAGTTTATTCCATTACTCCATTTTTGATTCTTTTTCAATTGCCTTTATTGTCCAATTCATACATGTTTCCTAACAGTTTCCCCGTCCCTTCATTTCAAAGAAAAATTCAGGTCAAATCAAACAATGTAAGTGGAATTGAAAAGTTGTTCACATGAAAATTGGTTTGTGTGTGGGGGAGGCATCAACCATATTCTCATAACTTGAATTTAGACAGAGGAGATAACATAATTTTAAAACTATGTCCCCTCCTTCCCCAGAACAAATAAAACAAAGCAACTCAAAGTCAATCTTGAAGAAAAAGAGGTCACAAAATGGCATCCTGTATCTCTAAAGGTGTATGCAGAAGGTGAGAAAGGAAACTGACAATTAGGGAGGAGATGGTTAAAAGAGCATTTTACATGAACCTTTGAATTGAGCTGCCATTAGTGGTCTGTAGTCCCAGGTTTTCTTCATATCAGTATGCCATTATTTAGGGACTGGATGTAGATTTATAATTTACTGACTGGCATAAGGAAATTCTCGCTAAACAAACTGCCTTTACTGATGCTAAAATTTCTATTAAAGTTTCTTAGAGTACTGAGAGATTAGATGACTAGTTTGAAATCACAGAACAAGTAATTACCAGAATCAGAACTTGAACCGAGGTCCCCTTTTCGAGTGTTTTTTTTTTTAAACTGGACTGAGTTACCAGAATTTAAAGTGATTTGCTAATGTTGCAATGCCTTATAAAGGCTGGCAGTTATTACTGTGGGTAGATTAATGTGTTGCTTCTATGAAAGGAAAAAAGGGTGAGTTAGAGATAGGTTTCCTGCCCTAAAATTAGAACTCACTTTTTTTTTACTGCTTGTATTGTGGCATTTTAAGTCTCATTTTATTTTTTTTGAATTCCATGTAAATAATTTTAACATTAATTTTTATACTTTGAGTTCCACATTGTCTCCCTCCATCTCATTACTCTTTCTTGAAAATATAATAGTTTGAAAGAGATTTTACATGTGTTATAAAAGAAAATGCAGAACATTAAAAAATAAAAACAAGAAAGAGTTAGGAAAATGTACCTCTCTGGAGGAGGATAACATTTTCCCTCATGAATCCTTCTGAGTTGTTTTAGATCATTGTATTGCTCAGAACTGCTAAATCTTTCAGTTACTCATTGTACAATATAGATGCTACTGCATACATGTTCTGGCTCTGTTCAATTCACTTTGCATTAGTTCATCTGAGACTTCCTATTTATTTCTGAAACCACTTACTTGCCATTTCTTTTTTTTTTAAAGAAAGATTTTATTTAGTATGAGTTCTACAATTTTCAATTTTCCCCCATTCTTGCTTCCCTTCCCCCACCTCCCTACAGAACACAGTCTGTTAGTGTTTACATTGTTTTCATGGTATACAATGATCTAAATTAAATATTATGAGAAAGAAATCATATATTTAAGGAAGAAAAATAAAGTATAAGAGATATCAAAATTACATAGTAAGATACCATTTTTTCCTCTAAATTAAAGGTAATAGTCTTTGGCTTTTGTTCAAACTCCACAGTTTTTTCTCTGGATACAGATGGTATTCTCCATTGCAGACAGCCCCAAATTATCCCTGATTGTTGCACTCATGGAACAAGCAAGTCCATCAAGGTTGATCATCACCCCCATGTTGCTGTTAGGGTGTACAGTGTTTTTCTGGTTCTGCTCATCTCACTCAGCATCAGTTCATGCAAATCCCTCCAGGCTTCCCTGAATATCCATTCCTCTGGTTTCTAATAGAGCAATAGTGTTCCATTACATACATATACCACAGTTTGTTAAGCCATTTCCCAATTGAAGGACATTCACTTAATTTCTAATTTTTGCCACCACAGACAGGGTTGCTGTAAATAATTTTGTACAAGTGATGTTTTTTACCCTTTTAAATCATCTCTTCATGGTATAGACCCAGTAATGGCATTGCTGGATCAAAGGGTATGCACATTTGTATTGTCCTTTGGCCATAATTCCAAATTGCTCTCCAGAAAGGTTGGAAAAGTTTACAGCTCTATCAACAATGTATTACTGTCCCAGATTTCCCACATCCCTTCCAACATTGATCATTTTCCTTTCTGGTCATATTGTACTTGCCATTTCTTACAGCACAATAATATTCCATTACAATCATTTACAGTCATTCCCTAAATTATGAGCATTCTCTCAATTTCCAATTTATTTGGCAACACATAAAGGACTGCTTTAAATAATTGTATGCATATAGGTTATTTTGCTTTTATTCTGTTCTATTTCTAATATAGACCTATTAGTGTTATAACTGCATCTGAAAGTATATATATAGTTTTATGCCCTTGGAAAAATTCCAATTTTCTCTCTAGACTGTTTCGATTAGTTTATAATTCAATTAACAATGCATTAATATACCAGTTTTTCCACATCTCTATTTGCCATTTTCTTTTCTGTCATATTTGACAGTCTGATAGGTGTGAGTTGATACCTCAGAATTGTTTTAACTATCATTTAATAGAAATTGTCTAATCAGTAGGGATTTAGAACATTTTTTCTATATGATTATAGATAGCTTTAATTTCTTCTTCTGAGTCTGCCTGTTCACAGCTTTGGCCATTTATCAATAAGGAATGACTTGTAATCACATCAATTTGATTCAATTAACTCTGTGCCAGATAAGAAAAACTTAGAAGAAAAACTAATTTAACTAATTTTTCCAGTTTCTTTCTCTCCTTCTAATAGTGCTGATTAGTTCTGCATGTTTAAAATATCTTAGATTTAGATGTATTTCAAATTATCCATTATATATCTTGTAATGTAATGTTTTGTTGAGTCATAAATTCTTATCCTGAGATAAATAGGCATATTTTTTCATGATTCCCTAATTTCCATATGGCATCAACCTTTATTTCTAAATCTTATACCTGTTTTGATCTTATCTTGGAATATTCTACTTCATAGATCATAGTCTATTTCCAGTTTCTGCCAAAATTTTTTTCCAAATATTTTCATCAAATAGTGAGTTTTAGTCCTCAAAGCTTGGACCTTTGGTTTATTGAAGCATCTACCATTCTATTTCTTAGCCAATAACATAGTTCTGATGATTAATTTTGTGATTTGTTTTAATATTTGATACTAGTTCATCATTTTTCATAAAATTTTTATTCTGCCAGATAAATAATTTTTTCTTTATTTTAAATACTTTGAGTAGTTTGGAAAAGAACTGAATAAGTAAATTATTTCAAGTAGAATTAACATTAAAAAATACTGACTGGTTCAATTTAACATTTCTCGGGGGGTGGCTAGGTGGCGTGGGGGGCGCTAGGTGGTGCAGGGAGGTGCCTAGGTGGCACAGCAGATAAAACACTGGCCCTGGAGTCAGGAGTACCTGGGTTCAAATGCGGTCTCTGACACTTAATAATTACCTAGCTGTGTGGCCTTGGGCAAGCCACTTAACCCCATTTGCCTTGCAAAGACTTAAAAAAAAAAACATTTCTCCAATTTATCCATTTTCTCCAGTTGTTTAAATCTGAAAATTTTTGTGTGAAATGTTTTTTGTAATTTTGTTCACATAGGTTGTCTTAGCAATTTTACCCTCAATATTTTATTTTGTCTACAGATATTTTAGAGTCTTTTTTTGTTTTTTGTTTTTTGGCAAGTCAATGGGGGTTAAGTGGCTTGCCCAAAGTCACACAGCTAGGTAATCATTAAGTGTCTGAGGCCTGATTTGAACTCAAGAACTCCTGACTCCAGGACTGGTTCTCTAGCCATTGTGCCACTTAGCCGCCCCCTACTGTGCCACCTAGTAGCCCCAAGTCTGCAGATATTTTAAATGCAATTTTCCTTTCTATCTCTAAAAGTTGGATTTTGTTGGTAATATGTAGGAATGCTGAAAATTGATGTTTTCTTATTTTATATTCAGCTACTTTACTGAAATTGTTTCAACTGTTTTTCAGTTGATTCTCATGGTATAACATAATATATAATATTCAATGAGTGATAATTTTTGTATCTTCATTGTCTATTCAAATTTCTTCTATTTCTTTTTTCTCATTATTATAGTTAGCATTTCTATTACAATAGTGAATAATTTTTCAGATAATGGGCATCTTTGATCCTGATCATGTTTGGAAGACTAATAGCTTATCCCCAGTTCCAGATAATGGTTGCTAATGATTTTAGATTTATATTGCTTATCATTTAATGCAAAGTTTCATTTATTATTATGTTCCCTAATGTCTTCAGTAGAAATGAGTGCTGTATATTTTAGAAAGGAGTTTCTGTATTTAATGATTATAATTATTTATTGTCTTCTGGTTTTGTTACTATATGGTCAATTATGCTGATAGTTTTTCTAATACTGAATTAGTTCTACATTCCCGATAAAAATCATACCTGGTCTAAGTGTATGGTCCTTGTGATTGCTGCAATCTCCTTTATTTATAATTTGCCTATAATTTTCCTTCTCTGTTTGGGCTCTTTCTGGTTTAAGTACCAGAAGCATATATGTGTGTCTTAAAATGAATTGGGCAAATACACTTTTTCTGCCTATTTTTCCCCAAATTATGTATTTGAATTGATTGTTCTTTAAATGTTTGTTAGAATCCACTAGTAAGTCCATCTTGTCATTGAGATGTTCTCTTAGAGTGTTCTTCAATAACTTGTTTAATTTTTTTTCCTCCTTAGATAGAGTTAATAAAGTATTCTATTTTGTCTGTCAATCTAGGGAATTTACAATTTTGTAAATATTCAATTATTTCATTTGGTTGGCAGATTTATTGGAATGTAATCATCCTGCTTTATTTTTTTCTCTGTTGGTGAAGTTAACCTTTTTAAATTTTGTTCCTGGTAAGTTGGGTTTGTTTTAAAAAACAAATTGACAAATGTTTTATTTATTTTATAGGTTTTCATAAATTCAGTACCTACTTTATTTGATCAGTAGTTATCAGATTTTCAATTTTATTAAATTTTGATTTTCAGGATTTCCAATTTAGTGTTTTATTAGGGAGTTTTCATTATTTTTTTAACTAGGGTTTCTTTTTTTTATAACATAACCAATTCATTGATCTTTACTTTATCTATTTGAATGATGTTATATGATATAAGTTTTCCCTAGCAACTGCATTGGCTGAATTTCACAACTTTTGGAATTTTTTCTCATTTTAATTATTCACTGTTGAAATAATTTTTATTTTTGGTTTCATACTCTTATACACTATGCTTTAGGATTAGTTTCTAATTAATTTTAAAATATGCTTTTATGGTCACTTCTTGATTGTAAATTTTATTTCAATATAGTCTATTTGAAAAAAGTTTGATATTTCTGCTTTTCTTTATTTGATTGTAAGTTTTCTGGCCCTAAAGCATTGTTGAGTTTTGTGAAGATGTCATGTACAGTTGTGAAATATAATTATTTCTATTCTAATTTAATTTTCTTCAGAGGTCAATCATACTATCTTTTCTAAAATACTATTTATTTCCTTAATTCCCTTCTTTATTTTATAGTTGATTTGCACAGTTTCGAAGGGGGAAAGTTGAAGACCCCATCATATAGTTTTATTCTCTATTTTTCCTGTTCCTCATTTAAGTTTTCCTTTTAGAATTTGTATCCTATACCATTTTAGAATATATGATTAGCATTGATATTGCTTCATTGTTTATGGTATTTTTCTATCCCTGTTTTTTTTTCCTCAACTGAAGGATAATAGATTCTATTTCAGTTCCTTATTTTATATGTTACGTGCGTTTCTGTTTTCAGTGTGTATTTTGAAAGCAATACATTGTTGGATTCAGGTTTTTAATCTCTTTGGCTACATGTTTTTGTTTTATGGGTGAGTTCTTCCCATTTCCATTCCCAGTTATGAATACTATGTGTTTCCCTCCATTGTCCAGTTACCATTTTCTCTCTTTCTCTGTTTTTGAACAACTAGTTTTGCACTGGCTGTAGCATATCCAATCCTGTAGCAGGATTGGAATTAGGAAGACTCATCATCATGAGTTCAAATTTGGCCTCTAACGTTTACTAGCTATGTGACCTTGGACATTTCACTTAACCCTCCTTGCCTCAGTTCCTCATCTCTTAAATGAGCTGTAAAAAGAAATGGAAAACCATTTAAGTGTCTCTGCAAAGAAAATCTCAAAATGGAGTCACTAAGGATTGAACAAAATTAAAATGACTTAACAAGTCTTTGTTTTTACCCTATTCTACCTCAATAGTCTCTTTTGTTTCTGATAACTGCCTCCCTCATTCCATCTTTTTTTTCCTAGTAGCACCACTTCTTCATATGCCCTTTCCTCTCCTACTTCTCTGCAAGTTAAGGTAGAGATCCATATCAAACAGAATGTGGACTTCATTCCTTCTTTGAGACAATTCTGATGAAAATAAAGTTCAAGAGTTACCTACCCATTTCTCCCTTAACTATAAAACTCTCTTTCCTGCCTATTTTATGTGGAATAATTTTCCCATTCTTTCACTCCCTTCTCCTTCTCCCAATGTATTTATCTTTCCCACAATTTAATTTTTTTAACAAATCATCACATCATAGTCAAATACATCAATGCCTTCCGACTATGCATATTCCTTCTAACAGTCCTAATAATGATAAAATTCTTAAGAGAGACAAGTATTGCCTTCCCATTTAGGAACAGTCTAAACTTGTTGAATCATTTATGATATAATTTTCATGTATACCTTTTTCATTTTTCTTGAGTGCTAAGTTTAAAAGTCAAATTTTCTATTCGACTCCAATCTTTCCAACAGAAATGCTTGGACATCTACTATTTCATTTAAACTAGATTTTTCCCTGGAAGGATTATGATACATTTTGATAGAAAAAGTAACTCTTGGTTGTAATCCTAGCCCCACTGCTTTCTGGAATATCATAGTCTAAACCCTCTGATATTTTAAGGTTGAAAATGTCAATTTATGTGATTTTGACTGTACCTTCATGGTACTTAAATTATTTCTTTCATGCTATTTGACATATTTTCTTGTTTCTTTCAGACTAATCTCTTTTACATAGAATCTCTAGAATTTGGCTATGATAATTCTCAAGATATTTATTTTGAAATCTCTTTTCAGTAGTCATCAGTGAATTCTTTCATTTTTTATTTTACCCTCTGGTTCTTGGATAACAGGAAAGTTTTCTTTGACAACTTCTTTATGTCTTGGCTCTTTTTTATTGTGGATTTCAGGTAGTTCAATAATTCTTAAATTTAATATCCTCAATCTATTTTACATTTTAGATTTTTTATAACATTTTTACATTTTCTAATTTTTCTTTTCATCTTGACTTTATTTTATGTCACATGGAGTCCTTAGCTTTCATTTACTCAATTCTATATTTAGGAGCTCTTTTCTTCTGTGAATTTTTCTTCCTCCTTTTCCTTGTGGTAATTTCTGCTTTCTGAGGATCTTTTCTTTCAGTAGATTTTTGTCATTCTAAAAATATTTTGCCAAAAATACTTTCTTTAATACATTTGTGTGACTCTCTTTAATAATTTTCTTGCATCACTCTCATTTCTTTACCCAAATTTTTGTATGTTTCTCATTTGACTTTTTAAAAATTTATTTATTTTCATCCAGATGCACATGTATATTTTTAAGTTATAAAGTTTCCTTCCACCCTCCCTTCCCACCCTCCTCCCCTCAGCGATGAACAGCCAGGTTGGCATTGAACATACATGTTTTTAATAAACATGTTTACATATTAGTCATTTTTGGTATGTGTAATTCAGATTAAGGGAAAAAAGATACATGAAAGATAATTTGTATAAAGTGTTCATCAGATTCTGAAGGGTATTTTTTTTCCTTTTCTTTTGTTTTTCTTCCTCTAAATGTGGATAACATTGTTCATAGCCAGTCTAATATGGTTTACAAATTCTCTGAACTGCTGAGAGGAGCTGTTTCAATTAAGGTTGATTATCTCACAGTGTTGTTGTTAATGTGTACATTGTTCCTTAAGTTCTACTCCCTTCATTCAGCATTAGATACACGCTTCTCTAGAGTCCGGCAACTTATGATTTTTTGTAGAACAATAATATTCCATAGTATTCATGAAACATAACTTGTTTAACCATTCTCCAGGTTGATGGACATTCTCTCAATTTCCAATTCCTTGCCACTACAAAAAGAGATTGTATGAATATTTTAGAATATTTTAGAGTGAATATTTTCCCATTTTTTTATAATTTATTCTGGTTATAGATCTACAGTTGGAATTGCTGGGTTGAAGGCTATGAACAGTTTTATTGCTCTTTGGTCATAGTCCCATATTGCTCTCCAGAATTGTTGAATCCATTCAAAACTCCACCCACAATGCATCAATGTCCTGATCCTCCCACAACCTCTCCAACATAGATCATTTCCCCTTTTCCTCATTCTGGCCAGTCTAATAGATGTACAGTGATACCTCATTGTTGTTTTAATTTGTATATATCTAGTCAATAATTATTTCAAATATTTTATATGATTTCATATATAGTTTTAATTTCTTCAGTTGAAGACTTCCTATTCATATCCTTTGGCCATTTTACAATTGGAGAATATCTTACAACTTTATAAATTTGAGACAATTCTCTATATAATTTAGAATTGAGACCTTTGTCAGTACTCCTTGCTGTGAAGATTGTTTACCAGCTTTCTGCTTTTCTTCTAATTTTGGCAGCATTGATTTTATTAGTGCAACCCCTTTTTAATTTAATATAGTCAAAACCATTCATTTTACATTTTATAATATACACTAATTCTTGTTTGGTCATAAGTTTATCACCTTTCCATAGATCTGATAGAGTATTTCTTGATCTATTAGTTTCTTTATGGTGTTGCCCTTTATGTCTAAATCCTGTATCCTTTTTGACCTTATTTTGGTATAGGATGTGAGATGTGGTTTTATGTCTTGTTTTTTTCCATGCTATTTTCCAGTTTTCCCAACAATTTTTGTCAAATAGTGAGTTCTTATTGCAGAAGCTGACGGCTTTTAGTTTGTCAAACAGTAGATTGCTGTAGTCATTTATTGCACCTTCTTTCATTAGTCTATTTCTCAACCAGTAGCAGACAATTTTGATGAATAACATTTTATAATATAGTTTTGGATCTAGGCCACCTTCCTTTACATTTTTTTCATCAGTTCCTTTGCTATTCTTGACATTTTGTTGCTCCAGATTAATTTTGTTATTTTTTTTTTCTAGCTTGATAAAGAAGTTATTTGGTAGTTTGATTAGTGTGGCACTGAATAAGTAATTTAATTTTAGTGGAATTGTTGGGGGTTTTTTATATTAGCTCTACCTAACCATGAGCAATTGACATTTTCCCAATTATTTAGATCTGACTTTATTTGGGTAAAAAGTGCTTTATATTTCTGTTTATACAGTTCCTGGGTCTGTCTTGGGAGGTAGATTCCCAAATATTTAATGTTGTCTATTGCTAATTTAAATAGAATTTCTCTTTCTATCTCTTTCATTTGGGCTTTGTTGTACACATATAGAAATGATGATGATTTATGTGAGTTTATTTTATATCCTGCTACTTTGCTGAATTTGTTAATTTTTTCCAGGAGTTTTTAAAACAATTTTCTCAGATTCTCTAGGTATACCATCATATCATCTCCAGAGTGAAAAACTTTGCTTCCTCATTACCAGTTCTGATTCTTTAAATTTCTTTTTTCTTCTTGTAATACTATATTGAATAGTAATGGTGATAATGGGCATCCTTGTCTCACCCCTGACTTTATTGGAAATGCTCTGAGTTTATTCCCCTTACATTTATTCATTGATGGTTTTTGATAAATACTATTTATCATTTTAAGGAAAACTCCATTTATTCATAAAATGTCTAATTTTTTAATGGGAATGCATGTTGTATGTTACCAAAAGCTTTTTCAGCATTTATTGAGATAATCATCCTGTTTTCCTAATATTGATCTATCTCTGCCTACCTGTTATAAATCCTACCTGAACATGGTGTGAAATCCTAATAGTACCTTGCTGTAGTCTCATTGCTAAACTTTTATTTAAGATTTTTGCATCAATATTCATCAGGTAGTTTGATCTATAATTTTCTTTTTCCTCTTATGATTGTTCCTGGTTTATATAAGGGAGCTTTGCAGAACTCCTTCTCCTATTTTTAAAAATAGTTTTTTTTTTCAGAATAGGAATTAAATGTTCTTTAAATGTTTGGTAGAATTTGTAAATCCATCTGGATCTCATTTAATTTTAAATATCTTTTAGGACACTTCTGGAATTTTCTTTTGGACTTGTATCCAATTTACATTTTATTCTTCTTTGAGACTTTGTACTTGTTTTGAAAAATTACTTTCTTCTGAGTCTGTGTTTTCATCTTCTTTGTCACCATGAATCTTGTTCTAATTAAGTTCTTTTATTATTTGCTTAATTTTTAGCATATTTCTTGAATTTTAACTTTGTTTTAAAGTTGAAATCTGCATTTATTATGTAGCTTAGCCCCATGATTTTTCCATGATTCTAAGGTTAATGATCAAAGGGGAAGTGTTGTTATATCTCTTTTGATTTGTGAAGTGAATTTTTAATAGGAAGGTAACTTTTGCCATGTACTAATAAGGTCTAACACTCTTCTTGGCTCTGAAATTGTTACCAGATTCCCTCCTCCCTTGCAACCAAAAATGTTAGTGTTTCTCTTCATTCTGGAACTCTTATTAGGACCCCTGATCTCTTGTAAATGAATACAAACACTCTTCTCTGCTCTATATCTGTGACCAGGACCCCTTCTCCACTTTAACAAAAGACTTTAGTCTACTTCTTGACCTTGGAAGTACAACCCAGAACTGTGTATGAGCAATATAATAAAGTCCTTTGCCCAATTCCAGGAAAATGTGTTTCCTATAATGTGTTTCCAAGCAGTTTTCTAATCCTTTGTCATTTGTGGTCCGAGAGATTCTATAGTTATTGGTGCTGTTTCTATAGCCACCTCTAAGGTCTAATGCTTTTCTTTTGGGTTTTAACACCAACCTGGTGTGATTGATCTTTTTTTCATTGACCTCCTAAATTTTCTTAGACTGGAAAATTATTTCACTCAGACCTTCCCTTGGCTCTGCCCTTCAGAAATTGATTTGAGGCATTATTTTAAACTTCTATGGAAGGGAATTTAGAAGAATTCAATCTCTTCTCCTTGCCTCCCCTTTAAGTGTGAGATAGAGTAGGGTCACAAGAGCTATCCAGGGTTTTGAAAACACAACTGTCTTCAAAAGGTTGTACATCCCAACTTTTTTCTTGATTTTTTCCTCCATCTTAAGTCATTTGATAACTGATAAAATCTAACTCAGTCTTTCTTTTGCCTACCTCTGGTCTCCTAAACCAGAGGTTTTGTCAGCAGCTTTCAATGCCTCTTAAAGAGTTGTCATTCAGTATGGGCAGGGTGCAGAGAAGAAAACTCAACTCTCTGAGAGCAATATATGAAGAAAGTGTCTGTCTTTCAAATCTTCTATGTTCTATTAAAGTCCATTGGAGTTCCTGTGCTGGGAGGGCATAAGTTTACATACCAAATGTGAGCCACACTAGCTGGGTGACTTTGGCCAATCATTTAAATTTTATTGTCCTTAGTTTCTCACTTGTAAAAAGATCTAGAATAAATTGCTTTTGATTTAGAATACTATAACCTTCACTTTGTTACATGGTAACCTCCCTTGGTCTACTCTTTCTTTGATACTGTTCACATCTTCTTTTCTCATATTATCAGGATTGGTTTCTTAATAAAAGTTTCTAATGTTCTCCTGGGTACAAGAACAACTTTGGTTTTGGATTTTGTCATGGCTATCTTCAATATATCTTTCATATTCAATATATATCTCTCCATATACAAATATATCTCCTTAGTTAATACCTTTATCATCTTTCACACAGTGTCATAACATTCTGGTTGGTCTCTCAGCCTCAACTCATTTCAATTACAATTTGTCTTCCATATGAACACAGTAATTTTCCTTTTTCTTTTTTATTGATTATTTTTCCAAATACATGTTATGAAAATTTACTTAACATTTCATCCAAATGTATATGTATATTTTCAAGTTATAAAATTTTCTTCCACCCTCCCTTCCCAAATTCTCCCCTTAGTGGTAAATAGTCAGTTTAATATTGTACATAACAGGGGAAGCTAGGTGGTACAGTGGATAAAGTCAGGAGTACCTGGGTTCAAATCCGGTCTCAGACACTTAATAATTACCTAGCCGTATGGCCTTGGGCAAGCCACTTAACCCTATTGCCTTGCAAAATCCTAAAAAAAAATTGTACATAACACATTTGTGTCAAACATTTTACAGATTAATCATTTTCAGCATGAGGAATTAGGATTAAGGAAAAGAAATTCATAAGAATTTTTTTTTTACAAAATGAATGTAGTGTTCATAAGATTCTGAATGGTGTTTTGGTTTTATTTTGCTTTGCTTTGTTTTTCTTCATCTGGATGGGGATGGCATTGTCCATAGTTGGTCTAATAGGATTATCCTAGCTCTCTGAACTGCCAAGAGATGGTTTTTGTTGGGGAACAGTTTTATTGCTCTTTTGACATAGTTCCATATTGCTCTCCAAAATGGTTAAATCAGTTCACAACTCCACCAGCAATGAATTGTTCCATCATCCCATAACATCTCCAATATTGATCATTTCCCCCTTTTGTCATCTTGACCAATCTGATAGTTGTGAAATGATACATCATAGTTTTTAATTTGAATTTCTCTAATCAATAATGATTTGGAGAATTTTTCATATGATTATATATACATGTATATATATATATATATATATTACATATATAGAGCTTTAATTTATTCATTTGAACACTGTCTATTCATATTCTTTGACATTTTATCAGTTGGGTATTGACTTATAATCTTATAAATTTGTTGCAGGAGCAAAAGTAATTTTCCAAAAGTAGAGAAGTATAGAGGAAATAGCCTCCTTTAATTAAGCATGTACAATATGCTAAATACTGTTCTGCTTCTTTTAAAAATATTTGATTGGTGTAGGTATAGCCCTGATCAGTAAATTCCAGTAAATCCCATTTCCCCCAGGATTAATTATCAAGTAAAAATCTTATGTGACATTTTAATGCTTCACAAAAGAAAATATGGTCTCTTCTTATCTCTGTTTTCATCTCTTACTTCCTTTCCATATTCTCTAAGATCCAATGATAATTTGTTAGCTTTTTTGTTCCATAGAACTCTCCATCTGATTTCTTTATGCTTTTGTACTTATTGACTCCCTTACTGGGAATAATCCCTTTACTCAATCTACCTCTAGATATTGCAGGATTTTTCCAAGATCCAAATGAAGATATTTGTAACAGGTCTATCCAGTTCTCCTAGTCATTGAACCTTCAGTTTTAAAAGTTACTTCATCTCTGTTCTTTATATTATGCATGTACATATTGATTTAAATATCTCCCAACTGATGTTAGTTCTATGAGGACAGGGAGCCTCTTATATCATTTCGGTCTTCTTTGCATACCAAAACTAAGGAAAGTACCAGACACATAATAATGCTTAATATTTTTTTTTTAATTTTGTATCATCATTATCATTGTCAGCAACAACAAAAAAAATTATTTTGTATTTATTATGTTTCAGACACTATGTTAACTTTGAATATATTAAGAAGGGCAAAATACAAGTCCTTGACTTCAAAGAAGTCAGAGTCTAGGGAAAGATTAAATATTTAAAAAACTATGTACATGCATGATTGATTTATTTACCTCTGATGGAATGAATTAGCCTTGGAGAGAACTAGGAAAGGACTAATGCAAGTCTCAGGATATTTGAGTTGAGATTGAAGGAATTCAGGAAAGTCTAAAGGTCTAGGTAAACAAGGAGAGCAATCCAATCACATAGGACTTCCAGCAAAAGCATTAAAATTTAAGATTGAATGCTATGAACAGGGATTACAACCCAGGATAAGGTTGCAGGAAAACATGTGAAGGACAGTAAAATATAAGAAGACTGGGAAAAGTTAGGAAGGAATAGGTTCAAAAGGACATTTAAGAGTCCAACAGGGGCAGTTAGGTGGTGCAGTGAATAGAGTGCTGGCCTTGGAGTCAGGAGTACCTGGGTTCAAATCCGACCTCAGGCACTTAATAATTACCTAACCGTGTGGCCTTGGGCAAGCCACTTAACCCCATTGCCTTGAAAAATTAAAAAAAAAAGAGTGAAACAAAGGAGGACTTCTGGCCAAGATGGAAGAGAGAAGGCAGGTACTGTGTTAAGGTTTCCTGATTTTCCCTCATAAGTAATATTAAACAAAGCTCTTAACAGAAATTCAATAGACAAAACCCAGAAATAGAACCTAGGAGAATAAAATATACCAACAAAATCTGTCTCCGGGAATCATGGTGAGCTGGGGGCAGAGTACAGATAGTCAGCAGGGATGGGGAGAGACCAAGACTACCTAAGATCAGCTGCAGAGGCTTTGACTGTGGGAGCCATGGAAGCCTTGGCTGTAGAACAGCAATCTAGGATGCTCCAGCAGGGTTGGAGTGCAGGTTCTAGGAAAGAGAGTTCCAGAGTGAGGCTGGACATCAATCCCTTGAGCTTTGCTGGTATGGAGGATCACAGGCTCCATACTTTCATTTCAGTAGAGTCCTGCTCCCAGAACAAATACAGTAAAAGCCCCCCCCCCCCTTCCACAGCTCCCTCAGTTGAATAGGGAAATTGACATTCTCTCTCCAGGGCACAGCCCACATTGTTCAAAGACAAAAGTATCCAGAAGAGCACCCATCCCCTACAGGCCTAGGCAGCAGAAAGGAGGGTCCATAGAAAATTACTTAGAGGAAAAGACCCTTACTTAGAGAGATCTAGAACTTCTAAGATGAATATGATTTGGTATCCAGCACATAAAGACTTCCCTGAAGAAATCAGGAAGGAGTTTAAAAATCAAGTGGAAAATTTGGGAAAATATACCTGAAAGAAGATTAACACCTTGCAACAAGAAAGGAAATCTTTGGAAAATACAATTGGACGAATTCAAAAAGAAAATAACACTCTTAAAACCCCAATCGGTCAAGTGCAAAAAGAAAATAATTCTCTCTCAAAACCACAAATGGACAAATGGAAAACCCCTTCAAAAATAAAATTGACCAATTGGAAAAGGAGTTGCAAAAGGTAAATGAAGAAAATTCTTCTCTAAAAAACAATAATGGAGTCTGTGGAAACAAATGACATCATGAGTCAATGAGAATCTGTTAAACAAAACCAAAAAATTGAAAAAATATAAGAAAATGCAAAATACTTCAATGGCAAAATCACTGACATTGAGAACAGATCTAGAAGAGACAAATTAAAAATCATTTGTTTCCCTGAAAATATTAACAACAAAAAAAGCCTGGACTAAAAATTATAGGATTTAGTGATGGAAAATTGCACTAACATCATGGAACCAGAGGGTGAAAAAGTTACTGAAGGTGGAGGCAAGATGTCATCATGAAGGCTGCATTTCCCAGAAACTCTTTCCACATAAAAACTCCAAAAAGCCATCAAATTATGACCCTGGCTAAAATTTAGAGAGGCAGAATCCACAGAAAGACAGAGTGATACATTTTCCCAGTCCAAGATAACTTATATATTCCATAGAAAGGTGTATTTCATCAGGACCGGGAATTGGAAAAAAGCCCTGGCCACAGTGCAGCCCTGCCCAACCCAGCTCAGGGATAACAGGGAACAAGTTGAAGGAGTAGTGTGAGAACTTGGCTACACCAGAATGAGTATGGAGTGAGGAGCACCAACTGCAGAACATGTAGTGAGAGACAGGGTAAACCAGCCTGTACCTCCAGAGCACAGCACATAGATTGTAAGTGGTTCAGGGGAGACTACAGAAAGCTCTTTACTCTCCATGGGGCAGGACTCTGCTGTTTTCCCACTCTCAGATCCAGATTGCAGTATGACCTTCCATTCTAAGATAGCAGGGATCCTCCTCACAACTCCAGGGCAGAGGGGAGTGCCTGGGCTTATCTACATATCAAAGCACAGGCAACAGAACATAAATCCTTGGAGGAATAAAGATCCCAGTGGGGTGTCCTCAAAAAAACCCAAAAGAGGAATCTGAATAATACTAAAACCTCAGGAAGCACTCCAAAACTAGGCACAGGTTAGAGAAAAGAGTAAACAGAGAAAAAAGAGGAACTCTTGAGAAATTCTTTGTCTATGATCCCCAAAAGGATTAAAATACTCAATCTGAAAATGAGGAAGTTACAAGCTCCTTCATCTAAACATTCCAAGACCAATGGAAGTTAGTGTCAGGCTATTGACAGAGCTCAAAAAGATTTTGAAACTCAAGTAAGGGAGATAGAAGAAAAATTGGGAAAAGAGATGAGAGAGATGCAGGAAAAGCATGAAAAAGAAGTCACCAGCTTAGTCAAGGAGATCCAAAAACATGCTGCAGAAAATAACGTGTTAAAAACCAGCATAGGTAAAATGGATAAAACAGTTCAAAATGTTATTGAGAAGAATTCTTTAAAAACAATAATTGGCCAGATGGAAAAAGAGATGAGAGCTCTCTGAGAAAAACAATCCTTCAGATGTAGAATGGAGGTAAAGGAAGCTGATGACTTTACAAGATGTCAAGACACAATGCTTCTAGACAAAAAGAATGAAAAACTAGAAGAAAATATGAAACTTCTCATTGGGGAAAAAAACTAATCTGGAAAACAGATTGAGGAGAGATAATTTTAAAATTATAAGTATACCTGAAATTCATGATCAGGAAAAGAGCCTTGATATCATTTTAAAAAAAATTCCTACAGGTAAATTGCCCTGATATCCTAGAGGCAGAGGGAAAAATAGAAATTGAGAGAATCTACTTATCTACCCCAGAAAGAGATCCAAAAAAAAAAACAACCCCAAAGAAGATTATAGTCAAGTTCCAGAACTCCCAAGTCAAAGAGAAAATATTACAAGCATCCAGAAGGACACAATTCAAATATCATGGAGCTGCAGTCAGGATCACACAGGACTTAGCAGCAACTATATTAATAGTTCATGGGGCTTGGAATATAATATTCCAGAAGCAAAAGATCTTGGAATGCAACCAAGAATCATATACCCAGCAAAACTGAACATCCTCTTCCAGGGGAAAAGATGTACTTTCAATGAAACAGGGGAATTTTAAATGTTCCTGTTGAAATGACCAGAGCTGAACAGTAAGTTTGACCTTCAAATATAGGACTTAGGTGAAGCATAGAGGGTGGAGAAGGCTAAAATATGAGGGACTTAATGATGATGAACTGAATACATTCCTGCATAGAAAATGTTACTGATAATGCTCTTATGAAACTTCTCATTTAATAGATCAGGTAGAATGAGATTTTATAGAACAAGTACAGGAGAGAGCTGAATTTCAATATATAACATATTGTAAAAATGGAGTCAATCGTTAATAGGGAAATGCACTGGGAGTAAGATAAAGGAAAGGTGGAGTAGGTTAAGATATTTTGTATAAAAGATATATTTTTTTACAATGAGCTTTTGCAATGGTATGGAAGGGGCAAGGTGAAGGGAGAATGAGGGAACCTTCATTCTCATCAGAAATGGCTCAGAGAGGAAACAGCCAGATTTGGCTTAAAGTTAACATACAAGCACTCAGTTAAATTAAGAACCTTATCTTACCTTTCAATTATTAAAAGGGGAAAGGGGGAGGGGGAGGAAAAGTTGAAATAACTGAAGAAAGCGCAAAGGGAAAAAAGAAAAGAAAGGGGAAGCGGTTGGATATGAAGGGGCAAACACACTGAAGGTGGTGGTATTAAGAAACAAAATACTGGGGAATGGGGATAAAGTGAAAAAAGAGGAAAAATACAAACAGAGGGAAATTAGCAAGGAGGGCAATGAAGAGTTATCGATTATAACTTTGAATGTGAATGGGATGAACTCTCCCATAAAACATAAGCAAATAGCAGAGTACATTAAAAACCAGAATTCTACAATATGTGACTTACAAAAACTCATTTGAAGCAGAAAGATACATATAGAGTAATGGTAAAATGTTGGAGCAAATTGCTTTAGCTGAAGTGAAAAAAGAAGGGGTAGACAAAGCAGCTTCAAAACTAAATCATATTAAAAGAGAAAAGGAAGGAAGCTATATCATACTAAAATGTACCAGAGACAATGAAGCAATTTCAATACTTAGGATACATGCTCCAAGGGATATAGCATCCAAATTCCTAGAGGAGAAGTTGAATGAGTTACAGGAAGATATAGAAAACCTCTACTGGTGGGAGACCTCAACCTCCCACTCTCAGATTTAGATAAATCTAACAATAAAATAAACAAGAAGGAATTTAAGAAGGTAAATAGACTGTTAGAGAACCTAGGCATGATAGACCTTTGGAGAAAATTGAATGGGGATAGTAAGGAATAAACTTTTTTTTCCTGTACGACATGGCACTTACACAAAAAGTGACCATGTACTAGGGCATATAAATCTATTAATCAAATACTGAAATGCAGAAATTATGAATGTATCCTTCTCAGATCAAAATACAATGAAATTCACATGCAATAATGGGCCAAGGAGAGATAGACCTAAAACTAAGTGGAAATTAAGAACTGTGTTTTAAAGAATGAGTGGATCAAACAACAAATTATAAAAAGAATTAATGATTTCATCCTAGATAATGAAAATTATGAAACAACATATCAAAATTTATGGTTTACAGCCAAAGCAGTTGTCAGGGGATATATTATATCTTTAAATCCTTACATGAATAAATTAGAGAAAGAATAAACTAACAAAATACACATGCAACTAAAAAAATAAAGAAAAAATAAATTAAAACCCCCCTATTAAATACCAAATCAGAAATTCTAAAAATTAAAGGAGAAATTAATAAAATCAAAAGCAAGAAAACTAATGAACTAATGAATAAAACCAAGAGTTGGTTTTATGAAAAAAAATCAATAAAATGCTTAAACCTCTGGTTAATTTCATTTTAAAAAAGAAAGAAGAAAACAAAATTGCTAGTGTTTTTAATGAAAAGTGGAACTCACCACCAATGAGGAGGAAACAAAAAATTCAGAATTATTATGCCCAAATGTATGCCAATAAATTGGTTGATTAACTGAAATGAATGCATATTAACAAACATATGAAGTATCTCAGAAAAAGAAATTCAACAAGCCTTTTTGAATTCCCTAAGAAAAAAATCACCAGAGCCAGATGGATTCACAAGTGAATTCTATCAAACATTTAAGGAATAATTGGTTTCAATTCTATATAAACTCTGGAAAATAGATGCCTAACTCTTTCTATGACTCCAATATTGTGCTGATACCAAAACCAGGACACGTCAAAACAGAGAAAGAAAATTATAGATCTATCTTCCTGATGAATACAGATGCAAAAATCTTAAATAAAATCTTAGCAAAGTGAATATAACAATTTATCAATAGGATAACACACTATGACCAAATAGGATTTATCCCAGGAATGCAGGGTTGGTTCAATATTAGGAAAACTGTTATTATAAATAGCTATATCAGTAACAGACCTATCAGGAATCATGTGATTAACTCAATATATGTTGAAAAAGCCTTTGACAAAATACAGCACCTATTCCTACTAAGAACACTAGAGAGTATAGGAATAAATGAATTGTTCCTTAGAATAATAAGCAGTATACATCTGAAACCATCAGTGAGCATTATATGCAACATGGATAAGCTAAAGGCATTCCCAGTAAGATCAGGGGTGAAACAAGAATGGCCAGTATCACCACTTCTATTCAATTTTGTGTTAGAAATGTTATCTTCAGCAATAAGAGAAGAAAAAGAAATTGAAGGAATTAGAATTGGGAAGGAAGAAACAAAGGAACAAAACTATCACTCTTTCCAAATGACATGATGGTATACATAGAGAATCCCAAAAGATCATCTAAAAAACTACTAGGAACAATTAGCAACTTTAACAAAGTTGCAGGATATAAAATAAACCCTCATAAATCCTCAACATTTCTATATATGATTAGGAAGATGCAGCAGAAAGAGCTAGAAAGAGAAATCCCATTCAAAGTAACCTCAGACAATATAATATACTTGGAAGTCTACCTGCCAAGGCAGACTCAGAAACTCTGAAAACCAATATAAAACACTTCTCACACAAATAAAATCAGATTTAAATAATTGGGAAAATATCAGCTGCTCATGGTTAGGCTGAGCTAATATAATGAAAATGACAATTCTACCTAAATTAAACTACCAATCAAAATTGCAAAAAAAAAACTTTAATAAGTTAGAAAAAAATTGCAAGTACATTCATATGTAGAAATAAAAAGTCAAGAATTTCCATAGATTTAATGAAAAAAATGTTCAAAAGGGGTTAGCCTTATGATTTAAAATTATATTCTAAAGTATCAGTCATAAACTGTCTGGTAATGGCTAAGAAATAGAGTGGTGGATCAGTGAAATAGACTAGGTGCAACAGCAGGGAATTAATATAATGATCTGCTATTTCATAAATCCAGAGTACAGCTTTTGGGATAAAAACTTCTCTTTGATAAAACTGTTGGGAAAATTGAGAGTTAGTAGAGCAGAGACTTAGATTTCACACACTATACCTAGATAAGATCAAAATGGATACAGGGTTTATGCATAAAAAACAATATTATAAGCAAACTAGGAGATCAAGGAATAGTTTACCTGTCAGATCTATGGAAAGGGAAGCAGTTCATGACCAAGGAAGAGATGGAGAACATCATTGAAATCAAAAAAAGAAAAAATTCTTATTACATTAAATTAATAAGCTTTTGCACAGACAAAAGCACTATAACCAAGATCAAAAGAAATGTAGTAAAAATTTTTTTTAAAAAAGAAATGTAGTAAATTGGGAAACTATTTTTACTACTTGTATTTCTGACAAAGGTCTCATTTCTAAAATATACAAAGAATTGAGTAAATTTTTTTTAAAAAGACAAGCCATTCTCCAATTGACAAATGGTCAAAGAATATGCCAAGTCAATTTACAGATGAGGAAGTCAAAGTGACCCATCCTCATAAGAAAAATTGCTCTAAATCACTACTTATTAGAGAAATGCAAACTTATTGAGTCCCACTTCTGGATTCCCCTCAGTCTTCCCCAGGTGAGGATTGGAGGGCTGGGAGACAAAGATGACAAAAGAGACATGTGCTCCATCAAGATATCCAAGTGCTCCATTTGTTTTCCCAAACACCAGTGCTTAAATACCTTTCTAATCTCTAATCCATTCCTACTCTGGTGGTATTTAGTAAACTAAGACTCTGGTGTTCAAGGATTCCAAGCAAAGATAATTTACAATACTCCTATACACAATGGTTCCGAACATATCCCCCTTCTTGTTTTTGAAACAAAATTATTACATAATGAATGCCACATTAGTTGTAAACAAAAATTCAAAAATAGTATACACAAATGTCAATTTAACAAAACCAAATATTCCCAAATTCCTTGAAATACATTTTATCCTCAGTTTACAAACAGAGAAAGATTACAAAGGTTTTCTTTTGTCAACAAAAACCTTTCAAAGCAATCAGATTGAAAATTCCAACTAAAAGGATTAACATTTATTTCAGAGTCTAGACACAAACACACTGTCAACACTGAAACTCTGTTGTATTTAAAACCTATCAAAGTGAGATTGTTGGAAATCCTGTCTGGAACCCAAATCTCAAAATATAGAAACATTTTCCCATCTCTCCAGGCCAGTGGAGAGATGTAAAAACATCCTACTGATGATTAAATACACATATACACATGACACACCAATTAAGACTGGTCAACAGAAATATAAGCCATAGGCACAGGCTTCAAAAATCTAAATTTCCCATTCCCAGAAAAAAAATTTTCTTCCCCTTTTTTTCTAAAATAATTAATCATGAAGCTTCCCAATCAATAACCTATTGAGAAACATTGTCATTGTCCACCACCACCCCAAAACAGGGAAGAAGGCATGGGGAATCCCTTGATTTCTTTTTTTTTAGGTTTTTTTCCCAAGGCAGTGGGGTTAAGTAGCTTGACCAAGGCCAGACAGCTAGGTAATTATTAAGTGTCTGAGGCTGGATTTGAACTCCAGGGCAGTGCTCTATCCACTGTGCCTAGCTGCCCCAATCCCTTCATTTCTAAAACAAGTTTATGGAGGGGGTCTTGTCCTTGCAAAAAGCCTGCATTCCCTTTGAGACATAAGCTTGAGTTTTGAAGTTGCAACAAAGAAAATTTACCTTCTTCTCTCTTCCCTCTGTAGAAGGTTAGGGTGGCAGAGAATGAAAGAGAGCATTTGCAATTACTTGAGTTGTTGACAGTAAAATTTGGAGTTGTTGCATTTTGTAAATTGTAGCCATCACCATAACAAACTGTCCAACAGCATAGGACACTCTCACTCCCAACATATGAAGCTTGCAATTCATAGTCCCTTTGTTGCAGGAGCAAGGATCTTGACAACTCTGGCTGTAGGCTGAAGCATGAAACTAGTTGTATTCATCATCAGTATCAAGGTCCAGGTCAAAGTCTCCATCAGTGTCCGTTTCAACAACAAAAGATCTCTGCAGCCTGTGGCAGGTCCAGGGGCCCAGTTGTGCCCAGAGTGCACAGGTGGTCTGGCAGGCAGCCTGGACCAAAAAGTACAGCAAGCAGGTCCTCTGCATCATTCATTGTGCTGGTATCAACTGCTCCATCACCTGGGTCACTGCCTCAGAGACTATTTCCTACTGACTCCTCACTGTTAAATACTTAATTGTTTTCTCACTTTCTCTATTCCTCTTTGTTTAAAAATCAGCCCCCTTAGTTACAAATCAACCTGCTACTTTCTCCATAGTCCATCGTTCTGGCATGTTGCCTTTTTCTCTTAATTGTATCTGCTATGTCCTTTTAATGGAATTTATTCAGTTAACTCTACCTTTATTGTCCCAGTTCAGATGCCAATATTTTTGGTCCCTCTTCTGGACTTGATGTTGAGTCCCAGTTCTAAAGTTCTTCAGTCTTCCCCAGGTGAGTGTTGTAGGAGCCAGTGACAAGGATGACAAAGGAGACAAGGCTGACAAAGAATTCAAGTACTCCATGGAGTACCAAAATACTAGTGCTTAGATACCTTTCCAGCCTCTAATTAATTCCCATGACAATTAGTAAAACAAAGTTCTGATGTTCAAAGGCATCAGCTGATGATAATTAACAGTATTCCCACACCCAAAACAGTCCCTAAACTAAAGCATCCCTGAGGTACCACCTGACATCTCTCAGACTGGCCAATATGACTATTAAGGACAATGATCAATGTTGGAAGGGATTTGGAAAATCTGGGAATCTAATACATTGTTGGTGGAACTGTGAACTTATCCAACCTTTCTGGAGAGCAATTTGGAATTATTCTCAAAGGGCAATAAAAATGTGCATACCCTTTGCTCCAGCAATACTAATACTGGGTCTATACCCTGAACAGATCATGAAAAAGGGTAGAAACATCACTTGTACAAAACTATTCATAGCAGATATGCTTATGGTGACAAAAAACAATTAAAAGAAGACTCAAACAAGGTTTTATATATCATATTCAATGTGATAAGTAGACATTGTCATTAATTGAATGGGGGAGGGTAACATTCAGATCTACAATTTAGAAATAAATCACTTTTGCTTATGACTGAAGGATAAATTGAAATCGAGAGATAGTTGAGGCAGAGGAAAAAACTAAAAATAATGACTTCACAGTAGTTCAGATTTGGAGTGATGACAGTGAGAACAGGATCACAGAAGTATAAGTAAAAAGAATACATATAAAGATTCTGTGGAGGTTGAGAGAACAATACTTGGCCACAGATTTCATATATATATTATATTAAATATATATATATATGTATATATATACATATATATATATGTGAGTCAAGGATGACACAGTAATTGTGACTCTGGGAGCATGGCAATTACATTTATGAGTAAGGGGAATACTTTTAGGAAAATATGAGTTCTATTTTGTATATATGGAGCTTGAGATTTCTTTGACAAATACACTTGAGTTGTCTAATAGATGGCCTTTAGGACTTACAAAGCTGTTCTTTAACCCTATAAGTAAAGAGTTTCTGAAGTTCAAAGCAACTTATAAGTAAAATAAGACTCAGATGAAGTAACTTGTCATTAGTTCCAATGGAACATTGGTGGTGAACACATGGTAGTGGCATTTCTTCCAGGAGGATCTAGGTTCATTTTTCTCATTAGATATAAACTATGTAACTCTGAGCAGATCACTTCAACATCAACTTTTCCTAAATGTAAAATAGTCAAGTTAGACTCAATGACTAGAGGTCCCTTCTAGTTCTAAATTGAGAATTCTGTGATTATGATTCCATGATTTTATGTTCTCTCAAGCTTTCCCTTTTATTTTCAATAGTGGTCATTTAGGGCATCCTGGAAAGCTGCTTCAGTAGACATGGACATATCAATATCCAAGAAGTTGTAGTGATTCCTCAATCCCAATGTGTCTAGGGTCAAATATAAATTCCTTTGGTTGGTATTTAAAACAAAACACAATCTGGTCTGGCTTATTTTTCTGGGTTTATTTTATGTTGCTCTATTTCACATACTCTATCCCTAAAAACTGGCCTTTTTGCTGTTTGTGTAACCATGACTCCATCTCCCACTTCCATGTCTTTGTACAGGTTGTGCCCCATGCCTAGAATTTACTCCAACCTTAATTGGTCAGTCAATAAACAATACTTGACATGTAGTGGTTGCTTAATAAATATTTACTTACTGACTTTTATTCACTTAGTATATGATAGTTACTGTATCAAGAATTGAGGATGTATAGAAAAGCCAAACAGCAATGACAATTACAACAACAATGGCATCGTGATCAGCACAAATAAAATTCTGTTTAGGAATTTGCATTCTAATGGAGAAGACAATATGTACTTAACTAGATATATGCAAGCTATAATACAAAATATATGGAAGATAATCTTTTAGGTGAGAGTTTGGAGACAAGAAAATGGTCTAAAAAGATTGGTTTAGAGCTGAGTCTTGAAATATGCTTGAAAAAAGAGATAGGAATGAGAAGATAGCATTGTGGGAATGTTGGTCAGTTAGTGAAAATGGACTGAAATAGGAAATGGAGTTTTATGTTCAAGTTATTACAAATAAGACCAGCAAAAGCATTGTTGAATGTATGTAGATGACTAAATTTTGGAGGAATGGAAAGGGAAGAAAATATCAGCTTATCTATGAATTTTATGGTAAACAAATCATTTAAAATTTTTTTTCTGGATATATCAGGGAGCCAAAAGAGTTCATTGAGTGGTGGGACAATGAGAAAAGGAAAGGGTTGTAATGAGCTTTTATATTACACTAAATCTATGGTAGACAGTGTATTAAGTGCTTCACAAAAATGATCATATTAGATCACCAGAAAAACCTTTCATGTAAACACTACTCTTTTACTCATTTTGGAGATGAGAAGACTGAGGCAAATAGAGGTTAAATGTCTTTTCCAGTGCTATGAGTCTAAAACCATTATCTATAATAGTTGGAGATGACAAAATCATATCTGCATTTTAGAAATCAGTCACCATGACACTTGAGAGAAGTTGGGAAAGAGTTCAGACAGGTATACTTATTAAAAGATAATAGTGATAGTTCAGGGATGTGATGATAGCGAGTTATGAGTGAACTGAATGAATGCAAAAGGGAGATATTGTGAAAGTAGAAATACCATGATTTAATAGTGTATTGGATATGTGGGATGAGTGAGAAGAAGGAGTTGAGAATGACTGATGAGCCTGAGTACTTGGGAGAATAGTACCTTCCGTGCTTTAGAATTCTTCATCACAGCCAAATTCAAATTATGTATGACCTCATACAGGAAGTCTAGTCTGATCACTGCAAGTAACTTCTTTTCTACCCCATTAACACTTCAGAATTACTTTACATTTACATTTACTACATATGTGTGTGTGTGTGTGTGTATAAATTTGTCTATTCTGCTTTATTCTCAGCATTCAAGTTTGCAAGTTCTTGGAGGACAGGGATTGTTTTTATATTCAAATGGTCCAATAATCTGATCTGTGATCTCATTGATATGAAGGTTCCCTTTAATTATGGCTCCAAACCTCATTCTGTGTGACTCATTCTTTTCTTCCCGTAAGTTATTAATGGGGTCACAAAGCTTACTGGGGACATCTTTTTCACATTTGTCTTTATATGCCTTAGTTTGCAGCACAGTAATTGGTTGCATAGTATTTGCCAAATGCCTACTTGTTATTGAAACTTTTGGGTATGTGTTGTCATTTCTCAGGAACCCTCAAATGCCCAAATAATTCCTCCTTATCCATTGGTAGGAGAAACAGACAGCAATAAAGACGTATGAATGGATTCCATGGATTTCTTATGTTTCCTAGTTGGGTTCTCTCCCCAACCCCTGCCTTTTCAGGCTGAGACTTCAGTTTTTTTCCCACAGCCAGGTGTTGCAGAATGCATTGAAGTAACAAATCAACCCATTTGAGCTTTTGAAGATACTAATTTGCCTTTGGATATCTCTAATCTGGTTGTATAAATCCTTCTTTCAAAGCATTTCTGAATTTAAACCCTATCAAAAACACCATGTGGCAGTTTCTCTAATTACTTATGATTAAGAAAAAGCAAAGTTGAGCCCTGAAGGCATCACCACTTCTTCATTTTACTAGCAGAATAAATGCTGCAAGAGAGAGAGAAGCTTGAAAATTAATGTATAATACTGCAAAGGACAGCTATTCTCCTTCCCATTCTTCTTTCACACTGTATTTCAAAACCTTTTACTCAATTAGAAAAGTGCAGATGGTCTTGGATATAAAAGCAATTGAAGACAATGGTGTATAGATATTTCTGGGTAGTAGGGGAAGCACCAGATTTGTCTGTCACTAGGCTGGCAATGGAGAAAAGGAGAGAAATGAAGATGTCAACAAAAGCAAAGAGATATTCCCCTCACACACACTCACTCTCAGTCTCTCTCTCTCTCTCTCTCTCTCTCTCTCTCTCTCTCTCTCTCTCTCACACACACACACACACACATACACACACACAGACAGACTGACAAAGGAGGAAAGGACAAAAGTGGGAAGATCATTTAGAGACTTTCAGCTATAATTCAAAGATTCTCAATCCTGACTAAAAAAGGAAGAGTCCTTATAAAACCTAGTTTATTTCTAACTAATTATCCACTTAGTGCCTTGAGAAGGAAATTATACCCTTCAATTATGGATCAGAAAAATTAGACTGAGTACTGTTCTACATATTGCAACATAAGATTCAATGACCAAGAATAATCAGTTATTTGCTACCATTAGAAATATCAGAATTTAAAATCATGAAACCTTAGAATTTGACTTTCACAAAATTCTTGATTTAAGGTTCTATAGTCTCTATTTGGACACATCTGATAACCAAGTCTGTTGTCTATTTCCATTTTGAGAAAATTCAATTAAAATAATTTATTTTGAATATATTCCTTACTAGTTTTATCTTTTGAGTTGTCTCTTGGATCTTTTTATTTCTTTCTTTTATACTCACTCTATGATGCTATCAATTTCCAAGGATTCAAATGCAATGTCTTTTTGTATGAATCCTGGAATTAAAAATCAAGGCTTAGACTTTCTCCTGAGTTTTGGTCTCCCATCATCTGGTGCCTATTGAATATTGCAAATAAAATGCTCCATATTTATTGAAGAATTAGGCCATCCAAAATGAAACCTATTCACTTCTTTTCCAACTCTTCCTATTTCTATTTTGGGTCCTGCAACCTTTTGAGACATGCAGAGTCATAGACTTGTATCACATTTGAATTATCATTTTCACTTTTGGTCCCCAAGGTCCCTTATATTTAGGCAGTTTTCTGAAGTCTTGGTTCTACAGTCAATCAACCCACAAGCAATTATTAAGTGCCTACTCTCTGTCAAGGAGCGTAGTATCAATGGGGATACAAATAGTAAAGGGGCAGCTAGGTGATACAGTGGATAGAGCACTTGGCTTGGAGTCAAGAGGATGGGAATTGAAATCAAGCCTCAGATACATAATTCTTACTGTCAGTGTGACGTTGGGCAAGTCACTTAACCTTGATTGCCTCACATTCAGGGCCATCCCCAGTAATCCTGATTCATATATGACCACTGGATTCAGATGACTCCAGAGGAGAAAGTGAGACTTGTGACTTAGTATAGTGCCCCTTCACTCAAATCCTATATACATGTGTGTCATGACACTACCTCCTTGATGTAGGGGTCCTCTTCAAGAATGAAAGATGATGATGATGATGATGATCAACATCATCATCAAATAATTATTAAAAAGAAAAAATCTCCAACTTTAAGTATTTTACATTCTATTGAGGTAGATGACATGCACATACATACATATATGCAAAATAAATATAAAATATTATCTGAGTTCTCTTTAAGGAAGACTTATGTTCATTCCTGTTGAAGATAGAAAAAACATACATTCTACATTGTATTTGTATTTTAAAGGGAGATAATTCAAAAATAATAAAGCCTTCTAAGGCATAAAGAATAAAGAATAATGAGATTAATGAGGCAGGAGACACCTAATGTTAACTTTGAATACCCTGTGGGCAGTTCCCAGTTCCCAGACTCACCAAGTCAGATCTAGCATGAGTTAACAAATCTTGAGTGTGCAGTTTACTGTATAGATTGCTCAGAAAACTTTTTTGTGGAAGAAATGCTTATTTAGATGATTTCCCCAAAGCACAAAGGACATGAAAAAGTAGCTGAGAGGTATTTTAGATAAGCAGAGAAAGCAGGGCTTTGCAACTGATAAGAAGAACTGTCAATCCAGAGAGATTTCTGAAAACAAGATGAGCAGAAATCCAGAAATGAATACAAGTACTCAGGAAATTTTGGTATTGGGGTGGGTGAGGCAGGCAAGTGGTTCACAAAGGAACCTACACACATATGAGCAATCTTTACCAGAAGAATCAAATTGGAAACAAGAAATATCAAATATTTTCAAAAGAAATCAAGTCAGAGTTTAATATGGGAATCATAACCCTATAAACTACTAAAAACATAAAAATTTATGCTTATATAACTTAGGAATGAGAACTGTTAGAAGACTAAAAAATTCACTATGAAGGAATTGCTTAAGATTGTCTTCCTACATTTCAATTTGTAGTACCTACTCAGGCTCCTTGCTTAATTTATTTTTTTCCTAATGTAGTCTTAATTTATTTTTTATTTACACATTACTAAAATAATCTTGTTTAAGAGTAAATATAATCCCCCCTCCCCCACAAAAGTATAAAACCCCATGAGAAATAAAGTGAAAGAGAGAAAAATGTGTTTCAGTCTGAGTTCCAATACCATCAGCTCTGTCTCAGGTGGATCACTTTCTTTATCATAAGTCCATCAGAGGAGTTTTTTCCACATTTTTTCCCATATTTTTCCACAGTAGCTGATTGCAATTCCCTACATCCATTCCTCCCCACTACCATCTATTCTATTTTCTCTTTGCTTTCACTCTGTCCCTCTTCAAAATTGTTCTGTGGGGCAGCTGAGTGGTACAGTGGACAGAGCACCAGCCCTTGGGACAAGAGGCCCTGAGCCTACATCCCACCCCAGAGACCTAGCAAACACCCAGCCCAGTGGTCCCAGAGAGGCTACCCTATCCTACCACCTTGCAAAAAGTAAAAAAAGAAAATGTGTTATATCTATTCTCTCCTATAATTTACCCTCTCCTCTATCACCCACATCCCTCCTTCCCCCTGTCCCCCTTGTCTCCTTTTTCCTCTAGATGTCTATACCCTATTGAGTGTGTATGCTGTTTTCTCTCTGAGCCATTTCTGATGAGAATAAAGGTTCCCTCATTCCCCCTTGTCTTCCCCCACTTCGTACCATTGAAAAAACTACATGAATTATATTTTATATGAAATATCTTAGCCTATTCTATCTCTCATTTCTCTTACCCCAGTACTTTTCCATTTCACCCACTGACTTCATTTTTACAATATATTATATCTTCAAATTCAGCTCTCTCATGTGCTTCACCTATAAAAGCTCCTTCTATGTGTTCTATTAAATGAGAAGTTTCATGTGAGTATTATAAGTATCATCTTTCTATGAAGGAATACATACAGTTAACCATCATTAAATCCTTCACAATTTACCCTTCTCCCCTACTCTTTTTGCTTCACCTGAGTCCTGTACTTGATGGTCAAACTCTCTGTTCAGCTCTGGTCATTTCAATAGAAACATTTAAAATTCCCCTGGTTCACTGAAAGTCCATCTTTTCCTTTGGAAGAGGACATTAAGTTTTGCTGGGTAGTTGATTCTCTGTTGCATTCCAAGTTCTTTTGCCTTCTGAAATATTATATTCCAAGCCCTGCAAGCTCTTAATGTAGTTGCTGCTAAGTCCTTTGTGATCCTGACTGCAGCTCTACAATATTTGAATTGTGTCCTTCTGGCTGCTTGTAATATTTTCTCTTTGACTTGGGAATTCTGGAACTTGGCTATAATAATCCTGGGGGTTGTTTTTTTTTGGCTCTTTTTCTAGGGGAGATCAGTAGATTCTCTCAGTTTCTATTTTTATCCTCTGCTTCTAGGATATTAGGGAAATTTTCCTGTAGATTTTTTTAAAATGAAGTCAAGGTTCTTTTCCTGATCATGACTTTCAAGTATACCAATAATTTTTAAATTATATTTCCTGAATCTGTTTTCCAGATATATTGTTTTTTTCCATAAGGTATTTCACATTTTCTTTTAAATTTTCATTTCTTTGGTGTTGAACTATTGTGTCTTGATTCCTCAGAAAGTCTTCATCTTCCTTTAGCTCCATTCTACATCTGAGGGATTTGTTTTTCTCAGAGAGCTTCCTTATCTCCTTTTCCATATGGCCAATTCTGCTTTTTTTAAAGCATTCTTCTCCTCAACAATTTTTTGAACTCTCTGATCCATTTGAACTAAGCTGGTTTTTAACATGTTGCTTTATTCATAAATTTTGTGGATCTCCTTGACTATGCTGCTGACTTTGTTTTTCTGTTTTCCTGCATCTCTCTCATTTCTTTTCCCAAGATTTCTTCTATCTCCCTTACTTGATTTTCAAAATATTTTTTGAGTCCTGTCATCACCTGAGCCCAACTTCTATATTTCTTGAAGTATTTAGAGGCAGAAGATTGGACTTTCTCATCTTCAGATTGAGTATTTTGGTCCTCCATGAGACCAAAATAATTGTTTATGGTCAAGTTCATTTTTGTTTTAATGTTTACTCATTTTTCCAGCCTGTGCCTGGTTTGGGGGTACTTCCTGTGCTTTTGAGTATTATTGGGACAACCCTACAAGGACTTCAGTATGTGAGGCTCTTACTGCTCTCTCCTCATCTGTGAATGACCACAAGTTCACCCCTCTTCCATGGGGCTGTTGGGGGTGGGGGGTCCCTGCTCTATGAGGGGCCTAGATGTGACCAGGGTCTGAATGTGGTCAAAGCCCAGAGTCCTGTTCCAGGGACAGAGGACAGACCTTGGCAGTTTCCCTCTGATCCCTTACCTTTGGAGGGCTGAGAATTCAGGGAGCAGCTGCCTAGAGGCTCCTGCTAGATGGCTCCAAGGTTCTGCTTCTGTTTCCTGTATCTGGGCTGCACTGAGTGCCACAGCCATGCTGAAGGCCTGGGTTTTGTGCTTTCTCTGGAAGAGGTCTCCCTGCTGATCTTCTAAATTGTTTTTGGTGCTCCCTGGGGTGCAGGTTGGGTAACTGCTTCTTCTACCAGGAGCTGGCACTCCCAGGCACCCTGGGGCTGCTGTTCCTCGGAGGTTGAAGTTCCCTCTCTCTACTGCAGCCACCTTTCCAACCCTGTGGAACACGGTTTTTATACTATTTTCCAAGTTACCTTGGGATGGAGAATTGCCTCTGGATCTTTCTGTGGGTTCTGCTTCTCGAAAATTTAGTTAGAGTCATAATTTTAAGGTTTTTAAAATATTTTGGAGAGACCACCTAAGAGAGGCTCTTGTCCTATTGTTATCTTGGCTCAACCCCCTTCTTCCTTAATTTCTATTCACACTATCAATTTGGGTCCCTTATTCTTCTTACAAGTTCCCAAGATCAGGAGTTGTGACTTCTACTACTATTGTTCACAGTCCCCTCCACCTATGATGATCTGCCATATATCATGATATCAATTCATTATTTTAAAGGGATATTTATTGAGAAAATATAGCAAAGTTGCCAAAAATAAAAATTCTCCAACTGGCATCACACTTCCCTTTTCTCTTTTACAAGGTGCATTAGAGAATAAGCTTAAGACCAAATTGTAAAGGTGCTCAGGCATATGTAGAAAGAAGAGTTTCTAACTCCTGGATCTGGAAGTTCTTTACTCTCTTCAATCAATCAGCCAATAAATGTTTAGATCAGACACTGTGCTAAATGCCAGGGATATTCCAGATTTGCTTCAGGGTCTAGCATCCATAAATTGAGATGTTCTTAAGATTTATTCTGGAACTTAGTGTTGATGATTCTTCAATGGGTTTTCAGTTACTCATCACATGGGTACTCCAGACTCACAATATTAATTCAACTAAAATCAAGAAAGAAGAAACAGCACCAACAGAAATATCATGTGCTCAGCAGTGTGGAATGGAATACATCTTGCCTCTATTCCAATTCAAAGTAGTAGTTTACAATAGTTGTTTCACTTGGATAGCAATGGAGGTAGAAAGTAAGAGGTCTTCTGATAGAAACATTCAATTCTGAATCAAATCCCAGCTCCTCAGTCATGCAGAAGCTTCCTTATCCCCACACAATACCATTTTCATATAGTACCAGTCCTTCAGTTACTCATGACTATATTCACCTAGTCTCTATGTGTTGATTTGCTCAAGCTGCAGGAAGGGCATGAATAGGTTCTAAGGATAGGGTCTTTATTTTTTTGTTTTGTTTTGTTTTTGCAAGACAATGGGGTTAAGTGTTTGGCCCAAGGTCATATAACTAGTGTCTAAGTGTCTGAGGCAGTATTTGAACTCAGGTCTCCTGACTCCAGGACCAGTGCTCTATCCAATTCTCCTCTTATCTGCCCCAGGAAAATCAGTGCCATTATCAAATGTGATACTTCAAGTCACTTTGAAGAATATAAAAATTAAATAATACTTGCCTAGCTTAAATTTCTTAGGAAGAGATAAAATGTGGGCATACACATGAAAACATACACAGATATAGCAATCATATAATGTAGAATATGATACATGAAGTTGCCAATTGACTTCTAAAGGGTCAATATCAATTATATGGGCATTTATGTTTGTTTTAGGTAGTATTGTGTAGCAAAATCACAACAACCAATCAGCCAAAACATATTTCCTTTCCCCTTTCTTAATACTTATTAGCTCTTTGAGCTACATATCTAGTCTGAAATAGATTTCCATGTCTGTAAAATAAGAAAGGAAAAACATTTTAAAAGATCCTACTATGTGTGAAGCACTTTACAAATATTTTATCATTTGTCTTTAAGACAAATCTGTGAGATAACTGTGCTTCCAACTTCATAAGGTTGTTAGGGAAAATGAATGAATGGATGCATGGATGGATGATGGATGGAAGGATGATAAATGAATGAATGAAAAGTGTTTTTTATATCACAAGAAAGATTAGGCAATTCCTGCCCTCAAAGAATAGAGGTTACAAAGGATACAAGATGTACAGAGGAGTACTGATCATGAAGGAATGTTCCAGATTTCAGAGGTAAGGGATGGTTCCTAGAGTTACAAGGGAGTCAATGTACATTCCCAGAATATTATTGATTAGATTATGGGTCTTAGAGCAAAAAGTCCTGATTGCTAAATGAACATAAATTAAAATGGTTCTTATCTTGAGAGATAACATAATGGAAATATTATGGGGTTTGAAGTTGGTTGAACTTAAATGGATTCTATTTCTTACACTTTGACTTTCAATACATTATTCAGCAAGTATTCATCAAATGACTACTCTGTTAGGGATTATGGTAGATGCTGGGAATACAAAGAAAACAAGAACAAGCCACTTAACCTTTTAAACCTTAGCCTCTGTAAAAGGGGAATCATCATCCTATATTTCTTATAGTCTTGTTGTGAAGCTCAAATGAGATCATGGATGGGAAGTGTTATTTCAATATTAAGGATTGCTTATACAGTACTTATTGGTCTAGATTCTTGTGGCTGTAAATGTTTTCTTAGTCTGATTAAAAATATTTAATGCAAAGATGATCATTCAAACCATGCAGAGTTATATCTCTGTGCGGAATTAAAAGTGATGCCACTGAACTTGAGATCATTAGCAGACAGCCATATAGCTTTGGGAATACTCAGCAAACAGCTCCTTTTCTGAAGGTTTGTAAAGAGTCTCTGCAGGGTATATACCATATGCAATGTTAGCTTAGGCAAATATTAGCTATTAGGATTTGATATCTTTGTCTCAGATATCCATTAATGGACCCAAGTCCATCATAACCTTGTAGGTGATTGTGTTGTGACCCAGCAGGGTTAATGGCATTATCATGAAAGCTATGAGGGTTGTGATCATCCATAATACTAAATGCCATAATCCTCAAGTCTCACTTTCTATTTTATATCTTTTTATGGAGATGCCCTAAAAAACCCCCACTGAATTTATGATTTTAATAATATAAGGAATTTCTAGTAAGTCAACTCCCTTTATCAATGCAGATATGATCCTGGTTTGCAATTTATACACTTACACAGTGGTTCACAAAACTTGTCCAGAGTAGTAGCTAGTAATGTTTACCTATAGATTGCCCAAATACAATTTATATTATGAAAACTAAACTATATTCTAATAATAATATATCTGAAAGTATATTCATGACTTGAATGATTACAAGACAGCTTGCCATCCAGGACCTGGAAAAGTAAAAATAATTCCATATATGTGATGCCATTAGACATAAGGCTATCAACAAGTCAAATTGACTCATTTCAATAGTATTTTATGAATGAAAACAATTAATTTATAACTGTGGTTTTGGGGGTAGGTGGGGTGGGGGGATGGTTCTTTCTAGCCATCCTAGGATATTATCTAGGAGGTGAGGAGGAGAATGAAGTGGAAAAAGGAAAATGCAAGTAAAGTAGGAAAAACAATGGAAATATGAGAAAAGAGAATTGTATTTTAGCCCTAGCTCTTTCATTGACAAACTATTGACTGTGAGAAAGTTACTTAGCTTCTCTGGGCTTTCTGGTTTTTCAGATGACAAATTTAAGTGATGAAGTTAGATCAAATAATATATAAAAATCCTCCTCTTTCTAACAAACTATTATTCACTTAATGACTTATTTTGTAGAATTCCTGGGGAATACTATGTTTGCCCTAGAAACATGAGTCATTATGAAACACTGACCTGCTCTTAAATCTCTTAGTTAGAAAAAGTATATATATATATATATATATTTCTAGCTACTACTTCTCGCTATCTCTTCCAGGTTCTGTTTTCATTTTGGTGACATCTAAAGTCGTATTTTATGTATATATATATATATATATATATATATATATATATAATATTCCTTAATGTTGTCCCTTTAATGTTTATCTCCTTGCTATTGTTTCTATGGTTGAAGAACAAGATTTCCCCCTTAGGAAATGAATATAAATAAGCTTCATTAGTGTAAATGTACTTGAACAAAAGTTGCATTGTAGCTATCCTATGAAATATATTGATACTGAGTATTAAATGTTTTAAGAATTATTAGAAGTACATTGGTGGAAATTTTAGAAGATAGAAGTGGGTGATTAGATTTGGCAGGGACCTCAGCATTCAAGACATGGAATATCAAGAGATTTAATTGATCTAAGAGCAAAGAATATAGGATGCCAATAGAAAAGGGTGCTTAGAGTTTTTCCATTGAAGCCCCTTCATTTGACTGCTGAGACAAAGGAAGCCTAGAGAGCTTAGTAAAGTTCAGACTATAGTAAATTAGTATCATACCTTGACCTAGAAATTAGACTTTTTAAAATTGTTTTTTACTTTTAATGCTATGTTTTCTTTCTATTGCATGAATTACATATGTGCTCCATATGTGTCTCATTAGAATGTGTCCTCTTGGAACAGTGGCTGTCTTGTTATTTTAGTTATGTGTTCATCATATGGCACAGTGCTTTGCTCATCATAGGTTCTTGATAGCTGCTTCATTAATTCTTTCATATAAAATAAGTAAAAGGAATATTTCCTGACTTTGTTTAACTTATGCTATTGTTGTTGACATATGGCCCATAAACACAGGAAGGAAAAATTAGTACAAAGGTTGGATTTAACTAAGTGACCAAATGTGTATTCCAATGGTTTGTAGGAGGTTAGAAGAAAAGGAGACTAATAGAGACTGAAGATAGGAGATTTTATAATGGTTATAAAGAGACCTCACAAATATGGAATTGGAAAGGTAAATATCCAAATCCTTTAGTTTATATTTGAGGAACCTGAGGCACAGAAAGGTGAATAGATTTGAACCCAGTTGCTTTGATTTAACATTAAGTACTCAATCCACTATCTTTTTATGAAAAGGAGAGATTCTATTCCTTTAGAAGGTAACCAAAAATGAGAATAGAGCTACAGAATGTTTCCTTTCAACCTCACCTCCATACAATTATCTTTGGTATATAATTAAATGGGAGAAATATATTGACTTTCCACTTTACCAGGGAAATATATATATATATATATATATATATATATATATATATATATATATATATATATACACTTAGGTGAATTAAAAGTTGACTTTCTCCCTTGAGAATGATAAGAGATTGTAGTATTCTATAGGGTTGCTGGTTACACTAATTTAGAAGGTATAACTGTAAAGCAGGCAGTCTGGTCCACTGGCATCTTGATTTGATTCAGATGCTCTCTGGGGAGAAGGAATAAATAGTTTATGATAGTTTTTACATAAAGAGGAAAAGACTATCTTCCAAGTAATAACTCTAAAATACACTGTCAGTGGCAGGAAACTGAAGGGTATATTTCTGTTGAGTGTATTTGCATGTATCCCTTGCAAACAGTTAGCTGGTATGGGCAAATGACAGAATAAAAATCACATAACAATTACAAGTAACATTTCCCTAATATTCATTTTAAGTCAAAGGAGAAAAGAGGAACGTGACAGAGTCCCAGGCTGAATCTGAATCACAACTCTGCCTCTTAATTCCTTCAGGATTCCAGAAAAAAAAAACCTTTGTTCTTTGATCCTCCTTGTCCTCATCAATGTAATAGATAATCTCTGAAAACTGTAAAGGGTCATGTGATTGTGGGTTGTTCTTGTTAGTAATATCAGAGGATCTAAATAGATGATCTTCAGAGGACCTATTTGACCATAAACTTCTTAAGAAAAACCAAAACTTTATGTAACACGATGCCTATTTTCTGTCAAAGGAGTAATGAATATGAGTTGCAGATCAATGTACGTTTTTAGATATCATATAAGTACAATTTCTTTCCGTTTCATCATCTTAATTGGATACAGGATCTTTTCTCTTTTCTTTTTTTTGTGAGAAATTTGAAGAAGTCAATAATAGCAATACAAAAAAAAAGAATGTAAACACATGAAGGCAAGGACTGTCCTATTTTGTGTGGGGTGTGTGTGTGTGTGTGTGTGTGTGTGTGTGTGTGTGTGTGTTTGGTTGATTATGTTTTCTGTCTCCCAATAATTTTTTCGAGAGAGTATATGCTAATTTCTATTTTCTAGTGCATTTGATTGATTGTTGAAATAACTGAGATGAAAAAAAAAATATGTTGGGATCTGTCCAAGGTCCTATAGATAGATTACTATCAATCAAACTGTGAGCATTTCTTAAGTGCTATGTGCCAGACTCTTGGGATGAACAAGAGAGAAAGAAAGCAAATATTTTCTGACTCCAAGAGTTTACATTCCAAGGAGAGGGATGGAATTTACATTAATAGGCATATGCCAGATGCATACAAAGAAGATACAGGGTAACCTTAGTCGGGGAGATGAGAGACTGCAGAGAAGTGGAAAAAGCTTCCTCTAGGACATGATGGTTGACCTGAATCTTGAAGGAAGCCAGGGATTCTAAGGCATGGAGATAATAAACATGAACATTTCAGGTACAAGGTATAGACAGTACAAAAGAACAGAGACTGAAAATAGAATATGATTTCTGAGAAGAAGTAAGAAAGCTAGCATGTATGTACCATATTATTCATGTAGGATTCTGATGAATAAGAAGACTTAAAACATAGAAACATGAAGATCTTGCATTGCCAACTTGAGAAGTTGGTATGGCATCCTGGAGTTAATAGGCTGGAAGGCAACCCCTAAATTTTATTGAGAGTGGAGTTAATATTGTCGGACTTTGTATTTTAGGAAAATCACTTGATCAACTGTGTGGATGATGGGTTGGAATAGTGAGAGTGGAGTCAGATCACTTAGGAGACAATTGTAATTATCCATGTCAAAAGAGATATTTTTAGAGTCATGTCCTTGATGGTGGAGAGAAGGGGATATAACCCAGAGTTGGTTTAAAATTTTGTTACTGATTGTCTAGTAATCAATCTTAATCTATTAAGTACTTACAATATTAATCAAGTGATCAGATATTAAAGATATTAAATAAAAGTGGGCAGTTCTGCTCTCCCTGAGTTTTTCTACAATTAGTACAGGATGCATAACAAAGTAGAGGATGTTTAAAATAAACAAAAAACAGAGTCACCATGATACAGTGGCCAGAGAGCTAGTATATGAGTCAGGAAGACTTGTAATTTAAATCCCATGCCTGATAAATATTTTAATAGCCTCTCATTATCCTAGGCAATTCTTTTAAGTGAAGACCAAATCTTAACTACATTGGTAGAGGTAATTCTCTGCCCAAAGATCAGAGGCCCCAGTCCAAACCAAAAATGCACAATAACAATAGTGTCTTGGAGAAAGTGACACTTAGATTAAGTCTCAAAGTAATTCAGGATGCCAAGAGCTGAGGTGAGGGCAAGGATCATTTGAACCAGAATAGTCAATCTGTACAAAGGCAGAGAGAGGGAATAAGGTGCCTGTTTTTGAAAATGGAAATAGTTCCATTGGTGGAAGACAGAGTAATTTAGGAATGCAAGTATGGAAATATCCATGAATGAACATGACACAACCAGATCTCGTAGCTTATTCTCCTGGGTTATTTCCAGGACAGTGTGCAGCTACCTCCCACAGCTTAAATTAAGGGGTTGGAAATATTAGCATGGAGCACAGCAGGAAATAGTCAGAGAATTCTTTTTATCCTGGTCACTCAGCTGTTAGTGTTCTGAGCTAATAAGCCATAAGGGAAGTGAAATCACTGAGAAATGAGGCTGCTATTTCTAAGCCAGATCAGCAGGGAAAAACATGGTTCTACCCAATTTTAGCATCCTCCTGTCCCATTAGATTTATGTTATTTAGAGTCTTCAGGATCTTAGTCGCTATTCTTCAGGTGGTGGGTAGAATGCTCTCTAAACATGTTGATTGTTTATGTCAGGGAATTATCTAAAATACTTTTGAAATTAAAGGGAAGGGGAATATTGGGCTAAAAAAGGAGAAATAGAATCTTTATTTCAGAGCATGAAATTGGAAAGATGGTATAGTGATAGATTTAGAGAAAAAGATCCCAATCTTGCATCCATAAACTTTTGAAATTACTTTTTTGACATTTCAATATAATTCATTTCCTTTTATAACTCTGACTTTTAATTTGTTTAAAAACTATTATTCTGAGAAAGAATACATGTTTCAACAGACTGACAAATGAGTCCAAGATTAAAAAAAATGAAAAAAACAGTTGAGAACTACTGATTCAGAGTGAAGAAAATCTGAGTTTAATTCCTAACTCTGATTTTTCCAACTTTGTGTCTATGGCTAAGTCAATTAGGGACTTGGACAGCTACTTAGGAGTTAAAAAAAGCATGGCAAAAGACTATTTTATTAGGAGTCTTAGATTAGAAGCACGATTTTGTCTCTTACTCTATGACCTTAAGCAAATGAATTAATATGGATGTATTCTATTTTGTCTTTATATAAAAGGAGGGGTTTAGGAGTAATTAAGATCTCTTCTGGTTTTAGTCCTGCAATTGTAAAATTTGTCTAGTAAATTGGTTTGCATTGTGAAGGGAGCTCCCACACCAAGACTGCTCCTCATTGTTGAGAGTTCACTGATCATTTCTGAGAAGATTTTGCTACATTTGTAAAGATAATTATGTGAATTTGTCCTAACGGCTATTAGAGCTTTCTCTAATATTTGCTGGAAAGAGGGCAAAATTCCAAGTTAAAATGTTTAAAGGTTGCGATCTATTTTCTGGTGGTTTTTGAATTGTTTTGAGATACTGTGGTGCTCTGAAGAAACACACGAGACTGGGTTCATATCTTGCCTCTGATACTTGCCACCTGGATGGCCCAAGGTAAGCAATTAATCAATCACCAAAAAACTTATTAAGATCCTTGTACGTTCTCAGAACTGTATTAGGTAAGATGGATATAAAAACAAAGAAACATGAAATAATCCAAACTCTCCAGGATCTGAAGTATGTTCATATTTTGATGTCCATAATAAATATGAAAAATAATTACAGGGTAATTTTGGAGTAGAGGCACTAAGAGTAGCATTTGGAGAACTCAACAAAAGCTTGGTTTAGAAGACTTTGCCTTGTTACTGTGCCTTGTAGGAAGTGATAAATTATATGAGACAGAGGTCAGAAGGGAGAATGAGTTGTGTAAACATCTTTGCCATGAATTGGCGGGGTAGGACCAGAAGGTCTCTTAGGTTCCTTTCAGGTATGAATCAATGATCTTAGGACCTTGATTGTCAACATTGTGCCTTAGCCCTAATATTACTATCTATGTGCTTATGTGTAAATAACTTTATTTTCCTCATATTCTAATATGTTAAATCAGTGGTGTCTACTTCATGTAGAAATGTTCTTTATTAAATTTGAAGCACTAAATAAATGCAATGATGTAACTCAAAACAGAAAAGAAATGCTAGTGGAACTTATTCCTTTTTTTGAAATTTCTGGAATCGGGGCAGCTAGATGGTACAGTGGATAGAAAACTCAATCTGAAATCAAGAGGACCTGAGTTCAAATTTGGACTCAGATGCATAATGCTTATTTAGCTGTGTGACCTTTGGCAAGTCATTTAACTCCATTGCTTTGCCAAAAAAAAGAGAAAAGAAAGAAATTTCCAGAAACCTTTAAGGCACTGATTTTAGTTACTTTATGTCTCAATCCTCATGATCTATATGTATGAAAAAATATATTAAAGAGGAAAGAGGGCATAGCAACTGAGTTCCAATATTATATATAATACTAGCTATGTGTTGTTTTGGGAAGTCACTCTACTTTCCTGTACCTCAGTTTTCCCATCTGTAAGATGAGGATTTGGACTACATTGACTCTAAAGTCCCTTTAATCTTAAAATCTATAGTCCCAGGGATATTGGAAACTTTGTTTGCACTTTTCTCTTTATTCTCCTAAATCTTATTGTATCTGCTTTAATAGAATGATTTCACTTAGGGGGAAAGATAACATGAAAGGAAGAATCCTTTGCTAATGTGACTTTGAAGCATAAAATGATCTAATGTGCTTGAGACAGCGAAGTACTAAATCAAGGCAAAGAAAAATCCCATTAAAGCTAGAGAGGACAACTGTCAATCTTCCCTGAGCCTCAGGAGAATGTTCTCCATGTCTGTCAAGGCCCTGCTCTGACACCGTGAAACATCTATGCTAGTGTGAGCTGCCGATGTCAGGATGTGAGCTGTAGAAGCCCATGAGGAGAGGGCTCCAGATACTCATCCGCCAGCTTCAATTACCACAGTCATTCTCTCAAAGTTGCCATGGTGTCAGAAACCTTTCATCCTCACTCTGACTCTTTAGAATAGTAACACATATTCTGAATGGGCTCTAATTGTTCATTTTTTCTTGAGGATCCTTGTGGAGTCTGGGGATCCTATTCACTTTCAGAAAATTACTGACATTTCCATAATATCAAGTGATGACCAGGTGGGAGAAGGTTTTTTTTTAATTTTGAGCATTATGCACATACACACACACACACACACACACACACATATACACACACACATATATATGGCAATCTTATTTTCCATAGTTCTGGATTTCTGTTGATAAATAATGCATTGTATTACATTTTATTCACCAATACTGAGAAGTAAGAAATGAAACAAAAGACCTAGACTGTTATTCTGAACTCCATTATAATTTTCTTACTATTTTTTATTTTTTTGCAAGGCAATGGGGTTAAGTGACTTCCTCAAGGTTATACAGTTGGTAATTTCTAAATATCTGAGGCCAGATATGAACTCAGATCCTCCTGTCTCCAGAGCCATTGCTCTATCCACTGTACCACCTAGCTATCCCTCCATTAGTGTTTTCTTCAATGTACTTTTGAATATTCCTTCTACATTAATGCTAAGGATAGGATTTATTTTACTGAGATTAAAGTGTGAAAATCACTGAAATATGTTCCCATCTTGGAGGGAGATACTAATGGTCGTTATGTGAAATGGTGATGGTCATGAAAATGTCACATCACAGCAATAGGTGTAGTACAAATGGATTACTTGTATTAAAGAAGACCCAGATTCAAGTCCTTCTGACATTTTATCCTAGGCAAGTAATTTAACTTGTATGTGATTTAAATAAGGAGTACAAATTTAATAAACTGGGTTAACTAGACAGAAGCAGCTTTATTTTTGACCCATTGTGCTAAAACACATCCTATTGTGTAATTAATATTGTAACTTGTCCTTTCTATCAATCTAAAACAAGTCAAATCAGTTTGTAAAACAACACTGATATGATGTCATCAAATTACACATCTATGTTGCTCTAGTCACTGTGCTAAGCTATTGGAAATATAAATTAAGTGGAAAAAGAGATAATTCTTACTTTTTAAAGAAATATTTTATTCAAGTTTTACAATTCCCCCCCATCCTTGCTTCCCTCCCCCCCCACACACAAGGCATTTTGTGAGTCTTTACATTGGTTTCATGCTATACATTGATCTCAGTTGAATGTGATGAGAGAGAAATCATATCCTTAAGAAAGGAAAATAAAGTTTAAGATAGTAAAATTACATAATAATATAATGCATTTTTCTAATTTGATGATAATAGTCTTTGGTTTTTTTTTTCAAAGTCCATAATTCTTTCTCTGTATACAAAAGGTATTCTCCATTGCAGACAGCCCAACATTGTCCCTGGTTGTTGCACTGAAGGGATGAGCAAGTCTATTAACGTTGGTCATCACCCCCATGTTGCTCTTAGAGGGTACAATGTTTTTCTGGTTATGCTCATCTCGCTCAGCAACAGTTCATGAAAATCCTTCCAGGATTCCCTGAATTTCCATCCCTACTAGTTTCTAATAGAAAATAGTGTTCCATGACATACATAAACCACAGTTTGTTAAGCCATTCCCCAATTGAAGGATGTTCACTTAACTTCAAATTCTTTGCCACCACAAATAGGGATCCTATAAATATTTTGTACAAGTGACATTTTTTACACTTTTTCATAATCTCTTCAGGGTATAGACCCAGTAGTGGTATTGCTGGGTCAAAGGATAGTAACATTTTTGTTGCCCTTTGGGCATAATCCCAAAATGCTCACAAGAAAGACTGGATGAGTTCACAGCTCCACCAACAATGTATTAGTGTCCCAGATTTCCCACATCCCTTCCAACATTGATCATTGTCCTTTCTGGTCATATTGACCAGTCTGAGAGGTGTGAGATGGTATTTCAGAGATGCTTTAATGTGCATTTCTCTAATAAATAATGATATGGAGAATTTTTCATATGACTATAGATTGCTTTGATTTCCTCAGTTGGAAATTGCCTTTGCATATCCGTTGACCATTTGTCAATTGGGGAATGGCTTATTTTTTTGAAAATTTGTCTCAGTTCTCTGTATGTTTTAGAAATGAGTCCTTTGTCAGAAATACCAGTTGCAAAAATTGGTTGCCAATTTACTACATTTCTTTTGATCTTGGTTATAGTAATTTTGTCTGTGTAAAAGCTTTTTAATTTAATGTGATCAAAATTATCTAGTTTGTTTTGAATGATGTTCTCCATCTCTTTCTTGGTGATAAACTGTTTCCCTTTCCATAGATATGACAGGTAAACTACTCCTTGATCTTCTACTTTGCTTATAATATTTTTTTGTGTGTGTCTAAATCCTGTATTCATTTGGATCTTTTCTTGGTATAGGGTGTGAGGTGTTGGTCTAATCTAAGTTTCTTCCATACCAACTTCCAATTTTCCCAACAGTTTTTATTGAAGAGAGAGTTTTAATCCCAAGAGCTCAATTCTTTGGGTTTATCAAACAGCAGATTATGATAATCATTTCCTGATATTGCACCTAGTCTATTCCATTGATCTATGACTCAATTTCTTAGCCAAAACTAGACAGTTTTGATGACTGAGGTTTTATAATATAATTTGAGATCTAAGCCACCTTCTTTTGCACCTTTTTCATTGAATCCTTGGAAATTATTGACTTATTTTTTCTCCATATACATTTACTTACAACTTTTTCTAACTGATTAAAGTAAGTTTTTTGGAATTTTGATTTGTACGAAGCTAAACAAGTAGTTCACTTTTGGTATAATTGTCATTTTTTATTATATTAGCTTGACCTATCCATGCACAGTTGATGTTTGCCCAGGTATTTAGATCTGATTTTATTTGTGTGAAAAGAGTTTTGTAATTTTTTGCTTTTTGACTCTGCCTTGGCATGTGGACTCCCAGGTATTTTATTTTCTCTGAGGTTACTTTGAATGGGATTTCTTCTTCTAGCTCTTTCTGGTGTATTTTGCTAGTCTTATATAGAAATGTTGAGGATTTATGAGAGTTTATTTTATATCCTGCTAATTTGCTAAAGTTGCTAATTATTTCTAATACTTTTTTAGATGGCTTTTTGGGATTCTCTAAGTTTACCATCATGCAATTTGCAAAGCATGAGAGTTTTGTCTCTTCCTTCCCTATTATAATTCCTTCAATTTCTTTTTCTTATCTTATTGCTGAGGCTAACATTCCTAATATGATATTGAATAGTAGTGGTGATAATGGTCACCCTTGTTTCACCTCTGATTTTATTGGGGATGCCTGAAGCCTATACCTGTTGCATATGCTTGTTGACACTTTCAGATAGATACTGCTTATTATTTTAAGGAACAAACTAATTATTCCTACACTGCCTAGTATTTTTATTAGGAATGGGTGCTATATTTTGTCAAAAGGTTATTCTGAAGCTATTGAGATTATCATATGATTTCTGATTGGTTTTTTATTGATGTAATTAATTATACTAACAGTTTTCCTAATATTGAACCAACCCTGCATTCCTGGGATAAATCCTACTTGATCATCATGTATTATCCTATTGTTAACTTGTTGTAATCATTTTGCTAAGATTTTATTTAAGATTTTTGCATCTATATTCATCAGGGAGATAGGCCTATGATTTTCTTTCTCTGTTTTAACTCTTCCTGGTTTAGGTATCAGCACCATATTGGTGTCATAGAAAGAGTTAGGCAGAGTTCTGTCTTCACTATTTTTCCAAAGAGTTTACTTAGAATTGGAACCAATTGTTCCTTAAATGTTTGCTAGAATTCACTTTTGAATCCATCTGGCCCTCTAGTTTTTTTCTTAGGGAGTTCAATAATGGCTTGTTGAATTACTTTTTCTGGGATAGAGTTATTTAGGTTTTTAATTTCCTCTTCATTTAATCTGGACAACTTATATTTTTTGTAACTGTTCATCTATTTCACTTAGATTGTCAAATTTATTGTCAGAAAGTTGGCTAAAATAATTACAAATTTTTGCTTTAATTTCTTCCTCATTTGGTGGTGAATTCACCTTTTTCATTTATGATACTAACAGTTTGGTTTCCTTCTTTCTTTTTTATAGGCAAATTGACCAGAGGTTTATCAATTTTATTGTTTTTTCTTAATTAAACCAGATCTTGGTTTTATTTATTAGTTCAATAGTTTTCTTGCTTTCGATTTTTATTAATTTCTCCTTTAATTTTTAGAATTTGTAATTTGGTATTTAATTGGGGTTTTTAATTTGTTCTTTAATTCTTTTGGTTGCATAATTAGTTCATTGATTTCTTCTTTTCTAATTTATTCATGTAAGCATTTACAGATATAATATATCCCTTGACAGTTGCCTTGAGTGTAACCCATAGGTTTTGGCATGTTGTTTCATTATTGTCATTATCTAGGATGAAATAATTAATTCTTTCTATAATTTGTTGCTTCATCCACTCATTTTTTAAAATGAGGTTTTTTTAATTTCCAATTAGTTCTGGGTCTATGTCTCCCTTTCCCAGTATTGTATATGATTTTTATTGCATTATGATGTGAGAAAGATGTATTCGCTATTTCTGCCTTTCTGCAAATGATCAATAGGTTTTTCTGTCCTAGTACATGATTAATTTTTGTATAAGTGCCATGTACTGCAGAAAAGAAAGTATATTTCTTTCTATCTATCCCTATTCATTTTCCTCCATAGGTCTATAATATCTATGTTTTCTAACAATCTCTTTACCTCTTTAACTTCTTTCTTGTTTATTTTATGATTCAATTCATTTAAATCTGGGTGCAGGAGGTTGAGGTTCCATGAAGGTTCCATGAACGACTTTTCATTTTGCCCAAATGTAGTTCTGAAAGAATCATTTTCTTTTTACATTTGCCCAATTGACAATTTGAGAGTATCATTTTCACATTGCATTTTCCCAATTGAAGAACGGAGAGCTATTCTCATTTTGTATTTGTCCAATTGTATTTCCAAGGATTTGTTTTCGTGTTGCATGATATTAATTTTTTTCTGGCAACATGTTAATTTTCTCTTGAGTTTCTTTTCCCAATTTTTCCATTTGATTTTTAAACTCCTTCCTTATTTCTTCAAGGAAGTCTTTCTGAGCAGAGACCAATTCATATTCTCCTCAGCAGTGCTAGATCTCTCTGGGTTAGAATCTTTCTTCTAAGTATTTCTTCATGGGCCCCCCTTTTCTCTGGCCTTTTTTTCATATTGTGTTGGGGTAGGGGAACAGGCTCTCAGAGCTTTGCTCTTGAAGATCCTAGAGGTTTTCTTCACTTAGCTTAGTAATTCCGGGCCCAGCCAGTAGGGGTTGGTAGTTGCTTTCTCTGGAGTGTTTGGGGTCCTCAGCAGCAGGTACTGAATTTACCTGGAACACTGGTCTGGGCCCTGGGGAGAGGAAATTAATCTCTTTCTGCTGAGTGGGCTCTGCTGCCCTGAGTGGTGGGGGGTGGGGGTTGTTTATTGTTTGTTCTGAGCAAAGGGCTCTGCTGAAATTATGGAGCTCAGGTCCCAGGCCCAGCTGGTTGCTCTCCAGGTGTGTGCTGAGACTGTAATGGAACTAACCCTCCTGTAGCTCCTCTGCCCTGGCCAAAGACTCCACAGTTAAAGCTGGATCTCACACCTGCCAAAGTCTCTATGGCTGAGGTTGACTCTCTGGCTTCCCCCAGCTACTATTCCCTCCATGACCCTCTGCTCTCACCTCCAGGTTCATGCATGGTCCCCTGAGACAGTCCTTCTTGGTAGGTGTTCTCTTAGCTTTTCTTTCTGGGTTTTGTCCTTTGAGTTTCTGTTAAGAGGTTTCTTTCATGTTATTTCTGAGGGGCAAGAGAGAGCACCTATCACACTTGCTTTCAGAGAACTTGCATTTCAATGTGGGAAGATGATATTTCAAAGAAAGCTGAAGAAGAACAATGGGAAGCTAGAGGAAAGGATTGCAGACATATGATATAGAAAGATATTTGGAAAAGAGGAAGGAGGTGTATAGGTCATGATTGGACTCAACACTTAAAATGAAGGTACCAGGAAGAATTGATTATTTGGAGAAAGGAATCTGAAGGCAGAGTAATCTTTCAGCATGAGAAGGCTGCTCAGAAATGTGGGAACATATATAAAGACCCAAGAATAAAGCTAAGAAATGAATGAAGATGCTGTAAAGCCAAAAATTATTTGGCAAAAAGGATTTTGGAACATCAGATAGCCCTTAAGTTATATGATTTTGTGAAGTTGTGTGAAGCAAATAATTGTTCAATGACTTGGCCAAAGTCATACAGGTAGTAAACTTAAGAGGGAATACTTGAATCAGTCATTCCTAATTCTAAACTTACCACTTAGCCAGCTGTTCCAGGCTGACTCTATGACACTTTTTGAGCTTTTTTTAGTTACAGATGAAGTATTTATTCTCCTTTTGTGATTTAAATTACTTGTATTAAGAGTGACTGCTGTGGATAAAGTTGTTTCAAATAATTGTTCATGGGAACAATTTCTTAAATTGGGAATAAAGTTTTAATGGACTAAATTACACTAGACCTGGTGATCTAGTGCTAAATTACACTGACCATTCACCAAGCCTGACTTCAAAAACTTGACCATCTACCAAATTGTCTTCAGCACTATTAGAGATACTAGGTTTGATAAATACCTTCAAGTTTCTTAAATCTATTGTTTTATCTACAAATCAAAATGAAGCCTAAAATTTCAAAAATTTATTTCAATCATCATCATCATCATCATCATCATCATCATAATTTTTAAAATAACAATCCATAATAATAATTTCCATTTCCATAATTTATTTCCTTTTCTAGATACTCCAGTTTTTTCCAGCTTAATACCACCACTTATTTCTCATTGAAACCATTTAAAATTAAATATGAACATACTTTAAACCTGTTCCCTCACCCTGCTTATTTTCTGGTGTTCCCAGTGAGATAAACTTTGTAGTGGGACAGAAATATGTCGCATATTTTTATAGTACATCTTCCATGCTGTCTGCCATGGTTACGAAAACCTTGACTACACTGGTATGTTTTTACAAGATCGACATTGCTACAATCCATAAAATGAATAAAACTTTCTATTGGTTTGACTTGTTTTAGACTGGTAGAGATAACAAATCACAATGTTAATTCTACACGAGAATGGATCAAGAAATAAAGCTGTTGCCACCTAGTTTGTCCAGTTCTTTAAAATTTATACTCCTTATTTAATCAATACTCATTTTTAGAGGCAATTGAGGTTAAGTGACTAGCCCAAGGGCACACAGTTAGTAATGTCTGAGATTGAATTGGATCTCAGGTCCATCTGATTCTAAAAGTGCCATATTCACTGTACCATTCTCTCTCTCTCTCTCTCTCTCTCTCTCTCTCTCTCTCTCCTCCATATATTGACTGTATGTCTACATGAATATATATATATATATATATAGTCAATCTCCACAGTTTCTTCCTAATATGACAAATAGAATTAGCCTAATATGAATTAATTTCCAAAACTTGACCTATTTAATAAAGACAAATGAAAGCAGGTTAAAATGTTAGCCTCCAGAGTTTGGTCTAAGAAAAAACAAATGGAATTATAATAACATGCATGTATATTATTTCACCTAACTTGTGATCATGCATGCATGGGGAGATTGGAAACTGAATCTCAAAGTGAGATCTTTGGAGAAGCATATTTATGTAAATGAAACAAAAAATGAAAAAAAAATCATATGGTAACTTCCATTCAGAACTGACTATGCCAGATCAGGATTTCTTGACTCTCATCACAATTCTCTTAGGGAATTGCCCCTCAATTCAGGATGTCAGAGGAGGAAAGATGCTGTTAAGAGTTCCATTAGAGGAAAAGACATGTCCCCCCCTTCAGGATATATGTGCTTTATCAGTTATGTTACAGACTTCCATAAAGCAGAGAAATTTTTCTATCCTTTCAGGATATCTGTGCCATCCTGTGACCACTAAAACGGAGTAATTTATAAATGTTATTAGAGAGAGACAAACATACAATTTTTTTTTCTTTTTAGAAGACATTGCCAATATATACATACTTGCATACATATATATATATACATATATGCAGATGTATATTAAGCACCTATTATATGCCACACACTGCTAAATGAGGAAAAAAGGCAAAGAATGAAAAAGTTCTGACCCTCAAGGATCTTACTTTCTTATGGACTGATATCTTGCTTCTCTGCTATTTTTTGCTATTAGAAGGCATTGATGATTAAACAAATACTTCCATGTTTTCCAGTTAGTTACTGTAATACCCAAAGTTAATGGAAAAATTCTCAATGCATGCAATAACCATGTTCTTATAGACTTTTTGGAGCTTAAAATAATATTCAGAGATAGCCTGAGGACCAAACCTTGAAACAAAAAGAGCTACATAGATATATAGGAAAAGCCCAGAAATTAAGAGCATGCCTCCTTAAATTTTTTATTATATATAAATTTATATATATATATATATATATTATATATATATATATACATGCATACATATGATTTTATCACAAATGTATGTGATTTTATTTTGATGCTATTGATATAAAGAATTTTTAGTGTGAAACCTTTCTCTAGAAAAATCATGTCATTCAATGTTTATAATTTCAGAATGACTGCATTTCCAGGAATCATTGTCACTGATGGAGTCACCACAATTTTCAAAAATACCTAATTGTATTAGATGATATTCTATTTCCAGAAAGAATTTATGTGACTATAAAAATTCCTGGGAGAGATTTTAGCTGTGTTTCCTCAATGTATAACTTTTAAGTTGGAAATTTTTTCTAAGAGTATAAGATGCACAAGGAAATCAGGAGCAGGACTTTCTCTGTTAAGACAGATCAAGCCAATTCCATCCTATGTAATTTTATGAGCAAACTGAACTACAAATGAGGATAGGTGGTTAAATTTGAAATTATTTAGTCAATTCCTCAGACAATAAACATTTATTAAATGCCTATTATAAGCTTGTCATCAGATTACACAATGGGGGATACAAAGAAAGAGAAAACCAATAAATAAATAAATGAATGAATGAATGAATGAATGAATGAATGAATAGATAAATAAATAAATAAATAAGCAAAAGTATCCCTGACATCAAGGAGCTTATTTTTAATGGGGGAACGTTTAAACAATGATTCATAAAAAAAATTATAAACAATAAATGGGACCACTTCCAGTCAAGATGGTGGAGAGGTACCAGGCATTTTTTTTAAACTCTCCTGACTTTCCTTCAGATTTTGTATCCAAAGAAACCACAGGAGAATAGAAAGAACATCTCCCAGCAATGTTTGTCATAGCTCACTGGCAGCAGAGTGAGGCTGGATGACCTACCTGAGAACCACAGAAATAGAAGTCTTTGTAGTAGGTGGACAGTTACTCATAGTTAGTCCTTCTCATCCATTCCCTCTAGGATTCACCAGAGTCCTGTACTTGTAGATCAGACTTTCTGTTCAGCTCTGGTTGTTTCAATAGGAAAGTCTGAAAGTCCCATGTTTCACTGAAAGTCCATCTTTTCCCCTGAAAGAAGATGTTCAGTTGTGCTGGGTAGTTGATTCTCAGTTGTAAACCAAGATCTTCTGCCTTCAGAAATATCATATTCCAATCCCTACAAGCCCTTAATGTAGATACTGCCAGATCCTGTGTGATCCTGACTATGGAGCCATGGTAGTTGAATTGTTTGTTTCTGGCAGCTTTTAGAATTTTCTTTTTGACTTGGGAGTTTTGGAATTTGGCTATAATATCCCTGCAAGTTTTTCTTTTGGGATCTCTTTCAGGAAGTGGCTGATGAATGACCTCAATTTCTATTTTACCCTCCACTTCTGGGATTTCAGGGCATTTGCTATATTATTTCTTAAAAACTGAAGTCTAGGCTCATTTCCTGGTCATTTTCAGGTAGCCCAATAATTTTTAAATTATTTCTTGTATGTCTGTTTTCGAGATTGGTTGTTATTCCAATGAGATATTTCACATTTTCTTCTAATTTTTGACTTTTTTTGGAAGAGTTTTATTTCTTCCTGATTTCTTGCAAAGTCATCAGCTTCCTTTAGTTCCATTCTACATTTGAAGGAGTTATTTTCTGCAGAGAGTTTTTTTATCTCCTTTTCCAGTTCTGCTTTTTAAGGCATTCTTCTCCTCATTTGCCTTTTGTTTTGTTTTTTTCCATTTGGCCTAAACTGTTTTTTTTTAATTTATTTTTTTTTGCCCAGTAACAATAATGTTTTATTGTTTTATTGTTTCTAATATTTTAAATGTCACAATAATCAAAGAATAATAATTGCAAACTATTAATGAATGTGGAAAAAATGTTTAGATCTCAACTAACATAGAAAACCAAATTGAAACAACCCTAGGGTTTCACCTCATACCCAGCTAAATGACAAAGTTAAAAAAAGATGATAATAATCAGTATTGGATGAGAATGTAGGACTGTAGGAACACTACTGAAGTATTGATGGAGCTATGAATTTTGGAAAGGAATTTGGAATTATGTAAATAAAGTGATTAAAATGGCCATATATTTTAGGAAATTCCCTACTAGATCTATATAACAAGGAAATTATTTATAAGATAAAAATCCCCATATACAATAAAAAAATGAGAACTTTTTACAGTAGCAAAGAATTAGAAACATAATAGACACCCATCCACTGAGGAATGGCTAAACAAACTGTGGAACACAAGAGAATGGAATGTTACTGTGCAGTAAGAAATAATGTGCTTGATGAACATATGCTCATGTAAAGGAAGATCTCCATGAATTTATACATAGTCAAATAAGTAAAACCAAGAAAACAATATATGCAATGACCACTGATATAAATGAAAAAAAAGCATAAAACAATCAAAAGTGAATATTAAAAAATTACAAAAATATAAATAAAAACCCAATCATGGCCACAGCAAAGAGATGTGAGAATATGCTTTTCACCCCATACCCTTGTAAAGGTTAGGAGGATCATAGGTATGGAACAACAAATGTATTTTCTTATTTTTTCTTTGTTCCAACACCAACAACTCTGTCATGGGTGGATCACATTCTTTATGATAAGTTCATCACAAAAGTTACTTCCATATTTTTCCAGCATTGCCATTGCTGATTGCAACTCCCTCCTTTCTTCTTTCTCCACTACCATGTACTGTATTTTCTCTCTCCTTTCACTCTGACTCTGTTGTAGGGTCACTGAGTGGTGCAGCAGACAGATCCCTGGTCCTGGGGCCAAGAAGCTCTGAGCCCCCATAAAACCCCTTAGGCCCAGAATCCACCTGGCACTATGGTCCTGAGCAGGCCTTCCAATCCAAGCCCCTTGCAAGAAGTAAAAAAGAAAATGTGTTATATCTGACCACACTCTGCCCCCATGGTCCATCCTCTCCTCCTTTATTCACATCCCCCCCTTCCCCCTGCTCCCCCCCCTTCTTATTCCAGATGCCTATACCCCATTGAGTAGATATGATGTTTCCTCTCCTAGCCACCTCTGATGAGAGCAAAGGTTCCCTCATTCCCCCTTGCCTCTCCCCTTCCATATCATTGCAAGAGCTCATTGTAAAAAAGAAAAATCTCATTATATGACATATCTTGGCCTATTCCCCCCTCTCCTTTTTCTTTCTCCCATTACATTTCCCTTTTTTCTATTGACTCCATTTTTACACCTTATTTTAACTTTGAATTCCACTTTCTCCTGTGCTTCAAACTATAAAAGCTCCCTCTAATAGAGCAGGTGCTCTGTTAACTGAGAAGGTTCATATGAGTATTATCAGTGTCATTTTTCTATGCAGGAATACATGCAGTTCATCCTCATTAAGTCCCTCATATTTTCCCCTTCTCCAATCTCCATGCTTCACCTGAGTCCTGTATCTGAAGATCAAACCTTCTCTTCAGCTCTGGCCATTCCAAAAGGAACATTTGAAATTCCCCTGGTTCATTGAAATTCCATCTTTTTCCCTGGAAGAGGACATTCAACCTTGCTGGGTAGTTCATTCTAGGCTGCATTCTAAGTTCTTTTGCTTTCCGGTATATTGTATTCCAAGCCCTACGAGCTTCCAATGTAGTTGCTGCTAAGTCCTGTGTGATCCTGACTGCAGCTCCATGATATTTGAACTGTGTCCTTCTGGCTGCTTGTAATATTTTCTCTTTGACTTGGGAGTTCTGGAACTTGGCTATAATATTCCTGGGGGTTGTTTTTTTTTTTGGGATCTCTTTCTCTGGAGGATCGGTGGATTCTCTCCATTTCTATTTTGCCCTCTGCTTCTAGAATATCAGGGCAATTTTCCTGTAGTAATTCTTTGAAAATGATATCAAGGCTCTTTTCCTGATCATGACTTTCAGGTATTCCAATAATTTTTAAATTATCTTTCCTAAGTCTGTTTTCCATATCAGTTGTTTTTTCAATGAGATATTTCACATTTTTCTAATTTTTCATTTTTTTGAAGTATTGATTCCTGATTTCTGGTAAATTCATCAATCTCCCTGAATTCTCTTCTTTGTCTGAAGGATTTGTTCTCCTCAGAGAGTTTTCTTATCTCTTTTTCCATCTGGCCAATTTTGCTTTTAAAAGCATTCTTCTCCTCAATACCTTTTTGAACTGTTTTATTCATTTGACCTAAGCTGGTTTTTAGCATGCTATTTTCTTCAGCATTTTTTTGGATTTCCTTGACTAAGCTGCTGACTTCATTTTCATGTTTTTGCTGCATCTCTCTCCTTTCTTTTCCAGTTTTTCTTCCAACTCCCTCATTTGATTTTCAAAGTCTTTTTTGAGCTCTGTTATAGCCTGAGCCCAATTTCTGCTTTTCTTGGAGTCTTTAGATGCAGGAGTTTGTGCTCCCTCATCTTCAGACTATTTTGATCTTTCTTGGGCTCATTTGCAAAATATTTCTCAACAGTCTTCCTTTTGTTTCTTTGCTTGCTCATTTTTCCAGCCTGGGCCTGGTTTTGGGGTGCTTCCTGAGCTTTTAGGACACTCCCACAAGGGTCTCAGTGTGTGAGGGTATGTCCTCCCTCCTGGTCTGTGAATGACCATAAGCGCCGCCCCCCTCTTCCACAGGTCTGAGGTGGGGGGGGGGGCGTGATGTTCTATGGGGGGGCCTAGACTGCCATCAGGATCTGCATGGTCAGAGTCCTCTTCCAGGGGCAGAGGATAGAGCTCTACAGTCTCTCTCTTCACTCCCCTCCCTCAGCTCAATGGGCTCATGCCCTGGAGGCTCCTGCTTACTGGCTCTGCCTGCTTCTGTTTTAGGATCTGGGCTGGGGAAAGACCAAGCTGCTGGCTGTGTGCCCTGAGGGCTGGGCTCCACGTGCTCACTCTGGCAGAGGTCCCCCGCTGTTCCCCCACTTTGTACCCGGTGCTCCTCGGGGTGCAGCTCAGGAGACTCTCCCGCTGATATGAGCTGGGCCTCCCAGTACCCTGGGGCTGCCTCCGGGAGGCTGAAGTTGTTTCACTTTGGCAGGCCACCCCTCTGGCAGGCACTCCTCCAACCTGGGGAGCAGAGCCTTTCTGCTCTTTTCCAGGTTATCTTGAGTAGGAGAACTGCCTCACTGGGTCCCTTTGTGGGTTCTGTCTCTTGAAAGTTTAGTTACTTAGCTTATGGGTTTTATCAGAGAGCTCCTACAACTGGATCCCTTCTTGTTGCCATCTTGGCTCTGTCCCCCCACCCCAACTGGTTTTTAACATTTTATTTTCTTCAGTATTTTTTTTGTATTTCTTTCATCAAGCTTCTGATTTGGTTTTCCTGATTTTTCTGCATCACTCTCATTTCTCTTCCCAATTTTTGGGAATTGCTTTTCAAAGTCTTCTTTGAATTCATCCATAGTCTGAGCACATTTTCTATTTCTCTTGGAGGTTTTGGATATGGAAACTTCATTTTTGTTGTCATCTGAGTATGTTTTGATCTAGCATGGGACTTAAGTGATTTTCTATGGTCAGATTCTTCTTTTTCTGTTGTTTACTTATTTGTTCAGCCCAAGACTAATTTACCTATATAGAGCATTTTTATAAGAAAATAGAGAGCTTTAATTTCTTCATTTGAAAAATATCTATTCATATCTTTTGACCATCTATCAATTTGAGAATGACTTGTGTTCTTATAAATTTGACTAGGTTCTCTTTATATTTTAGAAATATATTTTTCTATTTTTTGAGATTTTATTATCAGAAACCCTAATTGTAAAATTATTTCTTAGCTTTCTGCATTCCTTTTAATCTTCATTGCATTGGTTTTATTTGTGTAAAAAGTTTTAATTTAATGTAGTCAAAATAACACATTTTACACTTTATCTTGTTCTCTCTCTCTTAACTTGTCACAAACTCCTCCCCTCTCTTTAGACTTACTAGATATAGTATTCTTTGTTCTCCTAATTGACTTTACATCTAAATCTTATACCCATTGCAACCTTTTCTTGGTATAAGTTGTGAGATATTGGTCTATGCCTAATTTTTTCCATAACAATTTCCATTTTCCCCAGCAGTTTTTGTCACATAGTGAGTTCTTATCCCAGAAGCTAATCTCTGGTTTTATCAAACAGTAGGTCATAATAGTCATTTTCTTGTGTCTCTTTTGTATCTAATGCATTCTACTTAGCTAGTTTTTTTATTCCTTAGTCAATACCAGGCAGTTTTGATGGCTGCCATTCTATAATATAGTTTGAGACCTGGTACAGCTAGGCCACCTTTGCATTTTTCCTTTTGTTCCTCCAGATATGTTTTGTTACTATTTTTCCCAGCTCTTTAAAATAATATAGTTTTCTTGGTAGTTTGACTGGTATGGCACAGAAGAAGTAATTTAATTTAGGTACAATTGTAAGTTTTATTATATTAACTCATCCTAGTAATAAAAAAACCAACATTTTCCCAATAGTTTAGATAAGACTGTATGCGAAAACTGTTTTGTAACTGTGTTCATATAGTTACTGGACTTGATCTTGGGAGGTAAATTCCCAAGTATTTTATATTTTTTATAGTTACTTTAAATGGCATTTTTCTTTATACCTATTGCTGTTAGTAATGTATAGAAAAGCTGATGATTTATGTGAATTTATTTTATATCTGCTACTTTGATAAAATAATTTTAGTTGATTTTCTAGAGTTCTCTAAGTATAATTTTATATCTTCTTCAAAGAGTTAGAGTTTTGTTTCCTCATTGGCTATTCTTTTACTTCAGTTACTTTTTCTTACTTCTTGCTTAGTTCAATTACCTTTTCTTATTACTAAAGTTAACCTTTCTAATATGTTATTGAATAATAGGGATGATAGTGGGCATTCTTGTTTCACCCCAATCTTATTGGGAATGCTTGCAATATTTTCTCCTTTAGTTGAGAATTTTAAATTTTGACTACAATATTCCTTTAATATTTTATTTTGGGATCTCTTTCTGGAGATGAAAGATGAATCCTTTTAATGATAATTTCATGCTCTTCTTCTAGGATATTATGGAAGTTTCCCATAAAATTTTCCCAAAAGATATTGCCCAGGCTCTTTTTCTAACCATAATTTTCAGATTGACCAATAATTCTTAAATTTTTTCTCCTGGATCTAATTTTTGGGTGAGTTATTTTTGATGTTTTTTATTACCTGTCCATTTTTATTGATATTTTATTTTTTTTCCAAATACACGTTGTGAAAGCTTTTCAGCATTCATACAAATGCCTATGTATATTTTTAAGTTCCAAAATTCCCTTCCACCTTCCCTTCCCACCCCCTCCTCTCATTGGCAAATAGGATAATATTGTACATACACATTTTTATTAAATGTGTTTATAAATTAGTCATTTTCATTATGAAAAATAAGAATTAAGGGAAAGAAATACATGATTTTTTAAATGTTCATCAGATTTTCAAGGATTTTTTTTGTCCTTTAGATGGGGTAACATTGTCCATAACCAGTCTAATAGGATTATCCTAGCTCTCTGGACTGTGGACAGAAGCTGTTTCCATCAAGGCTGATCATCATCATCTCACACTGTTGTTGTTAATGTGTACAATGTTCTCTTGGTTCTGCTCCCTTCACTAAGCATCAGATACTGTAATTCATTCCATGCTTCTCTAGAGTCCAACAATTTATGTTTTCTTATAGAATAATAATATTCCCTAACATTCATGTACCATAACTTGGTTAGCCATTCCCCAATTGATGGACAACCCAGATAATTTTTTTCCTAAGAGGTATTTGCATTTTCTTCTCTTTTTTCAGCCTTTTGTTTTTGATGGAATCTTGATATCTCATGGAGTCATTAGTTCCTATTTGTCCAATTCTAAGTTTTTGTGCTTCCTTTTCCAGTTAGTTAATTTTACTATTAGATGAGGTTTTTTTTTTGCTTTCCCTGTTGATTATTTTTACTTTTAGATCAGTAGCTTTCCTTTCCTATTTAGCCAATATTACTTGTATTGTTTTCTTCAGTCAATTTTTCATAAATTTCCTGTTTGATTCTCATTTATTTTCTTCATTTATCTTCTCTCCTTTGGTCTTTTTTGAGCTCTTTTTGAATTTGAGAATAATTTGAAAACCAGATTTGAGGTTTTAGATGTCAGTATTTTTTCACTGCTTCCCTCTTTTGAGATGGCATTTTAATCATGCTTTTATTAGTATAGTAAATTTTTATGATTAGCACCTTTTATGGTTTTTTGATCCTTCTGATAGTTAGACTCTGTTCCTGGAAGAGAGGGAGTATAATCCCAAATCAGGTCTTGTCTTTGGCTTACTGCTCTGTGGCTCCAGGTACACAAGATTTTCCCCTGTAATAGAGTAGCATAACCAATTCCTGCCTGCTGTACCAGCATTCCTTGGCTGGAACTTTGTCTTCTGAACTGCAATTGGCACCCTCACTGATGGCTTAGCTGAAACCTGAGGTGTGTTGTAGCTAAGAACCTCCCACTGACTTTTCTGCTCTCCCATCTATCTTAGGCTATACTCCCCATTTACCCACAGGAGACAGATCTTTTTCCAAAATTTTCCTAAGGTATCTTGAGTTGAAAAGTTGCTTTATTCTATTTTTGTGGGCTCTGTTTCTTGAGGGTATATTTAGTGAATTCATTTAAATTTGTTTCAGGAAAAGATCTAGGAGCTTCCTAGATTCATGCAAACATCTCCCTTTCATGAGATTTCCACTAATAAAACTTTTAACTTTCTAACTTTGAACCTTTTGGAAGGTTTAGTGACAAAAACGTTTCTTTTCTGAATCTTAGTTAAATATAACTCCAGTTCTAACAAAGGTGGTTGCTTGCCAAATTGATAACTGAGGGCATTGTTAATCCCAAGGCTCTAAGGTACAGAGTTCTGGGATTCTCCATTAGAATCTAAGGGGAGATAGTGATCAAGGTGATGATGGTGCTTGATTTGACTTGTCTGGCACATGCTGCCTCCAATTAATAATAAGAGCAATGTCCATTTATATAATTCTTCAAACATTGAAATGCTAATTATCCTTTCTCCCCTTATAATTTTTGAGTTAAGTGCTATAGCTAATAGTCTGTTAAGTGACTTAACCATGATAATGTAGCTAGTAAGCATCAAAGGGAAGATTCCAACATGGATCTTTTTTGGATTCAAGGGCAATAGTGCATTCATTATGCAATGATTACTCATTTTTGTTTTACTCCCCCCTGTAAACACTCTGTGTTTTATATGGTACTTTCTTCACAATAACTCCATAAAGTATGTAGTGCAAGTAATATTATTCATATTTATAGTTTGGGAGGTTGGAGCTCATGGTATTAATTTGTGAAGACCACATAGATGATTTTTAAGATCCAAATGAAATTATGGTCTTCTGACCACAAAATCCATTTTCCCATTGAAATCATAAGGAATAAACAGTATCATGTTCTCCTAACAAATGACAATCTGCAATCTGTAGTTTTTATTTTCTCTCTCTCTCTCAAAGTTTAAGTCTATAAGACCTTTTGAGTTTTCCCTAATATATCTCAATACATACTGAAGCTTACAGCTAAACATTCAAGCCCCTGATTTTTCAAGTTGCTTGTTATCCAATATATATGAAATTTCTATCTGGCTTTGTATAAAGCTATTTGATTTCAAATACATACATAGTCTCAATAGATGATATACAAATATCACCTTTGATATCTACTTAAATTTTAGGAATAATGAAGAGAATGGCAAAAAGAAAATTATAATAAATCTTTGACTCAAAATTTTGAGAGCATCTGGATCCCTGCACAAACATCATTCATTTTTAAAGCTAGAAGATCTCATTCGATACCCAACCTCACCATTTTCCAGATGAAAACTAAAGTAATGAACAATATAAACTCACACAGAGTTTACCTGATTTTCCCATCCAATGCTCTAAGAAAGATTGTATGTTTACATTTCCTCAGTTAGGAAAAAGATGAATTTGACTTACAGATAAGTGATTTATAGAACTGATTTACAAATTTACTAATGAGTAGAAATTGCAAAGAGACAGGTTTCAAGTAGAGGTAATGGGGAATATTTAAATTCTTAGAGCCATCTCAAAATGAAATGTGTGATATCAGGAGAAAATAGGTTGCACATCATTTGAGATTTTGAAAGAGAAGAGTAAGGATCTTCACGTTGGGGTTTTTTCCAAGACATTGGGTTAGGTGACTTGCTAAGGTCACACAGCTAGGTAATTATTAGGTGTCTGAGATTGGCTTTGAACTCAAGTCCTCCTGATTCTAGAATCAAGAAGATGAAAGGGAAATTTGAGGTCAATACTCTATCCACTGCACCACCTAGCTGACCCTGTGGGAATGTTTTTGAAGAGAATTCTCAATTATTTGGTAGAAGAGATGATCTTGGATATATTTTAAACATGGAAAGTTTTATTATTTACTATTACATTACAGTTTTGAGATAAAAGGGACCAAAAGTATCTCCTCTATAATCTGGCATAGTTATTTATATATAGTGGACTCTTAATGCAGAGTTGTTAAATGAATGAATGCACATATAAAAATGCATAAATTTACTTAACAAAATGAATGACCCTTGGAAGTAACTTCATCTAATTAATTTGAAATATATCTTGCTTTGAAGATGTATTTTATATCCATTTTTACAGCTCTTACATAAGGACTGGGAAATCTATACACCCAGGATCTTGGGCTTTTGTATTACATAGTGACGGAAAGTAGGGTGCCTGAGTTACATAGTTTCTTGTAACAAGTAAAAAAAATGTTAGAGTTTTTCCCTAGGAAATCTGTCATCCTGTGAGCACCAGCAAATCAGCCTCTGAGCCTATAACATATAATAAAGATGTAAAGCTTACAGGTTTCCCCATATGTCTTTTATGTAAGTGTGCCTTCCTAGTGTGCCAGAAGCCTTCTCCTTGTTCTTTTTATATTTTTGATGGTACCACTGTTCCATTCTGGCAGTCTATCTGCTATTTCTTATTCTTACTACAGGATCTGCCCACCTCTCTTTTCCAAACATAAATGTCTTTTTAGAGTCATATGGTATAATAGAACCATATGTTCCAAACCAGAAAGAACCTTAGAGGTCATCTTTATAATTGGTATACTTTAGATTTCATATAATAAAACTGAGACACTGGTAGAAGAAATGACTTTCTCCAGCTCACGCAGGTAGACTTAGCAAAAAAAATGAATGGATGGATTGATTTATTGATAGATCATACATAAATGGAAGTCACTGTACTAAACATCAAAGATATAAATGCAAATGAGTACAGCTCTCTTTTACCTCAAAATATATCCCAATGATGAAAGATGATATATATGATGATTAATGAACATTTAGGAAAATATAGACCTGGTCCCTAGGAAGATAAAGCAAATAGTCACTTCTCAGAGCCAAGGTGATCCAGGATCAGAGTCAAAGTCTCAAATGGGAAATGTATAAGAATGATTGACAGTCTTGAGATAGAAGAAATAGATTGAAAAATAGGGGCAACAGATTTGAAATCTCTTGCTTTGCTAATTCCACCACATCTTGAGGCTATATATGAGGAGTTTCTGACTTATTGTTGAAGGTAGGACTGATAATGAGGAAATCAGTATATTTTAATTGTATGTATATAAGGTAAGAAAATGTCTGAAGGCGAATCTTCAATGACTATGATCTGATTCAGAAGGTCCTACTGTTCCCCTGTTTTATGATAAAATTCCATTCAATTCAATTCAATGAATAGATGCTGAGCATCAACTATGTATAAGGTATATGATGATGGCAAAACTTATGACCTCAAGGAAGGTATAATCTGGTTCTCTCTCTCTCTCTCTCTCTCTCTCTCTCTCTCTCTCTCTCTCTCTCTCACACACACACACACACACACACACACACACACACACACACACACACACATCCCTGACCTCCAATTAAGGTTAATTCTGTGAAAAATGTAAATGAAATTGAAGTTGAATGTCCAAATTGTCAAAAGGTATTTTATTTGGCATAGCCAACATTTTCTTTTGCTTTTTTTGCAAGGCAATGGGGTTAAATGATTTGCCCAATGTTACACAGGTAAGTAATTACTAAATATCTGAGGTCACATTTGAACTGACTCCAGGGCCAGTGCTCTATCTACTGTGCCACCCAGCTGCCCCAATCATATGCATTCTTAATTACATCATTTAATGTGCAAATAAATTCTGATGGAATATTTTGCTTTCTACAGTTTTAAAAAAGTAGTAGAAATCATATTTGAGATTAGGAAAAGCACTTGAAAACTTTAATAAATGGATAGAAAGTCTAGAAATCTAAAGAAGTATATGTGTGCTATAAATATGGTAAACTCCTTTAATCATTTATCATATTTTGGAATAGAGAAGAAAAGAAAAGTCTACATTCAAAATATTATTACTCATTAGTTTTGAAAGAAATTCTAAAGAAATAAAAGACTTCTTTCCTTTTTTTTAAAAAGTATTTCAATGAAGCACATAGTTTTTACCACAAAACATAGTAACTTGTCAGAAGTCCTTTTGATATAAAAGCAAATTATTACATAATCTCCAAGTTGAAATGAATTTAGATATTGACATACTTGAAGAAAACCACCTTTAAGACATCCTGCTCCCCAAGTTGTCAGTCATCTTCCCCTTTGAATAGATTTTGAGAGAAAATATACTTTCTCTAGATGCATTTGAATATATTTTGGTTAATTCTAATAATTAGGAAAAATTTTTTTTATTTAAAAAAATTTTTACAAGGCAATGGGGCTAAATACTTGTCAAAACAGGCAATTACTAAGTGTCTAAGGTCAGGTTTGAACTCAGGTCTTCTTGACTTCAGGGCCAGTGCTCTATTCACTGTACTATCTAGCTGCCCCTTCTTATATTTGTTTAACCCCTATAACTTCCACTTTTAGTCACTTTCAAGTTTATCTGCTCACAAAATCAGATGAAATAATGGAGCAATACAAATATTGATCACTTAGGCACTTCCATTTTTATAGGTAAAGCCATTGGTACTTCAATTACTGGTTTTTGTATCAATGGGACTTAAAGATGCCTATCTATAGAGTCATTTAATTTTATTATTTAAAAAGTAAAGACTTGTTTTCTCCTTACTATCATCAATCAGAAAGATAGGGCAGAATATTCCAAAGTAAAAAGTTATACTGAAAGTTGTGTTCCACTCCAAATATGTCTGAATAGGCATATTATGGGATAACATGATTCTCTGTCAAATGATAAAATAGCATAGAAGAAGTGAGTGTAGAGAGTATCACTTAATCCTATGTAATCGAAAATGAAGTTTGACAAATAGGAAGCTTGAACACCTTTGTCAATTTATATATGAGGAATGTAGTTTTATGTCTTGATTCTCAACTGGCTCTCAGAGAATTGAATTTAATTACAAAATTAATGCTTTTTTTCAGAAATGCCACCAAATTTGGTCCCAAATGACTTTCCCATCATGGAATTCATTTTTGCTTGCTTGCTGCCTATTTAACACTTGGAGATAAAATGTTTTAAGTTGATATTTTATTTTTCCAAATAAATGTTATGAAAGTTGCTTTCCACATTCATCTATATGCATATATATATACATATAGAGATATAGATATGTATATGTATATATATATATATACATATATATGTATGTATATATATATATTCAAATTACAAAATTTCCTTCCACCCTTTCTTTCCAGACCCTTTCCCTAAGCGGCAGTCAGGTTAACATTGTACACGCATATTTTTGATAAACATGCTTACAGATTAGTTATTTCCAGTATGAGGAATTAGGATTAAGGGAAAGACATACATAAGACATAATTTTTATAAAGTGGTCATCAGATTCAAAAGGTTTTTTTTTTGTTTGTTTTCTTCTGTGTTATTTTTCTTCCTCTGTATGGGCATAACATTGTTCTTAACTGGTCTAATACAGTTGTCCTACCTCTCTGAACTGCTGAGAGGAGCTGCTTCCATCAAGGTTGATCATCTCGCAATGTTATTGTTGATGTGGACATTGTTCTCTTGGTTCTGCTTCCTTTGTTCATTAACAGATGTTATAACTCATTCCATGCTTCTCTAGAGTTCGACCATTTATGGTATTTTTATAGAACAAAATATTTCATATTATTCATGCATCATAACTTGTTTAACCTTTCCCCAATTGATGCCCTCAATTTCCAATTCTTTGTCACTACAAAAAGAACTGCTATGAATATTTTGGAACACGTGGAGCATTTCTCATTTTGTATGATTTCTTTTGGATATAGAACTAGAATTGGAACTGCTGGGTCAAAGGGAATGAATGGTTTTATTGCTCTTTGGGCATAGTTTCAGATTGCTCTCCAGAAAGGTTGAATCCATTCACAACTCCACCAGCAATGCATCAATGTCCCATTCCTTCCACAATCTCTCCAACATTGGTCATTTTCCCTTTTTCTCCTCTTGGCCAATCTGATAAGTGTGAGGTGATACCTCATAATTGTTTTAATTTGCATTTATTTAATCAATAATTATTTGGAGCATTTTTCATATGATTATATATAACTTTAATTTCTTCATTTGGAAATTGTCTATTCATAACCTTTGACCCTTTATCAATTGAGGAATGACTTGTGACCTTATAAATTTGATGCAATTCTCTATATATTTTAGAATTGAGACCCTTATCAGAACTCCTAGTTATGAAGCTTTGTTTCCTAGATTTCTGCTTTCCTTCTAATTTTTACAGCATTGATTTCATTAGTGCAAAATTTTTAATTTAATATAGCCCAAATCATTCATTTTCCAGTTCATAATGTATTCTTATTTTTTCATAAATTTATCCCCTTTCAATAGATCTAATAGAGCATTTCTTGGTCTATTAATTTGTCTGTGGTGTCGCCCTTTATGTCTAAATGCTGTACCCATTATGATCTTATTTTGTTATAGTGTGTGAGCTGTGGGTCTATGTCTAGTTTTTGCCTTACTATTTTCCAGTTTTCCCAAAATATTTTTGTCAAATAGTGAGTTAGTATCAGTTTGTCAAACAGTATCTTGCTCTAGTCAAATGACTCTGGTTTCTTTTGAACCTATCCTAATGCATTGATCCAATGTTCTATATCTTAACCAATACCAGATTGTTTTGATGATTGCTGCTTAATAGTATAGTTTTAGATCTGGTAGAGCTAAGCCACCTTCCTTTACATTTCTTTTTCATCAATCCCCTTGATATTCTTGCCCTTTTGTTGCTCCAGATGAATTTTGTTAATATTTTTCTAGCTCAGTAAAATTGTTATTTGATAGTTTGAATGCTATGGCACTGAATAAGTAATTTAATTTGGATAAAATTGTCATTTTTATTATTTAAGCTCAACCTAACCATGAACAATTGACATTTTTCCGGTTATTTAGATCTGACTTTATTTGGATGAGAAATGCTTTATAATTGTATTCAAACAGTTTCTTGCTTTGTTTTTGGGAGTAGATTCTCAAGAATTTAATATTTTCTATAGTTACTTTAGATAGATGCTAAGACATGTTAATAGATACAACAATGAGATTCCTAGGGAGTAACACATAGGCATACATTCTTCCTTACTTCTTTGCTTTTTAGTCTGTACAATAGAGAAGAAACATAAAGACCTATAGGCACATCAAGGAAGTTTCTTTTCAGAAAGCCTGGATTCTTAAACAGCATACTAATCTGGACCAGTATGGTTCTTTCTTCTTATTTATGCTTTCTGAACTCTCTTGCCACAAAACACACACACACACACACACACACACACAACTCAAAATACTGTTCAACTGTAAGAAAGTTGGTTTTACTACATACAGATGCCTCTTACATCCAAATGTTGAAACCAATATTTCACCTGAGTCCCAGGCTAGATCATGAACTGCCTATTGTTTATAGTCCAGTCTTTCCTCCTTTTCACCATGTGGAATATTTGATTCCTTCAGGATCATGCTCCACTTTTTATTGGTAACAAACATTAACTTTTGCTTATTTCATTATATATATATATATATATATATATATGCATATATATATATATATACATATATATATATACACACACCCTTTTCTTCCTTGATAAAATGAAGGCTGTGAAAGCAGATACTTTTTATCTTTTTATCTCTATTATCCAAAATAGTGTCCATCTACTATAGGAAATTATTCAATACTTATTGATTGTATAGTTTAGGTTAGGTGAATGGGGTAGGTTTCATCATAACCTCTGATCTTAGTCCTGAAGTTTGTCTAGTCAAGCAATACCTAAAAGGGAACACATATTATTGCTATATACACGTGTGTGTTTGTGTGTGTGTATGCTGAGAAAATTATCAAGAAGAGGGGGAGAATGAAAGAGAATGAAACAGAGAAAGAAAGAGCGATACACAAATACAGAAATAGAAATCCAATGAAACAGAGATAAAAAAAGCAGAAATGCAGAGAGATAGAGTAATAATGAGGTTAAAATGAGGTGATCCACGTCAAAGTATTGTGTAATTTTTAAGTCTTATTAAAATGTAAATTACCATATTTATTTTTATTTTGACTGTTTTCTTTTGTTCAATCAAAAGCACCAGTATCTTACCTAAAGATAGTGGGATCAAGTCAGGAAGACCGCACTCTAAGATTTGCTAAAGGATTCATTATTAAGGAAAGGCCATTATTTTATTAGCAGCTTTTGTAGGATACAATTTTGTAATAAATGTACTTAGTTGCATGGTGTGGGCTCTGTACTGTAAATTCTATGTGTGGTGAATATCTTAATTTTATGAGAATGATAGTGAAAGAATAATGCTAGGCTTTTCTATGGCATAGAAGTTTTCAAATTAAATTCCAAATTATATATTGACACTGGATTTCAGAGGCTTAACACAATAAATTGAAATGAAATCCTTGGGGATAGAGTCTTGTTCTCTCTCCTATACAAAGACAAAATAAGGAGGAAAGGCAATTATATGGATAATTCTGCCTTCTGGCACTCAAAAAAATTTCAATCCCTTTTTTGAAGCAAAAAAGGGGCTTCCCCTCTCTGACTTACCTAGATTGACTGTGTACAGGGAACAGGGTGACATAGTTTTATTTTCATCCTGAGTAGTAGCCAACATTCTTAAGCTGAAATAATACTGACTAGGCATTTGGCTAATTAGTCATTTGTAAAAATGAGACTGTTGGAATAGATGGTTTCTAAGGTCCTTTCTACTCATAATTTTCTCTTTGTTATTACTAGCACTGTGAGGACTATTATTGCTGCTGATATGTTTGTGAAGGTAGCTCTTACAACTTCATATTAGAGAGGTGACAGTATGGTGGAAAGAGATTTGACTGTAGGGAAGGGATGTCATGAATTCAAACTCTGTTTCTGACACATAGTGTCATTTATCTAGTCATTGAAGTCATAGCTCTGAATGAGCTAAATCATTTCCAAAACAAGAGTTATCTACAATGACAAAATTAAAGGCTTGATGGGAAGCATCTTTTCTCTCTGGGGAAAAAAATGGAGTTTCTATAAAACTTCCATGTTTTCAAAACTCTTTTTAGACATTATGTCATTTGTCCTTTGTTCTAATGCTGAGATCGATGGTGTAAGTTTAATCAACTTCAAGAAGCAATTATGCCTAGAGAGGATTTTTTTTTAAAAAACTTGAATGTATTTTCTGCCATCTTTAAAACAGTCATATCCTATTTAGCAGGGGTCTGACCTTGATTTCATGTCTGCTTTAAAATCCTCCAGATCAGTTCAGAGCAATAATCATAAGTTGTCAAAAGTACACTTATATAATGCTTTATGGTTCATCTAGAACTTTATAATGATCATAACAGATTCTCAAAACAACCTCATTTCCAAATAATTAATCCAGGGAGCAGAGATTGAGTGACTTGTGTAAGGTCATACAGTTTATTAGTGTTTGAATTTATTCAAAGTCTAGTGTTCTATCCATTGTTCAGCCAATTTCCTCATAACACTTAGATGAAAATAAGGCCTTGGTGCACCAGCCTATGATTTCTGGTGATAAAATATGACAACGCAGTATATTCAAACCTGACTCTCAATGGACTAGTTGTCAGTATGACCTTTCCACCAAAGGTGAAATTCAGTCAAATTACTTTAAGAAAAAGTGGGGAAATAAATTAGAAAAACATTTCAATTGATGGGACCATTAAAGATTTCACCAATCAATAAATTAATCAACAAGCATTTCTTAGCAAACAGATACTGGTAGACCTTGGGGCTACCAAGAAAAAGAAATTATCAATGAGATTTGAAAGCATTCAGTATGATGAGTAAGCCCTTTTTTACATTGAATTGGAAACACAACACAAATATAATAAAGATATATATATATATATATATAACATATACATATTACATATATATATAAAACAAATACAAATACAAATACATTTCTGGAGGGACACATTGGCAGCTGGGAAGATCCTGGAAGGAATTTCATTTCAATTGTGTCATTAAGGCTTTCACCAGATGGAAATGAAGATGGAAAGTGATGTTGGAAAAAAAAAAACAAGATTTTTTTACCCAACATTGATACAAAGTATGTCCTGACAAATAGCCATCCCTAAAGGATGAGAAAAGGAAATAAAAATAAATGGTCTACTAGAATCCCAGTTTAGTCAAATTATAGCATTTATGATGAAAGTAATAGAATGATATAAGTTAAAAAAGGGAATGAGTCAGATTGGATGCGTTAAATGGCAAGTTTGTGTTGTACACTCAAAGGCAATAAAGAAACATTGATTCATTATGATCAACCATGTAACAGGGACAACCTTGTGCTTTAAAGAAATTCAATGTATGAAGGACTGATTTGGAATGGGAGAGAACGATAGGCAGAATCACAGGATTAAATTGCACAGTTGTGCCTTGGACTCTGGTATTCTGACTCTGAGCCTAGTGCTCAGCAAAAAGAAAGTTATAAATATTTCCCTGGTTACTGTATAAACTGATTTCCAACAGGTGCCATGGGGCAACACACAGCTGTTTAATTTGGAGAATTAGTGTCTTCGTGCAGAATGGCTCTTTGGGGAATTTGGGCAAGGTATCGAGGTGGCCTTCATGGAAAGTGATCTCTGCCCATCAATAACTGACAGAAGACTTCTTTTGCAAGCAAGAGCTTTGTTTTTTTTCCCCCTTCCATCTCAATTTTTCTCCTTATGAGTAATGGCAACTCTTTCTACTTGGAAGATGTTTGCATGTCAGGGCATCTCTAATTGAATTCTATAGCTGACTTACCCTGTACTTATATGATGGATGATTGCACTCCACTGTGATTTGAAATTGCCTTTTATTCAAAAAAATATGAAGGGAATGGCTTTTAGATGTCAGGTTTTCTGGAATAGATTTTTTTTTCCCAGAGAAGGGAGTAATCTTTGTGCTTCACACCTCCTTTTATTGTGCTGAAATTTACTAGTTGTTATTTAAATGATGTTGAATAAGAGCCCATTTCTGACATTCAGACAGAACAGCAGGCTTTCCTGGTGTTTGAGCCTTGTGCATGTTGCTTGAGCACAAAGAATCCAGTGAATCGTTTGTCAAATTCTTTATAAGTAAGATTAGGGAGAGGGGAAAAATAAAGAAAATAAAAAACAAGATAAAATCAAATAATTTGTGCAATACTGATTCTTTTGTTATTTCTTAAAGTAAGACTTCAAAGAAGTTGTTCATATTCTATCGTGGGTATGGAAAAATGTATGGAATTAAAATAATAAAAGGTCATTTCTATACTTGCAAATACAACAATGGACATTCAGTGTTTTTGAGTTAATGTATTTTGCCAAATGAGACTTGTAAAATCAAGGATTTCCTATGTTTTGAAGAGATGGGAATAAGTAATTGTCATTGTCGTAATCATGGGTGCCATCATCATTATCATCAACATAATTATCTTGATTACCATCATCATCACCAATATCAGCATCCCTTATATTTCCATAGTCCTTAACAATTTGCAAAACACTTTCACATTTCGACTGCTATCAATCCCTTGATAAATGCTTCTTGACTTATTCTAATCATACATCCATCTATCCATCCAAGCATTTATCTAACATTTTACTTATCTCTCTCTTTTATCTAATGTGTATGTCTATATCATCTCTCTCTCTCTCTCTCTCTCTCACACACACACACACACACACACACACACACAAACACACATACTGTCTACATCTGATTCTTATGACTATATGAGGCAGGTAGAGGAGATTGGTTAGTATTATCCTCATCATAAAAAAGATAAAATTGATTCTTAAAGACCTTAAGGTAACTCAGTGTAAGTAATAAAAATAGAACTTAAGCCTACTTTCTTATTCTTTTTCACTTGCTTTTTTCACTCCATGTCACTCTCCTTTCTCTATTCCTTAAAATGTATCCAATCTAATAAGATAATTGGATGTAAAAGTCAGGAGCAATTGCCTTCTGGATTTCTTATCAGAAATGAAGCATAAAGAAAACAAAGTAAAATGAAACAAAAAGCATTGATTAGACAAATGTATCACAAAATTTAAAGCATATAAATATATATTAATTATATTGCAAATTAGCAAAGATTTGAGATACAAAATGCTAAAACCTATATTTCAGAACCACACTTCAGTTGTTAACAAGGTACCTATTTTCCATTATTTGCCATATCTAACTTAATTGTCAAATCTTTTTTGATTACATTACTATAACATCATATATTCCTACCTGTGGTGCAGTGGATAGAGCACTGGGTCTAGAGTTGGAAAGACTCATTTTCCTGAGTTCAAATCTCACCTTAGACTTGTTCTTACTAGTAAGAATTCACTAGTTCTGTCACTGTGTGTGTCACTTAACCCTATTTGTCTGAGTTCCTTATCTGTTAAATGAGCTGGAGAAGGAAATCATAAACTACCCTAGTATGGTTGCCAAGAAACCCAAATGGGACTGTGAAATGTTAGACAATACTGGAAAATAAAAAACTACAAAAACAAAGACTTATCCTCTCTCTCTCTCTCTCTCTCTCTCTCTCTCTCTCTCTCTCTCTCTCTCTCTCTCTCTGTCTCTAACTCTCTGTGTGTCATCCAATATACACTCCATTCCCAAACTGATTTTATTAGAATACAAATTTGACATACTCACTTTTTTGTTCAATAAACTACAATCACCTTGTGTCATATTTATGATCAAATAAAAAAATTCTTTGGTTTGATAATTATAGCTTTTCATAGATTTTCTTCAAGAATAGCTTTTCTAAGATCATTTCAATTTATTCATGACTTCATATATCCTGAAGTTCAGCCAAACTAGAGTTCTTCAGGATCCTTACATAGATGGTTCCATTTTTCCCTCTATTCACCTTTGCACAGACTTACCCCCATAGTTATAATGTATTCTCTCTTTCTTCAACTTTACTTCTTTCAAAACTCAAATTTTATACTTCTTTCTATCAAATGCTTTTTCTCAGCTTTCTCAGCAGCTAGAATTTTCTTCTATTTATTTTATATATACTTTATTTGCATGTACATCATTGTGTGCACACGGTAGACATTGATTCCTTCCACATTATGCAAACTCCCTGAGGGAAGGAGCTGTTATTTTTGTCTTTATATCATTTTCATCTAACATTGTATCTCTGCTTAGCAGGCTATCAATAGAAATTTCTTGATTTTTAATTGATTGTTGGACTTATAGCCAACTGAAATACCAGAGCATAAATAGCAACACTAAAATCCCAAAGTGCTCATGTGATTCCTTCTTAATTAAGGAATTCCAACTCTAACCCAACTATTATTTGCATTAAACATAAGGAAGCAAACAGTCTCCATTAAATCACATGACATTTTAAGGTCAACACCTAGACTGCTTTTGTCAGCTTATGTCAGAGAAGAGGCTGAACCAAAAGCTTTAAGGCTTATTATTTTTTGCTTGTTTTTTTTTCCTAGATAAAAAAGGATAGAATCTTGGTTTCCTATCTATAATCCTTTTTTGGTCTTAGATAATATGTTGCACCATCAAAAAAACTCAACTAGATTAAAATAAGGTAATAGAGTTTCTATAACCTCTTTATCATTTTATAACTCTTTAGCTTCAACTTTTGGCTAGAAAAAATCAGGTTCCTTCCCTGAGACTTGAGTATTTCTCAGAAGTCAATGAATTCCTGGAAATTCTGGGAAAATGCTAGAATCTAGTTGCAATGATCTTTGAAAACTGTAATTTGTATTAGCATATTAAACCTAATGGTAGTGAAGTTTTTGGTTTGGTGCTTAATGCACTATCATCATAGATATGTCACAAGTGATTGTGGTATTGAGTTAAATGACTGTAATAGGATAATTCTTGGAATTCATATGCTTGTATCATATTGGATTTTCTGTTAGAGCAGTTACTTCACTCTAATTTTAGGGTCCAGCCCTTGTTCTTGATTATATGGAAAGATACGGGCAGTAAATGAGAAGTTACAGATCAAGAGACTGGCAAAAAATCATGGTAAATTAGTGGCAGGGGACTTTAGTGGCTAGATAGTTGTCATATTTTCTTTCCATTTGAAAGAGAACAGTTATTAATTTCTTGAGTGCTAGATATGGAATCAGAAAGACAAGCCTTCAAGTCCCACCTCTGATATTTAGAATCTGTGGGAACATATTCAAGGCACTTAAACCCTTCTGCTCCACAATTTTCTCATTTCCAAAATGAAGATAATAATAATAGCTATTTTATAGTGTTGTTATGTATGATGATCAAAGAATGTTTGAAAAATACTTTGCATATATTAAAATGCTATATAAATGGCATCTATTGCTAATATCATCATCATCATCATCTCCTTCACATTCTTTTTGATAAAGAGAAGTTAAAAATAATCCTGGGACAATTTATTATTATGCTATTATTTTTAATATATAAAGGTCTCCGACATATTTCATATGTGGCTAAAATTGATGTTTTAAATAGTTGAATAACATGAATGGGATGTACCCTTATCCTCTTTAGGCTCAGAGAAACCTTCTTGGCTCCAGGTCTAACAGAAGATGAGAAGAGCAAGGATCATATATAGCGCTGCTTTTTTCCATGTGATTTTGTTTTCCCCCTACTAGATCTTTTTACTTTCTAAACTTTTCATTCCATGCAATTGGAGACAGTGAACATTTGATATTATGATAGCTATTTAGAACATTGATCTTAAGTTTTCATGGATAGATGTCAACTCACTTTTGTATATACCAGTTTGATCTGCAATATAGGTCTGATTTAAATTTAATTGTTTGTTTTCATATTCAATAACAGCATCATAATCATTATAACCATCATCTTTATGTTCTCATCTCAGAGTCAAAAAGTTCAAATAGAAATTGTCTTGATGTGAGCTTCTGCTCTGTCACCTTTGTATTATAGTTAATGAACTGTCACACATGATAGCAAGAATTACTTCTCTAACTAACTAAAGTTAGAATGCTTAACTTTACCTGCTGTCGACCTATTGAAAATATATTCAGGGAAACTCATGGTAGATGTGATAATTAAAATACTGTATACATCCTACTCTCACTTGACTTTGGTTTCTTTGGTTATGTCTCTATATTTGGAGAGATTTCTATTGTATCATTCTGAATACATTGGCACATTCAAATATGTTCTGAATGTTTTATGGATCAATTTTATTTTTGACCAATTAGATAAGCTAGTTTTCAGTAATTATTTTCCATTTTCAGTAACTAGGTCCTTATATTCCATTTTCAATAACCCCACTCCCACAAAAGTCAAATGTATTTTGCTGTCTATTTTCATAGGATTAATGTTTTTTGTCAGTTTATGGATAGCAAGGTTCATTGGTCCCTTTACATTGCCTTTCCAAGTATGTGGTAAATGCTATTTACTTATAAAATTCAGTGATGCACAGTTTCTACAATATGTTTTAAGAACTCTGGGACAATATAGTACCACTTATTAAGCATCTAAGAATCAATGTCCATATTTCGGTGCATTGCAGCAAAAACTCTTGTTCATATTTGACTTGAATTGGATGGTTATTGGTCTATTTATGTCTAAACTTCTTTATGTATGTTATTTTGTGAAGTTTCAGAATTTTAAAATAACTGGACTGTGGAGATTAAAAGAAATACTTTGAGATTAAAGAAGGGAATATGGTATACTAATTAAAAAAGAAAAAAGTAAAGAGAGTAAGTTCTACAAACTATTGATTGACCCAATGAGCTTGACATCTATATATTGGTATTATTTAGTATGGGTTATTTAAGCGATGTTTTGTTAATTTCTTAAGTGAAAGAAAGAAAAAACAGTGATCATATAGAGCTAACATTGTTTTACCAAAAATATATCTTAAAATACCAACTGAATTTCTTTCTGAAAGGTTCACAGTCTGCATATCAGAAAAATTGATAGTTTTAACTAACATAGATTTTAAGAAATAGTTTTCAGTCTCTCAGTCAACTGTAAGATGGGGAGAATACAGGTTTGGAGCTTTTAAAATAGGTTGGTTGACTGAACCCAAAGAACATTCATTAGCAATTCAATGTCAAGTCTCTAAAGTAGTACCTCAGGATTTTGCATTTAGTTCTGTGTTATTTAACATATTTTTGCAAATGAATGGGGGGGGGAGTAGAGATAGTGCATTTTCAAGTTATTAATGGCACAAAACTGTGAGCTAACCTTAGTGAATAGTTGAAATAGATGTATTTTTTTGAAGTTGTAAATTAATAATTTTTAGATCTTTTTTGTCATATGCTGGTGAGCTTTATTTATTTGTTTTTTTAAATTTTTTATGGCAAAAATAATAATGATGATGTCTGTCCTTAATTCTTTTTTGTTTGACTTTTTAAAATTTTCTTTTAGAAAGAATTTATTTATTTTGTTTTACAATTTTTCCACCATTCTTGCTTCCTACCCCCACCCCCCACGGAAGGCATTCTGTTAGTTTTTACATTGGTTCCATGTTATATACTAATCACAGTTGAATGTAATAAGAGAGAAATCATATCCTTAAGGAAGAAAAATAATGTAGGAGATAGCAAAATTACATAATAAGATAATTTTTTTCTAATCTGAAGGTAATAGTCCTTGGTCTTTGTTCAAACTCCAAAATACTTTCTTTGGATACAGATGCTATTCTCCATTGAATATAGACCCAAATTGTCCCTGGTTGTTGGACTGATGGAATGAACAAGTCCATCAGGGTTAATCATCAACCTCATATTTCTGTTAGGGTATACCGTGTTTTTCTGGTTCTGTACATCTCACTCAGCATCAGTCCATGAAAATCCTTCCAGGCTTGCCTGAACTCCTATCCCTCCTTGTTTCTAATAGAAGTGCTCCATGACATACATTTACCACAGTTTGTTAAGCCATTCCCAAATTGAAGGATATTCACTTAATTTCCAATTCTTTGCCACCACAAACAAGGCTGCTATGAATATTTTTGTACAAGTGACCCAGCAGGTATTGTTGGATCAAAGGGTATGCACATTTTTTTTGGTCTATGGGCATAATTCCAAATTGTTCTCCAGAAAGGTTGGATGAGTACACAGCTCCACCAACATTATATTAGTGTCCCATATTTCCCACATCCCTTCCAACATTGATCATTGTCCTTTCTTGTCATATTGGCCAGTCTGAGAGGTGTGAGGTAGTATCTCAGAAATACTTTAATTTGCTTTTCTCTAATAAGTAATGATTTGGAGCAATTTTTCTATGAATATGAATTGTTTTGCTTTGCTCATCTGTAAATTGTCTTTGCATATACTTTGAACACTTGTCAATTGGGGAATAACTTGGTTTTTTGAAAATTTGACACAGTTCTCTATTATATTTTAGAATTGAGTCCTTTGTCAGAAATACTAATTGCAAAAATGTTTTCCAGTTTACTATATTTCCTTAGATCTTGGTTACAATGGTTTTGTCTGTGCAAAACCTTTTTTAATTTAATGTAACAAAAAATCATCTAGTTTGTTTTTAGTGATGTTCTCCATCTCTTCCTTGGTCATAAACTGCTCCCCTTTCCATAGATTTGACAGGTAATATAATCCTTGATCTTCTAGTTTGCTTATAATATTCTTTTTTATGTCTAAATCCTGTATCCATTTGGATCTTATCTTGGTATAGGGTATGAGGTGTTGGTTTCATCTAAGTTTCTTCCATAGTAACTTCCAATTTTCCCAGCAGTTTTTATCAAAGAAAGAGTTTTTATCCCAATAGCTGGACTCTTTGGGTTTATCAAGCAGCAGATTACTATAATCATTTCCTGCTATTAGAGCTAGTTTATTCCACTGACCCACCACTCTATTTCTTAGTCAATGCCAGACAGTTTTAATGACTGATGCTTTATAATATAATTTGAGACCTAGTAAGGTTAGGCCACCTTCTTTTGCATTTTTTTGATTGAATCCCTGTAAATTATTGACTATTTATTTCTCCATATAAATTTACTTGCAACTTTTTCTAACTCATTGAAGTAATTTTTTGGAATTTTGTTTGGTAGGACATTAAACAAGTAGTTTAGTTTTGGCAGAGTTGTCATTTTTATTATATTAGCTCTACCTATCCATGAACAATTGATATTTTCCCAGTTATTTAAATCTGATTTAACTTGTGTGAGAACTGTTTTGTAATTGTTTTCAAAAAGGTTTTGAGTCTTCCTTGGCAGGTATTTTATATTGTCTGAAGTTACTTTGAATGGGATTTCTCTTTCTAGCACTTTCTGCTGTGTCTTCCTAAACATATATGTAGAAATGTTGAGGATTTATATGGCTTTCTTTTATATCCTGCTTCTTTGCTAAATTTGCTAATAATTTCTAGTAGTTTTTTAGATGATCTTTTGGGATTATCTAGTTATACCATCATTTCTTCTGCCAAGAGTGAGAGTTTTGTCACTTCCTTCCCAATTCTAATTCCTTCAATTTCTTTTTCTTCTCTTTTTTTTGAAGCTAACATTTCTAATACAATATTGAATAGTAGTGGTGATAATGGGCATCCTTGTTTCATTCCTTATTTTATAGCCTTTACCCATTATATATAATGCTTGTTGATGGCTTCAGATAGATACTGCTTATAATTCTGAGGAACAATCCATTTATTCTGATACTCTCTAGTGTTTTTAGTAGTAATGGGTGCTGTATTTTGTCAAAAGCTTTTTCAACATCTATTTATATTATCAAATGATTTCTGATAGTTATGTTATTGATATAATTAATTATACTAACAGTTTTACTAATATTGAACCAATCCTGCATTCTTGGGTTAATCCTACTTGATCATAATATATTATCCTAGTGATAACTTGTTGTAATCATCTTTTTAAGATTTCATATAAGATTTTTGCATCTATATTCATAAGGGAGATAGGTCTACAATATTCTTTCTCTGTTTCAATTCTTCCTGGTTTAGGAAACAGCACCATATTGGTGTCATAGAAAGAGTTAAGAAGAGTTCCATCTTCACCTATGTTTTTCAAAGCATTTAAATAGAATTGAAACCAATTGTTCCTTAAAAATTAGATAGAATACCCTTGTGAATCCATCTGGTACTGGAGATTTTTTCTAATGGAGTTCAATAATGGCTTGTTGAAATTCTTTTTCTGAGATAGGGTTATTTAGGTTTTTAATTCCTCTTCATTTAATCTGGGCAATTATATTCTCTATAATAGAATTACAATTCTCAAGAGTTATAAGACTCTTTCTCCCAAGTGGGTATACAGCCAGTTTGATCATATTGCATAGCATTTTTTTCTTTACCTTTTTTTTTAACCTTTTTCATGTGTCTCTTGATCCTCATGTTTGATGTTCAAATTTTCTATTTAACTCTACTCTTTTCTTCATGAAATTTTGGAAGTGTCCCACTTCTTTAAATGTCCATCCTTTCTCCTGGAAGAGAAGGCTCAGTTTTGTCAAGTAGTAGATCCTTGGTTGCATTCCAAGCTCCTTTGCTCTTTAGAATATCTCATTCCAGGCCCTTGATCCCTAAATGTTGCTGCGACCAGGTCCTGCGTAATCCTTATTATGGCTCCTTGGTATTTATTGTTTTTTTCTTTCTGGATGCTTGCAGGATTTTTTCTTTTATCTGATATATCTGGAATTTGGCCACAACATTCCTTAGTGTTTTCATTTTAGGATTTCTTTCTAGAGGAGATAGCTGTATTCTTTCAATAACTATTTTGCCCTCTGGTTCCATGACATCAGGGCAATTTTTCCCAATACTAACTTTTTTCTCTTCCAAGTTTTCAGGAAGGCCTATAATTCTCAGGTTCTCCCTTCTTGATCTGTTCTCTAGGTCAGTGGTTTTGCTGGTTAGGTATTTTACATTTTCTTCTATTTTTTTTCAATCTTTTGATTTTGTTTAACACAATCTTGTGTCTCATGAAGTTATTGGTTCCTACCAATTCCATTTTTTTTAAGAGAAGATTTTTCTTCATTCATCTTTTGCAACTCATTTTCCAGTTGGTCAATTCTATTTTTGAAGGACTTTTCAATTTTACCAATTGAGGATTTGAGAGAATCATTTTCTTTTTGCATTTGCCCAATTGAAGATCTGAGAGAATTATTCTCATTTTGTATTTGTCCAATTGTCTTTCTCAAAGATTTGTTTTCTTGTTGGGAGAAGTTAGTTTTCTCTTGCAATGTGTTAATTTTTTCTTGGGTTTCTTTTCCCAATTTTTCCAATTGATTCATATATGCCTTCCTGATTTCTTCTGTGCTGGAGATTAATTCATATTCTCCTCATAAGTGCTAGATCTCTCTGGGTTAGAATCTTTTCTTCTAAGTATTTCTCCAAATCTTTGGCCTTTCTTCATCTTTCTAGGATCTTGTATTGGGGGAGGACTAGCTCTCATAGGTTTGCTTTGGAAGATCCTAGAGGCTTTGTTCACTTGGCTTAGTAACCAAGGGTCTGCCAGTCGGGAACACTGGTTGCTTTCTCTGGAGTGTTTGGGGCTCTGCTGAAGTTGATCTCAGGTCCTCTACCCAGTTGGTTGTTCTCCAGATCTGCTCTGAAACTCTGTGCTGGAACTTACCCTCCCATAGCTCCTTTCTCCCTGGCCAAAGACTCGGCAGCTAAAGTTGTATCTCACACCCTCCACTCATCAAAATCTCTGTGACTGAGGCTGGCTCTCTGGCTTTTCCCAGCTGCTGTTCCTTCACTGACCCTCTGCTCTCATCTCCTGATTCACCTACAGTCCCCTGAGACAGACCTTCTTAGTAGGTGTTCTTCTCCTAGCTTCTCTTTCTGGGTTTTGTTGATTGAATTTCTGTTCAAAGGTTTCTTTCATGTTGTTTCTGAGGGGAACGAAGAGCACTTAACACAGTGCCTGTCTTTTCTGCACCATCTTTGCTGGAAGACGATTATATTTCAATCTTAATGCAATTTTTTTGGTTAAAAATTATTTGAATCAATCAATTACACTCATACACACATATCCTTTTCATGAGTCTATACTAGTATGCAAAGGCAAAAGGAAACATTCTCAATACTCAAAGAATTTCTATTATTTTTTAAGAAAACAGCATTAACATGTATCATTAGGTACAAAATAAATACAAGCCACGATATTGTGCAGTTATTCTTCATACAGATAGAAAGTGACTAAGTTTATTTGAAATTCCATAAAATATCCTAATCATTTTTTTCCAACAGAGGGTCCTCCAGTATAGAGAATGGTAATATGCAGATCCTCTCCAACTTGAAAATAAACTCAGATGTATAGATAGATGCTAGGGAATTAAGTGGTTGAGAATACAGCAGTCAGGTTTACTCTTGGGCAAAAAAGAAAAACCAGAGTCAATTTGCAGTTTTGATTTCTTTCACCCTAGAACTTTTTCTCAAATTCAATGGGTGTTGAAGAGGGTTTTTGTTCATAGGAGTATCCAACCTAGGGATCCACATACCAAGTGAAGACCAATTGAAAATTTTATATTGGGTCCTGGGAAAGAATCTGGAATAATAGTAAAGAACTGAAATTTGGCTTTCACACACATAAATAAGATGTTCTATTCAGCTTTTAGCACAGTAAGAGACCAGAAACTGAGCAAAATGGAAAGGCATCTCAGACAAGGAAGACCCTATAATTTTGTCATACTAATCTGCCAAGATGTCAAACTATCTGGGAGGAGATGAATTCAACTAGAGTTATACCCTAGAGTTAGCCTAGAATTCTGAATCTTAGACTCACATTAGATACAGGAGCTTACAGAACTCAGAACTCTAGAATAATAGTCAAACTATTATACCATTTAGATGGTGTTGACCTTGCCAAATCTTTGCAGATCCATGGTATGAGCTACCCCTGAGATCCTTGAAGAATTCAGCACCCAGTGAAAGAAGGACTCCTAAACAGAACTGAAGAGGAAAAAATGTTTATGAAACAAAGAGTCCAATATTTTAACAGATCCCAATACAAAGCCTCAAATTAAGAATGTATTACAATAATGTTTATCCCAAAAAAGGTTCTATGTTATAGACAATCCAGAGAAACAAACTGAAGAGAATAATTACACTAATTTCAAGCAAAGTCTCAAAGAAAAAATGCAATCTTCCTTTAAGATCTATTATAAATCCTGGAAGAAATAAAGAAGTAGTTAATTACTAGTCACTTATAATTTTATAGGTGAAATGAGAACACTAAAGGAAAGAACTGGAAAATTAATAAAAGTTTTGGAATATAAACCTTTAAGGAAAATTAAAAGCTTAGTTTAAGTAGCACAAATTATAGACACAACAAACTACTTGAAAATTAAAATAAAGCCATAAGAAGTCTCTATGAAAAATAAGCATTCAAAATAAAGTCAAAACTAAGAGAAAAGTATAAACTGTATCATATATAAGTGGTCTTTGACAACAAATCAAGAAGAGAGGATATTAAAATCAAAGTACCACCTGAGAGTCATGACAAAAACAATAAAAAAAATCCCTGGAAATCATATTCTATAAATCATGAAAGAAAACTTCCTAAAAATAAATCCAAAGAGAAAAATGGAAGGTTTGCTAATTAATTTTTTGGTTTTATTTTAAATTTAATATTTTATATCCCCCAGTTATATGTAAAAATAATTAACATTCCTTCAAATATTTTTTGAGTTCCAAATCATTTAACTCCTGCCCTACCCTTGCCCCTCATTGAGCAGGCAAACAATTTGATATGGGTTATGCTTGTATACTCATGCAAAACAAATTTCCATGTTAGGTTGTGAAAGAAAACAAACAAAAAAGAAGAAAAAATAAAGGAAAGCTCTTCTTCAATCTGCTTTCAATTCAAGCAGTTCTTTCTCTGGAGTTGGATAGCATTTTTCTTCATGTTATTCAGAATTCTCTTGTATCATTGTATTGCTGAGAATAGTGATAGAGTCAGTTGATCTTAATACAATGTTGTTGATACTATATACTCTGCTTTCCTGTTTCTGCTTGCTTCACATTGCATCAATTCATTTAAGACTTTCCTAGTTTTATTCTGAGAGCATTTTGTCCACCATGTGCATCACATACAATACCTTGCTCAGTCATTTCCTAATTGATGGATATCTCTTCAATTTCCAATTCTTTGCTATCACTAAAAGAATCACTATAAATAGTTTTGTATAGATAGGCCCTTTAGCTTTTTGGTTTTGTTCTTTGTATCATTTTAGGTTACAGACCCAGTGGGGGTGTATATGGTCAAAGGTATACATCGTGCTATAACCTTTTAGGCATAGTTCCATGTTACAAACATTGGTTGAATAAGTTCTACCATTAATGCTTTAATGTCTCATTTTTCTTTCATCCCTCCAACTTTTGTCATTTTCCTTTGTTGTCCTAATATCCATTTTGATAGGTATTTGATGGTAACTCAGAGTTGTTTTAATTGCATTTCACTTATCAATAGTTATTTAGAGAATTTTCAGGGTAAAACATCAAATTTTGACAATATAGTCACCTCTCAAGGAAATAATAATGATGATGATATTGTTGATAAGATAACTAATATTTATATTTTTAATAGTTCACAAAGTCAATTGTCGCAGAACCTCGAGTTGCACAATACAGATGCCATTCTCATTTCATCTTCTATTTAAAATACTTAATGTCATTTGCTTTTCCATCATGATCACTTACCTCCATATACATATATATATATACAATATATGTATATATATATTATATATAGATATAGATATATACAATTCTTCCAGTGTAACAAACAAAATTAGTTAAGGAAATCCTGGTGTATGATCACATATAGATCATCCTTATCCATAGAATTATACCTCCCCAGGAAAAAAGAGAAAAGTGAATTTCCTCATCTCTTTTTTGGGTCCAAAACTAAAGATTGCAATTATGTGGGGATTTATATTGTTTTAGTATATTATATATATATATATATATATGTATATAATATTTATCCTAACTCTGTGTATAATGTCTTGTAACATCAATAAATTACTCATATTTATCAATTGTTGTAATATAATAATATTCTAGAATTTGTTCTTAATATCTGCATGCTGATATACTTGAAACTTATTTCCTTTCTTTATTTTACAGATGAAGAAACTGAGACAAATGAAAATTAAATGGTTTACTGAAAGACAGACAACTAAAGAATTTAGTATCTAGAGATATAAATATACAGATTGGTTACAGATAAAATTGATGTAGTTGCATTATTGTCTCCCTCTTTTGGAACTCATTTTCCCTTTTAACATTTTCCCTTTATGTAACCCCAATTGTCCAGACTCCACAGGTTGCCTAGGAAACCATACATAGGACTATTCTCTCACAGGAATATACTGAGCTTTGGGCCAGTAACTCCTATATAACCCCTTTTACCATATTTTAAAAATCATATAGTCAAAAATGCTATACCTAAAAAGGATTTTAAGGGTCATCCAGCCTAAGCCTACGTAGGAAAATAATTCCTATTGAGGAATATTGATTGTTGAAGAACTAAAGGGAACATTGAGGGGAAAAAGGCGAGTGCTCATTTTAGATTTTTTTCAGAGGAAATAAATTCAGGAACATATCTGACATTCACTCTCGTTTAAAAGGGAGTAGATTTTAAATGATTTAGTAGAAGGATATGTGGGATCCCATGATATAAATGGTGTTTTCTTGATGGGGGAGAGGTTAGAAAAGCAAACTGTGAATCTGCATGTAAAGAGAAAATTTTAAAGAGGAGAAAATTCTTTAAATGAATATGAATATATTGGGTTCTTCCCTCAAATATTTTAACAATCTAGGAATTATGTTATAGGTTTCATAATAAAATTTAATTGTCTTCTGTAGAGCATGTGACACTTGATGAGAATTAAATCTTAATGAGCATATTCTGTCTAACAAGTGACTGATAAGTAGCCAAACTGAATGCAGGGGAAAGCTTGGTCCTATTTCCTACCCTGACCATCAATATTGCCACAATATTCATAAAAATATCCACCAAATATATCTCACTAAATAATAATAGTCTAAACAAATAAAACAAACCAGCAGCAGCAACAACCACCACCACAACAAAACAAAGCATGTTCAAGGATCTAAGACTTCAAAAATGTGAGTAATCCTTGCATTTTCCACTATGATCCTCCTTCTTCCAAACTTCATAATTATTGTACCTAAAAAAATAATTGTTATGGTCAAACTTCTGGGGATATGTTTTTTTTTGAAACTAGCCAGGCTGGTCCTCAGTTGACAGACATATTTTCAATATTCAAAACCAATACAATTTAGTAACACAATATTCTATTTTACTAGAGAATGCTTTAGGATCTCAAGATATTTTCCGTATATTGGAAGATCACTGGATTTTATTAGAAAAGCAATAAAATACATTTATCTAAAACTGTCTTTTTCATACTGTCTTCTAAGCCATTACCTCTTCAAAATAAAAGCTCAATGAATTTGTTTTCTCACCAATATGAATAATCTCTTTGATATTATAATCTCTAACCTATATGTATCCTTCAGTTTTGAGTGACTCATGTCCATAGCTTCTGATGAGTTCTTTTTTGTAGATCAGACTCATATTTTGTAACCTTCATCCCTGAGTTATATCCATTATCTCATGCTATCACAATCAACAAATAAACAGCTACTTAGTGAGCATTATCTTTTGACAGATACTGTGACAGAATCCAAAATAAAATCAATCTGTATTTTCCTTTATGGAGTTTATAATCCAATGGTCAGACAATTTACATGCTCTTAAGCATATGAAATTAATTCTCAAATGGATCTATACTGTTATGGATTTGAGGGTAACTCCAAAAGACAGAGCTCAAATTAATCCATATGTTTGAGTAGAAATCAACTCAGAATTTTCCTTTGTGTATGTAGTTTTTTCTGTTTGATTTTAGTCCACAATATATAACTTCTTATAACTTCAGAAAGCTTATTTTAGCCATGTCTGTTTGAGGGATTTGCGCAATTAGGTGACACAATCCTGTACAATTGGTTTGCGTTATACATTTTTTAATAATTTCTTTAAAAAATTAATTAAGCTTGCTTAGTTGCTTGCTTGCAAGAATAACCTAAGTAGTAATGAACAGACCAATATATGATTTTTGTTTCATCCCCTCCAACTTTTGTCATATGGTCGGCTATGACCACATCAAGAATAGAAAGTCGTAGTTTAGTCATTTTTGGCAAGGAGTCTTGTTGTTTCAACTTAGACATTTAGAACCACAAATAATAATAATAATAATAACAATAACAACAATAATAATAATAATAACACTTGAATACACACGTGCAATTTTTTGGTTATACGATGCAAGACCAGTTAATTTAATTGTTTTTATCATTTTTATGTTTAATACTCCTTTTTAAATGTTTGAGTACTAAATTCTATTTCTCATTCACATCCTTTTCCTACACTTTTAAAAAACAAATCGTGTGTCATCATTATATGTGAAATTATGCCGATCATATTTCCATATTAGGTTGCAAAAAATCCCAACACAAAAAAAGTGAAAAACTTATGCTTAAATCTTCACTTAGATGTCATTAGTTGTGGATAACATTTTTCTTCATAAGCCCTACAGAATTATCTTGGATCATGACATTGATTAGAATAAGTGGGCCTTTTCACATCTGATTGTTGTACTATATTGCTATTCCTATATATAATGTGCTCCTGATTTTCTCACCTCACTTTACAAAGATCAAAATTTAATTTCCAGGTTTTTCTAAAATCCTCCTGTTCATCTTTTAACATGGCACAATAGTCTTCCATCAAAATCATATCCCCAGTTGTTGAACATTCCCTCAACTTCCAATTTTTACCAATACAAAAAGGCTGCGATAAATACTCCTATATATAGGTACTTTGTTTTCTTCACTGATCTCCTTGGGATACTGAGCTGGTAGTTTTATTGTGGGATCAAAGGGTATGAACAGATTGATAACCCTTTGGCCATAGTTTGAAATGGTTCTTCCAAATGGTTGAATCAGTTTACAAATCTACAAACATGTATTAGTGTCTTAGGTTTTTCACATGCCCTCCAACATTTCTATCATGTCAGTCCATTTGAAAGGTGTGAGGTGGTTATTCTAATTTGTAATTTTCTAATCAATAAGGATTTAAAGCATTTTTGTATGACTTACATGGCTTAGATTTCTTCCTCTGAAAAATACCTGTTCATATCTTTGAGCATTTTTCAATGGGGAATAACCTGTGTTTTTAGTTAATTCATATATGTGTACCTCTATATCTAGATGCATATACACATATATACACATACACATACATTTATATTTTATGTATTTTATTTCTAATGTATGAAATAAAATCAACATTTATATAACAGAATCAAAAAGTTGATTGCATATGAAATTACAAACCTATTAAATACAACTTGCTATTCTTTTAAATATATAAGAAAACCATCATATAATTTTATTTCACTCCCCTTTTCTTTATTTCTCTCACTCTAGTGATGATGACCATTAGACACCAATATGTACAAACATATTTAATCATTCTATACATATTTCTATGGGTCTTCCTTCCTGTGTTCTTAGGAGTTAATTCAGTATTTGAAATAGCTCAAATGACTTATTTGCTCAATGTTATTCTTAAAATAGGATACTGTTACTGTATAAAACATGCCCTCCGTTCTGCTCATTTTACTCTTTATTATTTAATGCAAGCCCCTATCCATGTTTTTTTCCCTCTAAAACCAATGAGCTCATCATTTCTTATTGTATGGGTCTATTCTCTTATTATCATTTACCACAAACTTGTTCAGTCATTCTTTGACTGCTATCCTTGCTGTTTCCAATTCTTTGTCATTACAAAGAGAACTGCTATAGCTGTTTTAGAACATTTTCTATTCCTCTCTCAAATTACTTTGCATTTAGGTGTAGCTCTCTTCCTTCTTCTTTGAATTAGGTGACAGGAAATAGAATGCTATACCTGGAGGCAGATATATAATGAATTCAAATAAGTATTTCCTTCAAATAAGTACTAGCTAGGTGACCCTGGACAACTGACAACTAACAAAACATTAAACATTTTTGCCTCAGTTTCCTCAACTGTAAAATGAGGATATTAATAGCATATACTTCTCGGCTTGTATAAGAATCAATGAGAATAATATTTTGAAGTATAAGGTATTTTTCAGTAATATAGAAAAGGTTAAATAAATTTTTCTTCCCTTCTTTCTTCCCACTTTCCCTTAGGAGTTAGGGTCTGAAGCACATTGATCTGCAACTTACTCTCTCAGGGCTTTAGGGGTAAACTTAACAAACTGGGTTTTAAATAGCCCATGTGTCCTGCTCCCAGGAGCAGGGCACAGGAATTGATGGTGATCTGTTAATCTTTCTATTTTCCTTTGTGGCTTAAACTCATCTAATGTTCTATTATTGATTATCATTCATATCAAGTGATATAGATTATAGAACTGTGATTGCTTTATAGTATTATGCATCAAAGCTATTATCATCATTATTATTATTACTACTATTATTATTATTATTATTATTAGTAGTAGTAGTAGTAGTAGTAGTAGTAGTAGTAGTAGTAGTTATTGATGTGACCTAGAATTGCCTTAGAAAAGACAATTCTCTTTGGGTTGTTTGAAGTGCATTGCCTCTGTATCATCCAGGTGAGATGAAGTTTAAAATGGACTTGAATAAGCTCTTTCCCAAGAGTGGATTTTATTTTGTTCATAAATCTTTAAGAGAAAAGGAAAAAAGTATCATAGAAACCTGAGGTAGCTTACTGGGTTAGTGTCCATTATGAATAAAAGTTGAACAGAGAGAAATATATGGGTCATTCAGAATAGTAACCCTCACTTAGCAAGAATTTGAACTTTTCTTTGGTAGAAAAAGGAGTACAGAACTATGATACATAAATTTTCCTTTCAGATCCATATCTCTTCCCATGGTCCATTATTTATTTCAAAAATTGAGATCAAAACATTGACATTGCATATGCTATAGGGATAGGGTAAGTATCAAATGAAATCAGGAATATGAAAATATTTTGAAGAATGATGTTTTGTCCTCTTGGATATTATTTTATATTGAGGTGATAATGTTTCTATGGGAGATGGTCATTGCTGTCATGGATTTCAATATGTAGCATATTGAACTTTGTGTCAGAGAACCTTGGTTCATATCTTAGTTTGGTCTGTTATAATCTATATGACTTCTATGTGACATTATATATCAAATTATATTACTTTTCAGGGTCTCAGTTTCCTCATGTGTTAAATGAAGATAATGGACTAATGACATTTAAGGTATTTTCCTCTAATTATATAATCTTATGATGTCTAAATTGTTTCTTAGTGGCTAGGAGAGAACTATCCTTGGAACATAAATAATCTTAAAAAACTTCATTGAGTCATAGTAAATATCATTTAGTCATTTTTCAGTCACATCCAACAAGAGTTGACAAAATGAAGACATTGATTGCATTTGGATTTTTCTTGGCAAAGATATTAGAGTGGTTTGTCATTTCCTTCTCTAACTCATGTTACAGATGAGAAACTGGGGCAAAGTGACCTGACAATAATCACATAGCTAGATTAGAACTCAGATCGTCGTGATCTGACTGACATTCTATTCATTGCATCACCTGACTGACTTAGTAGGTTAATGATGGGTTTGCCAAAAAGACTATTTTAAGGAGAACCTACACAGGGAAAGTACTCATGGAGGAGTCAGAAGAAGTGATACCTAAACAATGAAGATCTCTCTTAAGAACATAGGAATTGATTGTGCAGCAAAGGAGACACTGGTTCAGGACCACCCAATACGGTGCACCCTCATCAGAGAAGGGGCTGTGCTCTGTAAGCAAGGCAGAAGTGTAGCATTTCAAAGGAAACATGTGATGCATGTTTGGAATAATCACCCCAGGTGCTTCCATGTATTATTTGTGCCAACTTGTGGTAGAGCTTTCTGAGCCCATATTAGTCTGATCAGCCATAGGCAGACACACCATAACTTATCTCTAACAGTGATGTCATGTTGGTCTTCTTTGATAATGAAGGGCAAGAACTAACTACTAGTTTAATGGCTGCTTGTTCATTGGCTTCTTCCAAGTTGCTCTTCCAAGGCCAAGTGGATTACTTGTCAAAAAAGTGTGGAGAATCTGCATAGTTTTATAAATGAACTACTTGACTTGGCCAGTCAGAGTGACCTTAAGAAGGGGCAAAATAGGTCATTGTTTGAGAAATTTAAGAGACAGGATATTCTACCTCCAAATTCTCCCCAATGAGCTTACCATACTGCCTGAAATTTCAACACTTGAAATTAAAATTATAATTTCTGAACCCTATTGTCTGCATACTGGTCATCATCCTTATCTCCTTTTCAATAAAACTCAGTTTTTGCCTTTGGTTTCCTAAGACAGGCATGTTGTTCTTGTTCAGTCGTTTTTCATTCATATCAATCCCATGTTCCCATTTGAGGCTTTCTTGGAACAGATACAAGAGTATTTTGTCATTTCTTCATTTCATTTTATAGAGTTGAGAAAATCAAATCAACCAGGATGAAGTGACTTGTTCAGAGTCCAACAGGTGGTCTGTGTCTGAGCTCACATTTGAACTCGGGTTTTCCTGACTTCAGGAGTAGAGCTCTATCCACTGTACTGTATATCTTCATCTAATGTATATCTAAATATGTAGAGATATATAACTTCATATAAACCCAATGCTCAGTGTGGGGATAATGGATTAGAAGCATGAATGGTGATACTTTTTGAGGAAATTGATTTAGTACACAGGTTAGATTTATCTCTAAAAAATATTTCCTCTACTTCTAAGTAGTCCAGGTGAAAATATTCTACTAGTACTAACTTCCAGTTAAAACTAATTAAAACTGGTTATATATTTGAATATTACATATTCAATTATATAATATATTTTGTTATATATTATATAATACTGGCTTTTTTACTAGTTATTTATGTTATATATAATTGTATATATAAATATATATGTAGTAGTATATGTTTATATATAGAATTACTTAATATTGGTTAAACTCCAGTAGATTATAAACTCCTAGAAAGAAGGTGAGTTTATTTTTCCCTTTCTCTCCATGGTTCACTTTCCTATCCATCCTCACCTAGACTCCTGGTACTGTACTGCCCAGAAGAATACCTTCTATATAGAAGACACTTAATGACTAATTATTTTATGATTACATATAATTGAAATATTTTCATTCACATTAAATTTCAGATATGTTGCTCATTAGCTACCTCCCCCCCCAATCACCTACATGAGGTTTAGAGAAATTTCATTTTTATTTTTACATCTCCAGTTCTAAATAAACAGTTGTTTCTCAGTAAAAATTTGTTGAACTGAAATATCCTTCTATGTTTTTCCCATAGCTCTACCTTTGTATCAATATAGGTATATTTCAGTTTTCCATATGAAATAGGGACTGAGTAAATAATTAAAATGAACAAATTTCCTTTAAACCTAACTTTAGACTTTGGTGCCCACTTTTTGAAGTCATTTTAATAAGTATATCAATAGAAAATTGTCATTTTCCTTTCCCAGAACATGAACTGAATGTCAAGAGAAAGAGAAACCAGAAAATGTATTTCTTATTTAGTTAGTTTAATTTGAAGAGAAGCTTGCTGTGATGTACTGGAAAACATGGAGTTAAGATTTCACACTGCCTCTTTTTTTTGTTTGTTTGTTTGTTTGTTTGTTTTAGTTTTTTGCAAGGCAATGGGGTTAAGTGGCTTGCCCAAGGCCACACAGCTAGGTAATTATTAAGTGTCTGAGGCCGGATTTGAACTCAAGTACTCCTGACTCCAGGACCGGTGCTCTATCCACTATGCCACCTAGCCACCCCTGCCTCTCGTTCTCGTGTGATCTTGGTTGAATTACTTTCCCCACTCCAAAGTTCATTTTCCTCATTAGTAAAATGAGAATGTCGATGTTGATACTACCTATCTGAAGGTGGGTATGTTATGAAATTATTTTCTAAAATTTAGATAATTTTATACATAGGAACTATTTTTTAATTTTATAAATCATAGATTTTTATAACTCTAAATGTAATCTACTCTGCATTTTTCAGATGAAAAGACAGAAGCCTTGAGTTAAAATGCTTATAATCTGTTTGACATTGGAGAAGTCACTGAGTTTTTCCAGGCCTCAATCTCCTTATATGTAGATGATTTTTGAGTCACTTAGTACTCCAGTTTTATGATTCTATGAGCAATTCAGGTAAAAGTTATTTCACTTAATTATATCCACTGCATAAATATTAACTCTGTTTACTAGTTGGTCTTTGGGAGTCTCATTTAAAAAAAAAAACAATTGCAATACAACCTTACAATTAGCAAAGACTTTTCTGTATTTAACTAGGTTGGTTAAAATAGAAAAGACATATTAGGCTTTTATTCAAAGACTTTCTAGTTTAGAATAAAATTTTCAATGTCTGAATTGCACTTGGAACAATCCATTGGCTCACTTCCAGGCTCCACCCTTTATTAAAATAATCAGTTTGAGGACATTAGTAGAGGAGCTCCTGGGCCACGTTTTCTATGATCTTGGGTCATTTAAGTGATTAAACAAAAAGGAAAGAGGTCTATTAGTACCAGATCATAGACTGTATTGTAAAGCAATAGTTATCAAAATTACCTTGCACTGGCAAAAGAAAATTGAAAGATAGTTCAGTGGAACAGAGTAGACTTACAATTTATAGCAGTAACTAAATGCAATCTGTATTTGAAGTGACTTGTATTTGACAAGGCCAAAGATAAAAATTTGATATAAAAATTATTCAGTAAAAATTGTTCGATAAACTAGAAAATATTTTGTCAGATACTGGGCATGGACCAGCATATCACACTATTTAAAAATATAAGATCAAAATAGATATATGACCTAGATATGAAGAGAAATTTTACAAGAAAATTAGAAGAAAATGAATATATTGCTTTTCAGATTTATGGATGTGAATATTATGTAGGAAGAATTTTTAAAAATCACTGTAGATGTTTACCTAGTTATATGCAAAAATGTGGTCAGGTTTTGATATTTGTCTTTTTTATAATGTAACTATTCAATTTCAAAAAATATCAAAGAATATTGGTAAGCTAATAATATAGCTTATTGGGAAATATATCAAACTTATGGATATTACCAGTCTTAGCAATTCATGAGAAAATAGTCATCCCTTATTTTATTGGGATTCAGATAGTAGAGTAGCTAGAGCATTTGGCCTGGAGTCAGGAACACCCGGGTTAAAATCTAACTTCAGAAAATTGCTAGCAATGTGACCCTAGGCAAGTGACTTAAAATTTTGTTAGTTTTAGTTCCATTACCTATAAACTGTGAATAACAATATCATCTATCTCCCAGCGTAGATTTGAGGATCAAATACGATAAAACTTATAAAGTGTAAAGAGGTACTATGTACCAGTGTCTTGTATATAGTAAGAAATACATAAATTTTAGCAGTTAAATTAAAAAGATAAGAACATTCTTTATCTTTATCTGATCCAGATAAGTAATAACACATATGGGACAAGTCTTATAACATTGGTTCTATTCACTTTTAAGTCCGACAATCAGCCGACCAGGAAATGATAAAGAATTTTGGCTTTTACACTGGGGTATGAAAAAGAAGATTGACCTCTTAAAAATGTCCTAAAATGAAAGGGTTAGATGTGGTTGGACGTAAGTCTTGAAAGATTTCCTTTAGTCACAGGATCTATATTCATGGACACTAAAAGAAATTATTTTTCTTCTCTCTCTCTCTCTCTCTCTCTGCATACCATCACCCCAATCCCTTGCTCCTCTGAGTAGATATTGTATATTAGAAATATAGAACCATGGGAGAGTTAATAACTCACATTCTTTTTCGACTTTTTATGGATCAATGCAGAGCAGAAGAGAGTTGAGTTTTCATTTGCAATAGAATTCTGCAGGGGCCTGGAGACAGAGACTAATAGGAGGGAACAGCAACATCTAATTTTTTATGCATATTCACTTGAACTCTCTTGTTTTGGCTTTGGGAAATGGAGCATGCTAATTAAGTTCATGGGGGCTGGCTGGGACTGGGCAGCCAATTCACAGGTGTGGGGAACATCTGAGTCAACCTCTTCCAGTAGTGAGGTTGCCAAGGATAACACCTGGTGGTACACAGGAGCAGCTATGCCTTCCAGAAATGTTTCTATGAAATGAGAGGAAAAATAAACAGTTGTACAAGAACTGAGGAGAGCAGAGATGATGGGAAAAAAAATAATTTAAGGGCACATATGCCCCACTTTGGTATAAAGAGACCAAACAGAGGTTGCAAATGCTCTGTTTGGAAGTGTAAAGTAAAAGGAGTTCCTAGGAGTATTGGGAGAGTTAGAATGTCTAGAGAGAACTTTCCTTAACCTCTGAGATGAGCAGTATATTAGCTCTTATTCAAACTGTTCCTTCAGTTCCCACTCTGCATTTCACTGTTCCTTGGATTGGACCAGAATAGAACTGTGGTTGCTAAGGCTTCTAAGTTCCAGTCATCTTTTTTCTCCCCCTTGCAGTCATAATACTCAGTTTGTAAGATCCCAAGGAGAGGCTGTGGTGATGATTATGGTATCACAAGCAGGAGATTATGACTTTGAGAGAAGCTGAAGCAGCAGGAACAAATGAACTTTGGAGGCTCCTGCAACCATGTTGAAAGAGAAAATGTGCTTAAGTTAAGGGAGTTATGGGAGAACTAATTTTTAAGTAATGTGGACATATTTATAGATACTTCCTGACATAGATCCATCAAATTCAGTGGCATTGAATTTGGATTTCAGCAGATAGAGAAGGTTTTGGAATTGGCTTCTGTCGTACTGCACTAGGTGTGTCATCACATAGACAAGAGTATTCTCTACTAACCTCTTCCAGGTTCTTAGCTTTCCTTACCTGAACTGTTGAATAATCTTTTTCATTGTTCCCAGTTTTGCCTCCTCCACTCTCTGTAATCTGTCCTCCATTTTGCTCTCAAAGTGATTTTCCTAAATCATAAGTTTGCCTGTTTCATTTCCCTTATCATGAAGTACCAATGGTTCCCTGAGTCCTTCTAAGAGGGCGCATCAGCTTGACATTGAAAGTGCTTCACAGTCTGAATCCCTCTTGCCTACTCTAATTCCTTCAAATTCTTTTTCTTCCCTTTTTGCTAAAGCTAAAATTTCTAATATAATATTGAATAATAATGGAGTAATGTTAATTTATCCTATTTTGTCTCCCCTATTCCTTTTTTTCCCAAATACAAATCCTTTTTTAATAAAATTTTAAATTATCCCATCAAAATCTTCCAAAGCACACACCTCCAAGTATATTCCTGCTATTAAAGACACAGTTCTCAAGATTTATAAATTCATTGAAGATAACATTTCATTCCCCTGCTCTGTACCACTGGATTTCACTCCCACATAACCTGAGCTACTTAGAATCCTTTGTTTTCCAGAGTTTCAGAGAAAATCACTTATAGTTTTTAGTTGAAGAAATTAAAGCTTTCTATAATACAATAAAAATGCTCTGAATCATTATTGATGAGAGAAATACAAATTAAAACAACTCATATATACCACTTCACACCTATCAGATTGGCTAAAATGGCAAAAAAAAGGAAAATAATCCATTTTGGAGAGAATATAAGAAAATTGCCATGCAAAAACACCACTGGTGGAGCTGTGAATTGATTCAATCATTCTGGAGAACAATTTGCAGTTATGTCCAATTTTGCTTGACTGATTCTTGCTCACTTAGAGTCATTACCTTTCATCTACACAATTATAATTCTTAAGGAATTATTTTCTTCACTTAGCTTTTTTAGCTCCTTTTTTATGTAATCAACCCTATTTTTTTTTAGGTTTTTGCAAGGCAAATGGGGTTAAGTGGCTTGCCCAAGGCCACACAGCTAGGTAATTATTAAGTGTATGAGATCAGATTTGAACCCAGGTACTCCAGACTCCAGGGCCCGTGCTTTATCCACTGCACCACCTAGCTGCCCCAATCAACACTATTTTAAAAAAAAATTATTTTCTTAAATGATATTTTATATCTGATCAGTTTTATATATTAAATTTTCTTTTTGCATTTTCCAATTTTAATTTTTCATATTTATTTTCATTTATCAATTTGTTTTTGAATTTTACATTTTTCCCTTAATCTTTCTTCTTCTACCCCAGCCCCCCCCCCCCCAGAAGGCAGGCTGTATACAATAATCTAAATTGAATGCATTGAGAGAGAAATAATATCCTGAAGGAAAAAAAAATAAAATATAAGAGATAGCAAAAATACATAATAAGATAATGTTTTTTTTTTTTTTTTAATTAGAGGCAAAAGTCTTTGGTGTTTGTTCAAACTCCACAATTCTTTCTCTGGATACAGATAGTATTCTCCATTGCAGATAGCCCAAAATTGTCCCTGATAATGTTGCTGTTATGGTGTGCTTCTGGTTCTGTTCAACTCACTCAATATCAGTTCATGAAAATCCTTCCAGGCATCCCTGAATTCATATCCCTCTTGGTTTCTAATAGAACAATATGGTTCCATAATGTACATATAGCACCATTTGTTCAGCCATTCCCCAACTGACGGACATTCACTCAATTTCCAATTCTTTGCCACCACGAACAGAGCTGCTATGAATATTTTTATACAAGTAATGTTTTCACCCTTTTTATCATCTTTTCACAGTATAGATCCAGTAGTGGTATTGCTGGATCAAAAGGTATGCATATTTTTAGTGTCCTTTGGGCATAATTTCAAATTTCTCTCCAGAAAGGTGGAATGAGTTCACAGCTCCATCAGCAATGTATTAGTGTCCCAGATTTCCCATATCCCTTCCAACATTGATCATTGTCCTTTCTAGTCATATTGGCCAGTCTGAGAGGTATGAGGGTGTACCTCAGAGATGCTTTAATTTCCATTTCTCTAATAAGTAATGATTTAGAATAATTTTTCAAATGACTATGGATCGCTTCGGTGTCTTCATCTGTAAATTGCCTCTGCATAACATTTGACCATTTGTCAATTGGAAAATGTTTTTTTTTAATAAATTTGACACAGTTCTCTGTATTTTTTAAATGAGTCCTTTGTCAGAAATACTAGTTGTAAGAATTATTTCCCAATTTGCTATATTACAGATCAAAAGCTTTTGATTTAAGATAATCAAAATTATCTAGTTTGTTTTTAATGATGTTCTCCATCACTTCCTTGATCATAAACTGCTTCCCTTTCTATAGATCTGACAGGTAAACTATTCCTTGATTTCCTAGTTTGCTTGTTGTTTTTTATGTCTAAATCCTGTGTCCATTTTGATCTTATCTTGGTATAGGGTATGGGGTGTTGGTCTAATCCAAGTTTCTGACATACTAACTTGCAATTTTCCCAACAGTTTTTATTGAAGAGAGAGTTTTTATCCTAAAAGCCAGACTCTTTGTGTTTATCAAATAGCAGATTACTGTATCACTTCCGGCTTTTCCACTGATCTATTCCACTGATAGATCCACTGATAGATCTATTCCACAATAGATCTATAGTCTATTCCACTGTTCCACCACTCTATTTCTTAGTCAATACCAGACAGTTTTGATGACTGATGCTTTATAATATAATTTTAGATCTATATAATATAGATCTAAATATATCTATATAATATAGATCTTTATAATATAAATTTAGATCTAAGCCTCTTTTCTTTGTACTTTTTTTCCATTAAATCCTCTGTAAATTTTTGACTTTTTAATTTCTCCATATGAATTTACTTACAATTTTTCTAACTCATTAAAATATTTCTTTGGAATTTTGAATGGTAGGGCTTTTTGATATGATAAATTTAATAAGTTAATAAATAAATATAATAAATTTAATAAAAACAATCTGTGAGCAGTTGATATTTGTCCAGTTTTTAGATGATTTTATTTGTGAGGGAAGGATTTTGTGGTTATCTTTATAGAGTTTCTGAGTCTGCCTTGTCAGGTAGACTCCTAAGTATTTTATATTGTCTCGTTACTTTGAATGAGATTTCTCCTTCTAGGTCCAGTTTTACTTTAAAAAAAATAATTTTCTTTAGTCAATTTTTCCTTCCTTTTCTAAGCTGTTGAATTTCTCTTGGATTTTTTCTTCAATTTTTTTTTTTTAGATTTTTTCAAGGCAAATGGGGTTAAGTGGCTTGCCCAAGGCCACACAGCTAGGTAATTATTAAGTGTCCGAGACAGTATTTGAATCCAGGTACTCCTGACTCCAGGGCAGGTGCTTTATCTCCACTGCACCACCTAGCAGCCCCTCTTTCTTCAAATTTTAATTGATTTTTAAAATACTTTTTGAACTCTTCAAAGAGGTCCTTTAGAACTGGCTACTAATTCATATCCTGCTCTGGGCTTTACATGTTATATTTTTTCTCCATTCTTCTAAAATGGTGTTGTGATCTTCCTTTTCTTCAAAATAGATCTCTATGAGCAGGAATTTTGTCTGACCATTTTTACTCATTAGGGTTCTGCTTGTAGTCCACAGGGCAAGCTCTTCCTAGCTTCTTTTGTGGTTTGGGAGAGAGCAGTTCACAGACTTACTACAGCTTCCAGTGCTATCAACTTTCTTTGCACAGCCTAATTATATCAGTTGTGTATGGATTCTAGGACTTTCAATTTACCATAAGCACTGGTGAAAGAGCACTTATCACTGGGTTGCCATGCTTACTTGCAGAGAGTGTTGATTGCTTTTTTTGTTGTTGTTATTTTTTGTTTGAGGGTTTTTTTTAAAGGAAATGGGGTTAAGTGACTTGCCCAAGGTCACCTAGTTAGGTAATTATTAAGTGTCTGATGTTGAATTTGAACTCATGTTCTCATTACTACAAGGCAGATGCTCTATTCGCTGTGCAACCTAGCTTCCCCAGAGCCTTGATTGCTAGTCCCCATTGCAGCCAAGACCCTCCAGCCATCCTTCTCTACACCCTACCTTCTTTGGTCTCTGCTCCCTGTGCCAGGCCAAGTTCTCCTTCAGCTGAATAAGATATACCCTTCCCAATATGCCTCTAATGTACGTTAGGGATGGAAAATATTTCAATTTATTTTTTTTTTCAGTTTAAAAGCTTTATTAATGTTGTTCCTGAGGGAAGCTGAGGAAAGCTTAGTGAAGTTCTTGACTTCTCTCTGCCATCTTGCCTCCTTTGTTCCTCATTCTTGTTATGTAGCTACACTACTTTTTTCTTTGCATACATTATTCAATAATATCTTTCATATTATTTGTCTTAAACAATACTTATATTTAATAATCACGATAGTTTTAATTTTTCCAAGGTCCTTGTTGTATTTTCTCATTTGATTCTTAGAATAATTCAATGTGGAAGTTGCCACTATTGCCCCAGTTTAAATCAATTTGAAGAATGGGGATACAGTCACTTATCCAGAGTCAGATGGCTAGCAAGTATCTGATAAAGACTTTGAAATCAAATATTCTTTTCTCTAACTCCAGTGTTCTATTCACTATTAGTGTTTTTCCACTATATTAAAATATTTAATCCTTTGGATGATAATAAAATCTTATTTCTGAAAGTTTGTGACTTTTCAAGTCATTCAAAATCAGCATCATTGAAAGCATGTAAGGGTAGTGAAAGATGAAATGATATCATGGCCTAAATCCAAAACTTATAATAAGGAATACTTTTTCCATTGGAAGTGTAGCAACATGAACATGCTAAAGCCTCCTTTCTTCTATGTGCCTCAATTTTCTCATATGCAAAAGTAAGGGTCTATATCTGATCAGAATTCATTCAAGTTTAAATTATATTCAATGATTCTTTTATAAAACAATTAGAAAGAAAAAAAGCCTCCTGAAGCTGATGAATACTTTATAAAAATTTTCCTCTTATGTATCTCATTCCCTTATTCTTAATTCCTCATACTGAAAATGACTAATCTGTAACCATGTTTATAAAATAAAATATGCATGTACAGTGCTAACCTGACCATTCACTTCTGATGGGAGGGTGGTGTAAGTGAGGGTAGGAGGAATTTTGTAACTTAAAGATATACATATATGCATATTCATGCAAAAATAAATAAACAAACAAACAAACAAATAAATAAAATAAATAAATGAGATGAATACTTATTGGGATTGTGGTAGAAGGATTCTTACACTTTGCAAGGTGTTTGGTTCTTAGGTCTGTTCTCAACTCAGAACATTTCAAATTAGTCTACCTAATAAACCTGACTTCATTTTTTCTAGAATATATTTATATAATGCTTTCCACAAAATAGCTCCTTTCATATCACTGATTCAACTTTTTCCTCCCATTAGGCATTCACCAAATGTTTCCCTGATTCAATTTTTATTTTTGGTGTTAATTTAAAGTTTAGTTTAACAAACATTTATTAATTATAGGCTAGCTAATCATAGGCATAGGTCTAAGTGCTGTGGATACAAAGATAAATATGACATTGACATGCTCTCAAGGAGCTAATTAAGAGCAGAAAGATGTATGAAAATACATTTCTTATATAAAAAAGGTTATGGTGAGCATAAGGGAGAGGTCTAGGCAATGTACTAAGTGAAAACTGAGTAGGAAAATATAACCTTCATCTGGGGGGAGTGGGGTGGATTGGTCATTAAAGTCTTCCTTGAGGAAATTTTAACTGATTTAGGCCTTGAAGAAAGGGAGGGGCTTCTATAAGCAGTAAAAATAGGAGAAAAATTCACTCCTTTTTCTCCAGCATCAAAAGGTTAATAATAGAATGAACAAAATGCAAAAATGAGAGAGGGCAAGCCAAGAAAAGGTTATGGTCAGCTTTAATTGAAATGGAGAAATCAGAAGGAGGATTATAAGAAAAGGATAAAAGCTAGGTTGGAACTAGATTATGAATATTTTAAATTCCAGTATCAAGTTTATATACAATTTATATATTTTAGGATAGGCAATATGAAGAAATTGTCTTTAAAATAGACTAGTGATTTGGTCATAGTGGTACTTTAGAAATATTTTTCAGGGTTTGCGTAAAGGAGGAAAAGGCAAAAAAGGGGAACTGGATTGAGTATTGGTTGACAACATGGGGCACTGTATCAGCAGTCCAAGTAATTGGAGAGAAGGCCCTGAACTAAAGCAGTTCCAGTATAAGCAGACAATAATGAATAGATTAAAGTGATCCCACAGGGGTTAAATCAACTGGGGTTGCTAACTGACTGAATATTAAAGGGCAGAAGATTTCACTAAGGTTACCCATTTGTATGATTGGGAGGATTATGGGACTGTCAGAAAAATCTGAAAAGAAAAAATGAGTTCAGAAATGTTGGGGAAAAGTTGAATTCTGCTCTGTTTGTGCTCTCAGTGATGAATCTGAGTATTGTGCAATAGCCAAATAATTGTGAAAATAGACCAGGATTCCTGAAGAGAGGTGGGAAGTTCTAGAGTCATGATTGGAGCATCATCTCTATTGAGATGATAAATGAATCCAGTAGTTGTGTGGGGGAGGTCACAAAAAAAGAACACAGGAAAAATGAGTTTAAGGAGAGAGCCTTGGTTTATGAAGAAATAGAAAGATCAAGAAACAGTGATCAGAGAGGTAGTACAAGAGCGAAAAGACTATAGATTTGGGGATTGAAAGAAAGTTTATCAATAATGGAGCTTAATAAATGACAAACATTATACTGAGATATTTTTAATGTATTCATTTTCATCCTTTTGTGCATGTATATTTCCAAGTTAGAAAATTTCCCTCTAACCACCATTTCCACCCCCCACCCCTCAGCAGGGAACAGCCAGGTTAGCATTTTACATACATATTTGATAAATATATTTATAAATTAGTAATTTTTGGCATGAGGAATTAGAATTAAGTCAAAGAGATACATAAGAGGCAATTTTTGTAGTGTTCATCAGATTTGGAAGGTTTTTCTTTTTCTGTGTGTTTTGTTTTTCATCCTCTTCATGGGGATCACATAGAACATATATAGTTGACCTAGCTCTCTGGTCTGCCAAGAGGAGCTGCTTCCATCAAGGTTGGTCCTCTCATAATGTTGCTGTTGATGTGTACATTGGTCTCTTGGTTTACCCTGAGATATTTTAAAGGAGGGGTGGGTCAGGGAAAAAAATTATCTTAGTAAGAAGGAAGCCATAACTTCATTGATAATTGGTATCCATAATTGGTACTAATCCTACCATTATAATTGGTAGACTGGTAGGGATAGGAACTAGATTACATGAAGTAAGAAGTGAATGAGGAGAAAGTGGAGGAATATACTTTACACATGTTTGCCAAGCAAAGGATAGAAAAAATAGGGTATCTTGGGAATAGAAATAATGTTAAAAATGTTCTTAAGTGGTGGTGGTTGTTTCCTTCAGTATGAAGCTAAAGAGGAAAGTTGTATAAGAGAAGATGATTTTTGAGTGTGATTCTGGATGAAATAGGGTAGAGAATGAGGATAATGTGGAGAGTTGATAAAGACACTGTGAGGTTTAAGATTATGGAGTTGAAGTATATAAATTATATATATATATGTATATGGAGTTGAACTATTTGTGTGTGTGTGTGTGTGTGTGTGTGTGTGTGTGTTTGTGTGTGTGTGTGTTGTTTGGAGCCAAAAAGGTTGAAGAGGCCCCCAATCTAAAGGATATAAGAGTTGAATTCTTCATCTGAGAGTTAGAGAAGAGGGCAGTTTATGAAGTTTGAAGCTTAGTGGGAAAATAACTAGGTTTGAAATTAGAAATTCCTTAGTTCGACTCTTGCTTCTGAAACATAGTGGTTAGCCGAATCACAAACACTTTCAGTTTTCTTGTGAAATCTAAAACAGTAGTTTCTGATCTGAACTGCCAAAGAAACTTTTTTTCTCATTTGGAAGTCTCCTATCTTAATGAAGATATGAGTCTAGACCATATCATATAATAAATACATGCATGGGAAATGACAAAGATTTTTTATATGTTTTCTGAACCCATGAATTTGGTCTTCCTTTATGTTTCTGCAAAAAGATATCCATCTCTCAATTTTGGATTTTCACTGACTTTATCATACAACAGGATTTCCTTTCTTTTCACCACCTGGCTTCCTTTACATCACAGTCAAAATTCCAAGTTATATGAAAAAATCTTTTCTTCTTAATATTAGTACTCTCTTGACTTGTTTTTAATTTATTCTGCATTTAGTTATACATAATTGTTTAAATAATATCTTCCCCTCAAGATGGAGAATTCCTTGAATACAAAAGGGATGTTTTTCTTTATAACACCAGTGCCTAGTATGGTGTCTGGAAAATAGTAGAGGCTTAACAAATATGTCTTAGTCAAAAAGGAAGCACCTTATTCATGTATTAAGGAACATTAACTCTGTCTTTCAAACTCAATCAGGTCTTTGAGTGATTACAAAATGCTGTCAATGAATCAATATAGCATCTGTTTTTCTCGTGTCCTCCATAACTGAGTTTAACTCAATAGAGTCAACCACTTTTTTTTAGGTTTTTGCGAGGCAAATGGGGTTAAGTGAGTTGCTCAAGGCCTCACAGCTAGGTAATTATTAAATGTTTGAGACCGGATTTGAACCCAGGTACTCCTGACTCCAGGTTCAGTGCTTTATCTACTGTGCCACCTAGCCGCCCTGAGTCAACCACTTTTAAAATGAGTTATTGAACTTGGACTCACTTTAAAAGATAAGGAAGCCAAGGTTTAGAAAGAAGTGTTTTGTCCTTGAATATTGACATTACTTGCCCACAGTTCCTTTCCTATAATAGGTTCTTAATAAATGTTGGTTTTTGATTTGAGTCATGAAATCTGTCCAGCTCTTATTCTCAGGCATTTTAAGATGACCCAATGATATATTTCCCTTTTCTATAAAGTTTTAAACATATATATATATATAATTTGCCAAATTATGTTTTTTATTAAGATATGATGATTATTTTACAAGCTTTGGAAGTACACTCTGACCTATATTGGTAGAAATCTAAATAATGCCTAACCCAATGGAAAATAACTGAGTTCTTTTAAAACATCACTTTTTGGTGCTCAAGTCTAATACATATTCTTTTCAGTTTTATGCCAAACACCATTTTGCCCATTTAATAGTTACTAGTGATTCAGTGCTAAAATATTTATATGGCTATAGTTAGTTGGTACTACTCTACCAAAAAAACCAACCAATTTCTTTTACATAGAGGTTGTATTACACAAATATACACAAAGTAGTATTACAATACTACTTTATTTGAGAAGAAAAAATTTCCTTTCATGGTGTTCAGGGTTTGTGTAATTTTGGTTAACTTCCCAGAAAGTCAGGCCTTTCTTTCATCATGTCTGTTGATTCTGGCAGAAGAAATGCATTAAATTGACGCTTAGATTGTTAGAAATGGAAAGAATCTAATCCAACCCTGGCATCTTTTATATCATAGGATCATATACTTAGGGTGGGCAGGTTGAGACCTTTAAAGACAATATAGTTCTTTCCTCTTCTTTTTTAGGAAAATTAATTAACATCAGAATGAAATTACTTGGTGTGATCACACAGTGTTTTGAAAAATTGGGATTCAATTTAAAGTCTCTTTTTGCTCATTTCAATGCTTTTTCTCACATTTTTTCAGATATTGAAATTAAAATATATGCAAGATGGGTCTTGCTTGCCCTAACTCTAAGTCTTGATATTTGTGATCAAAAGAAGTTATGTTTTCATTTTTTAAAGGACAGATTTTTAAAATTTATTTTAAAGAAAGATTTTATTTATTTTGAGTTTTGCAATTTTTCCTCCATTCTTGCTTCCCTCCCCCCAACCCCCCACAGAAGGCAGTCTGTTAGTCTTTACATTGGTTCCATGTTATACACTGATCTCAGTTCAATGTGATGACAGAAAAATTATATCCTTAAGGAAGAAAAATAAAGTATGAGATAATAAAATTACATAATAACACTTTTTTTTCTAATTTGGTCTTTGTTCAAAGTCTTTCTCTGGATACGGATGGTAAACTCCATTGCAGACAGCCCCAAATTGTCCCTGATTGTTGCATTGATGGAATGAGCAAGTCCATCAGGGTTGATCATCATCCCCATGTTGCTGTTAGAGTGTACAATGTTTTTCTGGTTCTGCTTATCTCACTCAGCATCAGTTCATACAAATCCCTCCAGGCTTCCCTGAATTCCCATCCCTCCTGGTTTCTAATAGAATAATAGTGTTCCATGACATACATATACTGCAGTTTGCTAAGCCATTCCCCAATTGAAGGACATTCACTTAATTTCCAAATTTTTACCACCACAAACAGGGCTGCTTTAAATATTTTTGTACAAGTGATGATTTTACCCTTTTTTAATCATCTCTTAAGGGTATAGATGCAGTAGTGGTTTTGCTGGGTCAAAGGGTATGCACATTTTTGTTGTCCTTTGGATGTAATCCCAAATTGCTCTCTAGAAATGCTGGATGAGTTCACAACTCCACCAACAAATTTTTAAGTGTCCCAGATTTCCTACATCCCTTCCAACATTGATCATTGTCCTTTCTGGTCATATTGGCCATTCTGAGAGGTGTGAGGTGGTACCTCAGAGATGCTTTAATTTGTATTTCTCTAATAAGTAATGATTTGGAGCAATTTTTCATATGACTATGGATTGCTTTGATTTCTTCAGCTGTAAATTTTCTTTACATATCCTTTGCCCATTTGTCAATTGAGGAGTTATATTTTCATTTGCAAGGAGATCCCTACATGGCAGCAGCAGCATGAGGATTTTGGGATAAAGATGTATTTGATATAATCTGTTACCTTTATATGCTATTCTATAAAGGATAAGTACTACCATATTTAAGATGTTTTCTATTGTTCCTCAATTCTTTCTTCAGGATAAGTTAAAATAAATTAGTATTTATTAGAAAACTCAACCTAAAAAATGTTTTCTATGAAGGTCTTTCATTGCTCATAAAAACAACTTTCCAAATGCTTTATATTCAGAAGGTTACTTCCACAGTATAAATTTTTCGGTAAACTCCGAATCAGAAATACAGAATTTGAGACTTGGGAAGTACCTTAGAAAAAATCTGGTCTGAACCATATCTGATAAAAAGGAGTTTTCTACAACATACAGAACAATTATATATCCCACCTATGATTAAAGGACTCAGACATAGGGGAATACATTGACTCCAGGGGCAAACCATTCCAGGTTTGAAAAAACTCTATTAGGAAGATCTTTGACCCATTCAGTCTCTATTTGCCCTTTTGTAACTCAATACCTATCAGTCAGAACAAGTCTCATTGCATTTTCACAAGAGGGTCCCTTAAAACTTTGAAACTATTCTCTTTTGCCTTAAGCAGTTCTTTTCTCTTTAAATAATCTTCATAAGACATTACCACACTTCCCTTCATCATCATGTTTGCCCTGTTGCAGTGCTCTCCATATTTTAATATATTTTTAAAAATAGGGCACCCAGAAGTGATTATAATGCTCCACATATGGGCTGGCCAAGGCAGGTTATATAAAGGGTTGGTTACTGGGGTTTTTTTTGGATGCTGTGTCTCTTGATTCATTCTAAAATCTCAGTAACTTCCTTTACTGCTATGTCACAAAATGCTGTGTTGAGATCTTCAGAGATAAGGTACTATATATATATATATATATATATATATATATATATATATATATATATATATATGTTTGCATCTTTTATTTTCTAATTCTTACTCTGCAGGGTATATGAATCCAATTTTATGTGACTCTTTGGGGTCTAGATATTGTTAAGTAGGCAACTTCTTATTAAGTCACTTTTAATTCTCATAACCCTGAACATTTAATTTATATAAAAATATCCACATACTCTTGCCTATATGTAAATATAAAAATATATCCATTTAAAAATACATATATGTGTATTTTTCATATACATATATGAATAGACATGCTTTGTATTACAACAATCCTCATTGACTCTTTTGACCCTAAGCTCAAAAATAAAATCTATTTCTATTTGGTAGCCTTCACTCTGTTCTCTCTTTCCAGTCACAAAAAAACTTTGTTGCCCTTCCTAGACACTTTGATTCAGGCAAAATGGATTTCTCTCTGTTCATCATACAAGATATTTCTCTAATCTTCCTATCTTTGCAATGACTTTAACATACCTGGATGCATTCTTTTTTTTCCCCTTAGCTTCTGCCTGGTAGAGTCCCTCTTCTTTTTTTAAGATGCAGTTTAGACGTGATTTTTGTATATGAAGCCTTTCCTGAGCTTCCCAACTACAAGTCCCCTCTTTCTCAAACTGCAGAGAGGAATGGTACTTCTGGTGTGAAGGTTTTCTAATTTCAAATTCTCACCTATGTTTCCAAGAAACTATATCATATGCAGTGGCTACCTTAGAGTAAAACTTCTCAACAGATGGGCTAAACCAGATAAAAGGTAACCAAAGTATGTCAAGTTCATCAATTAGTTGGGGAGATGACTATTCCAGTGAGGTGCAAACTTCCCCTGTCTAAATAGATGGATGAAAAGAATTTGTTCCAACAGCTGAAACAGGCTCTGGGATTCTAAGAGTTTGGCTAGATATAGAAGACACCAAGATCATGCACTGCATCCTGGGCCATGCCAGCTATCTTCATTTTTGATCTTCCACTGGACATTGATGATTCTGGAAGTGAGAATGAGGCAGCTAACTTTCTTCAACTCTGCCTCACATAACCTAATTCACAAATGAGTCAAAACATCCCTCCAATAGGTCCTTGGTCCTCTTCAAAAAGAAAGAATAAACAACAGTTTTACAATTTTCTATATATTTGTATTTATTCACTTTATATCCATGCTATCTATAAATGTATGCACTTTTCTCTTCCATTAGAATGTAAGCTCACAGTGGAGTAAGGATTTCTTCATTCTGCCTTTTTTCCCTTTGCTGAGAATTAATAGTTTTCAATGAATACTTATTGAGGGACTGAGAGAATAATTGATTGATATAGCCTGAGGAATGTTAGCTATTTTAATGGACAAGGCAATATAATTTTTAAATGACATATGCTAAATGTGTAAACCCTTCAAAGTGATATTCATCACTCACTTTTTATCTTGTCACTGATATCTTTAAGAGCGAGAAAGTTAAAACGGAATCACAGGGTCCAGCTAGATGGTTCAGTGGATAGAGCAACTGTTCCTGGAGTCAGGGGGACCTGAGTTCAAATCCAGTTTCAGATTTTTGACACTTACTAGAATGTAACCTAGGACACTTATCTCCATTACTCCAGAAACAAATAAAATAAATCAATGGAGTCACATTTGGGTTTTTATTTCAGTTGTAAAATAATGAGATTGGATGAGTAATTTCTTTAAGCTTTTGTCTTGTTTTTGCCATTCCATGATTTTATTATTTATATTCTCCCTACATTTTGCATAAGATATACAAAATCCATTGTTAAGGACTTGGGATGTCCTTTAAGTAATCAAGTCTGAAAATTCAATGAAACAAAAAAAACCAAACTAAACCATAGAAAAATCATACTTACTTTTTTTGAGATTGTCAAAATATGAAGTTTAAAATTTTTCTTTTTAAAAAAATTTCTCCTGTATGCAATGAGCATGTGTCAAATTCACATTTCTGTCAAATAACATCCCAGTGAATGGATGAGGAGGGAAATGCATAGGGTCAAAGTCAGCTTTCCTTCACTCATGTGTCCAGTTTCTCTCATTTAGAATTTTTTTTCCTTTATAAAACCTTCCCTGCTTGAGTCTCAGAAAAAAAAAATAGCAATAAGGTATGTCAGCAATAAAATGTTAACTAGATATAGTGCCTTTTCCTCTTACAGCACTTTTATGTACTCTGAGCTAGTTGGAGAATAAATTACTCAGTATAGGAAACTGCACCAAGACTCAGGTTCTATAACACTGAAATAACTGTGGCTAACTTTTGAAATTTTTCCTGTGAGTCCTTTTCTGGATATTCTCGTGACAGAAAATAGGCATCACTGATTGAAGGAACTTCAAAAATGTTAAAATTGCAAATTTAACGATGCAACAGACCTCAGAGGTTGTAGGACAATTAATTCAGAGTTTGAGAAGACCTTAGAAAGCGCTGAATCTAACCCCTTTTATTTACAGATGAGGAAACTGAGTTCCAGAGTTCATTGGATCATAAATTTAAAGCTGGAAGACTCCCTGGAGGTCATCTAATTTAACTCCCACATTTTATGGATTAGGTCATAGCAATTCGCTCCAGATCTTCCAAGTACTCAACAAGTCAAGTCAACAAACACTATTAAGCCCTGAATATATGAAAGACCATAAACTAAGTCCTAGAGATATACACCTAAACATAAAAATAGTCTCTGACCTTAAGGGGAGTACATTTTAAAGGGAAACTATAGTATAAATATATAAAAGAGGATTGGGAGGTGGGAGAAGAGTAGCAATGAGCAATGAAAGAAGACTGGTCTTGAATCTTTTTCAAATGGGGGTTTGGTGGGGGAATCTCACCCATAGGAGAACGGGGATGTAGAAGAAAGGAACCGGAATACTGTGACAAAATCTGGAGAAAATAGCATTTATCTAAAAGTTGACAATGTAACTTGGAAGCCCATAAAGTTAATGTGGTCTTAGGCTTCTAGGACAGGTACAATGTTCGAATTGAAGGAGGTGACACCCTGTGCCAGACTACATATGAAGGATTGTATTCAATTCAGTTCAGGGCACAATTCTTAGGTAGAACACAGCTATTCTGGAGATTCTTCAACAGAAGAGAGCCCGTATGGTGAACACCTAAGAGCTCATGGAATTTGATGACTGTATAAAATAAAAAAAAGGTATATATTTAGACTAAAGAAGAATAGATTAAGGGAAAAATAATAGTTGCCCTGAAGTAATTGAATAACTATAAAAGACTAATATAATGCTTATATATGCAGATATATATGCATGTGTATATAAATAGGAATATTTGTATGTGAATATGTTTAGAACCTACTTACATACAGGCCATGTAATCTGATAATTGTATTAAAGAGAAAAGCATAATTAGATTAAAGAATAGTATATTTTAGGAAAAGTAATAGCTACCTTGAAATATTTGAATACCTATAAAAGAGCAATATAATGTATATATATATATATTTATATATATATATGAGTATTTATATATCTTACCTTGGACACAACATACATGAACACACACATCTACAGAGCCATGCCTACGTTTCATACATGTACAAATCTACAGTTGTGTGCATGTGTGTCCCAAAGAATAACAGATTTAGAGTTGGGAGGAATTTCCAGAGGTGACCTTTGACCCTTATTGTACAAAATGTTCAGGAAATGTGAATAATTTGTACACCATCACACAGAAGGTTCTCTGCATTCCAAATCCAGTTTAATTTCCACAACTCCATGCTTCCTGCAAGGGAAGAGGAAGTAGTTAGTTTCCTTTCCTAGAGGTCCTCAGTGAAAGTCAGATGGTCACGTATTGGGAATGATTTAAAGAAGGACTTCTTAACTGTGTTTGTGTGTGTGTGTGTGTGTGTGTGTGTGTGTGTTCATACTGGATCCCTTTTTCATTTTGGTGAAACCAAAATCTTTCCAAAATCAAATTTTAAAATTATAAAATAAAATACATCCAATGACAAAGGAAATTGGCAATAGTGAAATGCAGTGATGAAACCATTTTAAATATGGGTCATGGGTCTCAGGATAAGAACCCTTGATTTAAAAGAATTTCTCTTTAAATATTATTAGAAGTAGATGATCACTAATGGTCTTTCTAATTCTGAGATTCTCTGTCTATGCAAAGAATTATCCTAGATGGTTGTAGAGTAGAGGCTGGTTGTTTTGGGGGGACTATGAAATTAGTCTTTCTTGGAAACTAACTTAACCAATGTCATCTTAGGGGTAATGCTGAGATAGAATCCAGGCCACATTAAATCTACTAATTGTTTAGGAGTCAATGCTGAGAGCTGTTAAGGACAAAGGAGAGGTGTCAGAGGACCCCAATTTCCTTCTCTGTAAAATGAAAGGGTTAATTATTTATTCATTCATTCATATGAGTCTTAATTTTCTTTGAGTTCTTCATGTTTTCTGTTTCTTTGAAAAAAAGGCAAATAGATTAGCAAAGCATTGTATTAAAGAAGAATTGAAGAAGAAATTCAAACTGGTTTGTGCAGGTGAATACAACCTTTGACTCGCAGCAGATATTAGGTGAAGGGCTTCAGATACTGAAGCAAGATGAAATGTTAATGTCCATGCTGAGAGAAAGACTGAGAGTTTGGATGGTGTGGATGGAGGTCCAATTAATTATCCCTGAGTCATATTTGAAAAGGATTAATTCATGGGTGGAAAACAACAATCATGATTCTCTGAAAAGGTGTGAACAAGGAGCACATTGGAATTGGAAATTGGCAAAGTCAAAAGGAGCTTTAATAAGTGTAATTAGAAGGAAGGAGAGGTATCAGCAGATGCTGTGCTAACAGAATTCCAACCAGTCTAATTATCCCGTGGCACTTTACACCTGTAAGCAAATTAGATGGCTGGTTGCAAAAGCTTGGGAAAGCTGTGTTGGGAGAATTCATCATTGCATTTGGCTTTTCTGGGACAAGAATCAGGAGTGGGAAGCTGACACGACAATTATGGGGAATCCTTTTTGTGTTAATTATGGATAATATTTCATAACTGAAAATAATTAATAACTCATTACTACCAGGTGTTGGGGAGTTCAATTGCTAACTGGGGCAGGGATGTACCACTGGCAGGGTAGTCTTCAGTATAATGAATCCTAGTTTGCTTGTGGTTTTCTTCATTTTTCTTTTTTTGATAAGCTTTCATTGAAAGTCATCGTTCTTATCCAAAAGCATAGAGTTCTTCGTGCTGAAATTCCCCCTTCTTCCCCTGTCCCAATTCAAGTAAAACCTGCACTCTTGAATCTTTCCTCATCCCCCCCCCCAACTTTTCAGATATCAGGCCCTTCTGGGACTGTGAATTGCATTTGGAAGGCAATTATATTTGAGGCCATCCAAAAAATAGTGGAATGTTTTCTGGTGGGTATAAGTAGGCTGCACTATATTATCAAGGGATAAATATTTCAGAGAAGTTCCTTAAATGGCAATAGAATCTCAGCTTTAAAGTTCAAAAGGACATTAGAGACTATCTAGTTCAGGTAGTCTAAGCATTGGGACCTTGAAGATTGTATAAGTGTTTTTCAATATAATTGCTTTCCTTTTTTGCTCTAATTCTATGCTTTTTTTAAAGTTATATCTGATAAGAAATGCATAAGCTTCATTAGAATGCTGGAAGGGTCCTTGTTGCGACAACAGCAACAACATCAACAAAAACAGCATTAAGAATCTCTGATCTAGCCACATCCTCTCAGTTTACAGATAACAGAACAGTGTTTACCTGATCTGTCCAAAGTCATCAATAGCAAATATAAGAGACCGGATTAAAGCTAAGGGTCCTCCTATTCCAAATCCCCAAAGTTCTCCATTGCTCCTTGAGTCTAGGAAGTATTAATGTCAATGGTAGTCTTCAGTATAATGCATTATGATGCCTCTACAGTCATCAGATTCATAAGAACATGAAGGATAATTGATGGGTGGTTCCTGCTTTCCACTGACCTCCAAGAAATGTCTGTAGATCTCATGGAAGGAAGCTCTGTGGGGGATTTAAGGCAGGGGGACTTAAATGAGAATCACAAATAGTGAGAGGGTATTGAATAAACTGCCATGCTAGGCCAGGCAATGTGCTAAGCATTAATAGTACAAAAAAAAGGTAAAAATCATTAAACATATCTTGGATCTACCAATCTAATGGAAGAGATAACATGTATGAATGGGTGAAGATTTGTTTTACTGGAAGAAATTCTCTTATCTATGAGTTCTCTGGATCCTGGTAAGCAGTTGCCATAATCTTTTCTGTAGTATTACAGGTATTCTACAGTGCTTAGAGTTCCATTCCTGAAGTCAGGAAGAACTGAGTTCAAATTCAGCCTCAGACATTTAACTAACTGTATGACCATGGGCAAGTAAACTTAATCTTCTTTGCCTCAGTTTCCTTATCTCTAAAATACACTGGAGAAAAAAATGGCAAACCACTCCTGTATTTCTACTATTAAACCCCTATTTAGGATCACAAAATATAAGACAGAACTAATTAACTAAAAACAAAAATTCTGAAATATTTTTACTGCTGACTCATTGAGAGGCAGGCTTGTTCCTACTTTGGCTCCAGTTGTCACACTCTAGTGCTTTGCCTGACAAGCTGTAGCACCAAGATGCCTCGTAGATATGGGAGGGAAATCATACTCAAGGACCAAGGACTCCCAAGGCATGTAGCACCAAGATGCCTCATAGATATGGGAGGGAAATCATACTCAAGGACCAAGGACTCCCAAGGCATCTAGACCATCACCCCAAGTCTGGTTTCCTATCATATCAGATCATGGAGTGAAATGATTCCAGAAAAGACAAGTGAGAAGGATGTCTTTGCACAGCATACACCTCACTTTAATAAGTATAATAGGGGCGGCTAGGTGGTGCAGTGGATAAAACACTGACCTTGGAGTCAGGAGTACCTGGGTTCAAATCTGGTCTCAGACACTTAATAATGACCTAGCTGTGTGGCCTTGGGCAAACCACTTAACCCCATTTGCCTTGCAAAAAAACAAAACACCTAAAAATAAGTATAATGTACAAATTATACCATCATTAACTTGTGGTCCTCTTTGAATATGAAGGACAACTATTTTTGTTGTTTTTATCATTAGTAGTATTTTCTTTTGCAGCCTAGAATTTCTATGAAGGCATGGACCAAGTTATTTCTTTTTTCATCTGTGTATCTCCCACAAGAAATTAGAACAGTGCCTCTTATATATTAGGCTAAGAAAGATGACTGGACTTGGGATTTCATAAGTAGAGGGGAGCCATGACTAAGGAAGTGACTTTCAAAATAAATCAGAACTTTGTAGTATCATCTTAGAGGTTTGTCTACACTACAAAACTGAGGCAATATGACTTACAAAGGCAATGTGTTTTTGTAATGGTACTTGAACTCAGGCCTTCTTGGATTCCTGGGTTATTCTCTATTTACTTTTCCGTTCTACCTTATAAATAGTAGACAATTGAATGGGAAGGGTGTTAGGTAAAGTAACCAGATAAATATTGTATTAAAAGTCATAGTTTCTGCAACTGAATATATCTGTTATTGCTAACTCATATATACCAGTTTGGGCAAGTCATGTCCTGCTTCTGTTCCCCTCTGTGTGCTCATTATTTGAAATACTAGTGCTGTCCCAGATGATTTTTAAACTGTTAATCCTATGATCCTTGTATCACTAATAGTAGGGGTGTACTAATGATGTCTTTAATAGTCTTGAGAACTAACCAATTGTTAAATTTTCCATATGAACATTTATGCCTCTAACATCAAAATACCCTGGAAGTTAGACCTTATTTTTTTTAATATTGTGGGTTTTCAAGTCTGAAGAAACAGAAAATAATAATGTAGATTAGGCTTTAAAATATCTTATGGATTTTTTCAGAGAACTGATGTTAAATGTTTACCAGCAGACAAGGGATTAATAGTACAAAGTTCTCTGATCTACAGGAGCTCCATCTAATGCTGTGCATCCCAGAACAGACTCCAAAAAAAAAGCACTCAGTTATCCACAAGTAAGCCTGCTATCTATATCTATATCTCTATTGAGAAAGAGATCTATTAGCTAGATTCATATCTAGCTAGCTAACATCTCCGAAAAGAACTTCAAAGGCAGCATTTTAATTAATTTTTAATTTATAGAATAAAATTCCCTAACATAGTATAGTAAAAAAAAAGTATATGAAACTGCAAATCTCCTATGTATAACTTCTTATTCCTTTCAAATATACAACAAAATTAATAGATGATTTTTTCTTCTTTCTGCCATGGACTGCATCCCAAACATGCCTACCATTGTTCAGAAATGGATATATAAATAAAATTAATCTATACATAAGTCTATTTATCAATTCTTAACAATGCTACATGAAAATTGATAACGCTCAAATTTTTTGTAGTGTTTAAAATTTTATAAAATTATTTCCTCATAATAACTCTTTGAGGTGGGTAACAAATATTATCACTTTCTTTTAAACAGATGAGAAAACTGAGGTTAACAGAAATGAACTATATTGCCCTATATTGTCATAGGATTGCAAGGACTTGAGCTCAGACACTGCTGCTAAGATGTCACTGAACTGGACTTTAACTTCCTAATGTAACTAGCTATTGTCCCCTCCATTGTCATGTAAGGTAATCTTGTGAAATGTGTCAATCTGAAGTGTATTCAATCTTTGCTAAGTGGTCCATTTCGGGGAATCCATTACATTCCAAGGTAGCTCATTGCAATTTTAGATAATATCTCTTAGGAATCTTGGTTGTTTCCTTGCTTGCTTTTTTTTTTTTTACCTCTAGCTTACATTTGCTTCCTGTCAATGGTTCCCCTCTCCTGCATGACAACAACTAATGTGGATCCACCTAAGTCTTCTCTTTCCCAAACCTAACAGTCCCTTCACCTAACCTCAAATGTCTTGGACATGGACCTTTTTTTTTTAAATCTTGTTTTCTTCCTCTTGAAATTCTAGTTTATATTCTTTTCATGCTATTGGCTGTTTATCCTGGATTTTTGCCTCTGGCAAAACATTCCTAACTTTTGTGCTTCAATAATAAATCAGTTTTCTCCCCACCAAGTAGAATTCTTTTAACAGCTTTTTGCTGCCCCACCACCTGATTGTTTATGTTCCACTCATTATGGGATGTATTGATTACATTTCTTACAGGCTATCAAACTATGAATGGTTTCCTTTGGCAAATGAAAAATGACTCTGCTTGAAGGATAGTTAATGATGTGCAGTAAATGAAATCTCTTCTCTTTCTCTCCCCTATGAAATGTAGCTACCCTGATTTTTTTTTAATTTTGCCAACATAGAAGCATACTTGATGTGTAATCAAAGCTCATCTGGAACTCTAAATGACAAGATGAAAAACTCATAGAGCTACAAAACTGACTTAAATTGATGGCTTGATACATTAGCTAAAGCTCATCATCCTTTGTATTTCTTTGATACTGTCAGTGCATTTGAACTTAGAGTGAGTAGGATCTGTGTTCAGAGCCTTCTTCCATGACTAACCAGCTCCATGACTCTCTCTAGTAAGCCATTTAGTGTTTCTATTTCTTCACTGGTTAGCAGTATTTGCTTCCCAAGATTATTATAAGGTTCAAATGAGATAACAGAAGTCAAGTGTTTAGCCAGCTTTAAAACATCATGTAAATATTGGCTATTCTTATTGTTATAGAACATATTATATATGTTATTATTTTAGGAGATACACTGTGAGGTGAGATGTATAATGACGAGTATGCTTTTTTATTGGTTTTTTTCAGAAAAGGAAACTGCTGTGACTTACCCAGGGTTCTATGGCTTGAAAGAGGTAGGATCAATTTTTGAATCTATTTTATTATTAGATATCTTGTGTATTATACATGCATATCACATCCTTATCTTGGATTATAAATCTCTAAAACTGTTGAATGAAGAGGAAAAAAGAATCTAACATAATACCTGATCCTATTTTTTTCTGCATATAATCTGTGATTTCACAGCTGTGTAGCTTTCCATGTTGTAGAAATTCCCTCCAGTAAAACAGATTGACAATTCTGCTTTAATTTACAGTTTTAGAGGGGTTTTTTGGAAGCACTGAGTTGTATAGTCACTGCCCAAAGCAATGCAGTCAGCAGCAGGACACCAACAAAGAAGGTCTTATTGGTTCCATTGAATTCGGTCATTTCTTCCCCTAATTCCAACATTTTCATTCTTCTTCCTTAGCCAATGAATTAGAACTCCCTCTTTTTTTAGTGTTTTGATTCTATTTTTCTCTAAGAACTACCTGACAAATCCCCCTATAGGGATTCAATAGGGGAGAGTGCATGGGGCAGAATGAAATTGCCTTGAACTGCAGGCAAAAGAACTTATCTTACTCATTAAGAAAAAAAACCTACCTGAAAGTTATGAGCATATTATATATATATATATATATATATATATATATATATATATATATATATATGTGTGTGTGTGTGTGTGTGTGTGTGTGTGTGTGTGTGTGTGTGTGTATAATGCTACTTTTTTCTTGTATTTCAATTCTTAGCACAATATGAAACACATGGTAGAGACAATCAATTTTTGTTTATTGATTGATATAATGGGTTATTTTTGTCCTTCATTCTCAAAGTAGATCATGACATCAGGAAGGTGATAACATGACAAGACCAAAACATGAATTATATTTGAATGAGGGGGGGGGTTGCTAAGTCACCAGTTGCCCACTGTCTTTTGGATGTAGAATCATCTGGATCCAATGATCACATATGAATCAGGACCACTGAAGATGGCCCTGGATGCAAGGCAATCAGGGTTAAATGACTTTCACACCGGTAGTGAGGGTCAAGTGTCTGAGACTGGACTCAAACTCCTGTCCTCCTGACTCCAAAGTCAGTGTCACCCAGCTACCCCAATTGACATTGCAGTGATCTGATTTATGTATATTCCTTGCCAAATATCTTTCATTTTGCCGTAAAAGGAATAGTATACTGTTTTCTGACCCATAATAGTTCCCTTATCATGAATTGTGAGGCAGTAAATTCCTCAAGTTTTCATATACAGAGAAATCTCAGCTTTCCCAGTAATTCCGTTGTTTTGTTTTGTTTTCTGTCAGGAGCTCTGCTTTGATTCAATACCATAGAATATCATGACCCCACCAAATACCCCTTTTTGATTCCCCTAATATCACTTTTCAGCTTCATTTTATATATTTTCTATTCCCATTAGTTTATCCGTTCCTTGAGGTCAGAAATCTTTAGTCCTCTCTTTATTATATCTTTATTATTTTTATTATATTATTATAACTTTATATCTATATGAATCTCTATCTCTATATTGATCTCTATATAGAGATAGATATTAATATATAGAGAGATAGAGATTGATATAGATATAAATAGATATACATATAGATATTGCTATATGAATTGTGCTAAACACTTGTTACATATATATGTATATAAAACAAGTGTTTAGCATAATTCCTAGAATGTGGCAGACACATTATAAGAATTTAATTGGCACATTATTGAATTGAATAGGGAACATTATAAAGATATTAAGTGACAGAGCATGCATCAATACATTCTTGTAGAAGTTTCCTGTATAAATGAATTCACCATTTTCTATAAGATTTTATATAATAGCTATCCCTTTGTCTATTTTTTCCCTCGGGGTAATTGCACCTTCTGGACAGGTGCTAGATAAACTAGAAATTTTTAAAATTAATGATCTTTCTCTTCTCTTTATTCTCCACTCTTTTTTGATTATCTCATCAGCCACTTTGAGTTCAAATCATGACCTCTAATTGGACAATTTCAGAACAGCACATTTAATCCTTATTTCTCTACCATGCTTTAACAGCAAGTTATTTGGATCATATCTACTGTTCCATGCCATCAACCCCATGATACCTTGCTCTGTCATCATTAATAACTGATATCCTTTGGCTATTTGAATTGGATTTGGACAGATAGTACAGTCCCCTCCACATTTATCCTCTGCTCTTTCCTCCCTCTCCTCTTCCTCCTTCTCCCTTTCTTCCCCTTTTCTCATAAGACAGGTATAATCATGTCTCAGACTGGATTTCTGAGGTAAAAAGATTGTCAGAATGAGAAGATTTCAGACTGTAGAGATCCCTCAACTAGCTCATTATTGCTCATATCAAATAGATTTCAGGATACAGGAGACTTAACAGTTGTTCTAAGGGCTTGGATGTTCTTTCCTCTGTGTATTGGTCCATCATCTCAATTAAAATAACCTGTAGACTTTAAAATCTCAAAAATAGCATGTTCAAAACAAATTACATATTACCCCTAAACTTGCCTTCTCCTATTGCCGTCTTATGTTCTCTTTCTGTTGAAAGCCAAAGTCTTTTCTTGTTTCTAGTCTTGAAGTTTCTTTACTTTCTCTTATTTGCCCCACTCCAAAACTTTATGATTCTATAATATTAACCAGCACAATTTATCAAAATCAATTTTGCCCTTGACAAGCATCTATGTAAGAGGTTGTCCTAGAGATACCATCCTGGCTTCAGACATTTTTGGAACTCATCTTTGGGGATTGTTCTCTGAGCCACCAAAGAAAAGCAATCTTATTGCTTCAGGGTCACAGCTCATACCTGAGTCAAAGAAAGAACTTTTCTTTTTCTCATTAAAGTTCTCATGTCACTGGATTATCACTTAAATAGCAATTTGAAAATGGATGACTCATCCTTTTGTCATTAAAACACATGCAAAAAGAGTGATGAGAAAAGTGATAAACCAAGTAATGAGTGGCCAGAGGGGAAATTTATCTCTTTTCACCTTGGTTTGTCACATACTCTCTTCATCTAATGCTGTGATACAATTGCTGACCATTATATCTGTTTTAGGATATCCTGGGAATAGTGATTCATTTCAAGGTTGGAAAAGTTTATTTGAAAAGTTTTTCTTTAAAGAATATTGCATGTATACACAAATGGATCCATGAGCATGAACACAAGATATGTGTTGATGTGAGTATATAGGGATATGTATATGCCAACCTATGATACATATGCATCTGTGTACAGGAACATTTATCTAGTACAGTGTAATAGAGAAAAATGATGGGTTTAAAGATAGGCATGAGAATCCTGCCTTTCATTGACACTACCATTTCTCTCTCTTATTTTGATGAAAAGTTTATGTGTGTCACTGTATAGGGGGTATAGTTATCATAATGACCCCCCCATCTCTATGTATGAGTCTGTCACTGTCTGTCTCAGCTATCACTCTCTTTGTCTATCTTTCCTTCTTCGTGAGCACGTATGTCTGTCTCTGTCTCCTTGTCTGTCTGTCTGTCTCTATTTTTGTCTCTCTAGCTCTCTGTCTCTGTCTTTGTCTCTCCCTCTGTTTGTGTGTGTGTGTGTGTGTGTGTATTTCTGACACTGTCTCCATCGATGCCTTTCACTATCTCTCTGTGTCTGTCTGTCTGTCTGTCTCTCTCTCTCTCCATATAAGATTCCATCAAGGGTAGGTAGTGTTGTGCTTAGTCCTATGCTGCTTTTATTTTAGGGAACAGAATGAATGGAATAAACATTTTCTTCCCTCTTTTCTCCTCCCTCGCTTCATGCTCCCTTCCTCCCTCTTCTTTCATCCCTTTCTCTCTCTCTCTCTCTCTCTCTCTCTCTCTCTCTCTGTCTATATATATATATATATATATATATAATATACATATATATATATATGCATATATGTATATAATAAATGCCAAATAAAATGAGTATTTATATACAAAAAAGAAAAAAACTGGTTATTTCACATGCTGCTATAACTTTTCAGTATCCATGGCTTATTTCTCCTGCCAAATATATAATAAATTGAATGTGTGATTTTCAACTGCCCCATTCATCTGTGTTTCATACTGACCTATTTTCCCTTCTCTTCTGTTCATTTTTGAAATATGTCAATGATTCTCTTTTTCTAATATTTCCCCCTTCTCTTTGGTAATCCTTATTACTATCTATAATGCTCCCTCCCTGTCAACTGTAATTAAAAAATATCATTTTATCAATATGGATTTTTTTATTAGATCCTGCTTAAGGTCAAGTACATATATTCTTTATGAAGTCTGTTTTAAATTTTATTTCAGTTTCATCTTTCTATATTCTAACTGTTAACATATATAAAAATTGAAATAGACAATTCTACTACTAATAGTAAGAGGAATATATAGAATATAAAATAGAACATTTTACAATCACTAATTCATTTGATTCTTTCCCCAATGATTTGAGGAAGATTTAAGTCAGGTATTATTATATCCAAAGGGGGAAAAAGTGGAGGCATGAATTAACTTAATTATCTCTGGTCATATATAATATGAATCAGATACAAGATTTGAAATCGTATCTCTTTTGAGCCCAAATCTAGGCCTCTGGATTCATAAAATCTGCTTTCTAAGTCCTAAGCTCTTTATCAATGGAGATATTGAAGCTAAACCTAGATGATAATCTTTTAAAAATATGCATAGAGAATTTTCTCATTAGTCTACAAGGTTGAACCAGACAATCTCTAAAGTTATGAACAGCTTTAAGATGTTATTCTATGAAAAAATACATATTATAAGTATTAGAGTTTTGTTAAATTGATGGTTTGCACTTCTTTCCATACCAAGTATATTCTGAAACAATAGCAATATTTAATCAGGTCTCTAAGAGGCAATATTTAGTCAATTTTCTAAGGAAAAGGTCAAATATGGAGAGTAATTAGGAGAAAAAAATTTCCTAGGATTACTAAATTAAGCTCAAGATTCTACATTAATTTTCCTATATGGTTAAATGATATTAGTAAAAGACTTATGGTATGCTTTGAACTATGCCTGACTCTGAAACCTTTCAGTTCAAACTGGAATTTTTACTAATACTAGAACTGTATCAATCCATACTTGTCTGGTTTTGGTTGAACTTTTATTCAGACATGAGTATCTTCAGAATAACCTCAAAAAATTGACCCATTGATCCAAGACTTTCTATTCTGTTTGGGAAAATACAACCACAAAATATTGCAATAGAAACTTTTAAAGGGCCCATTGAAGATTCTTGTTGATGTGTATGTATTTTAAAAGCAGAATCAAATGGAATATGTGAAGAGGCTTCCAGAATAATTTATCAATATATGTTAATATAATAATTTGGAAGCGGCAAAATAATGAGAAGAATATCAAACATTCTGAATGAGGAGAATAATGTTTTAAAAATAATGTGGATGTCTAGGAAATTAGAAAGTATTTAATAATAAAAAATGTAGATGATGGGGAATGTTGGAAATTTTCTTGAATGACCCTTAACTTAGGCATCTAGATTTTCTCTAATCATAAGCTTTTCAGGTACCTCAATCAAGTAGAGCAAATCTGCCCCAATCTTCTTCAATTAAATCCTCTTTAGAGAACCAATGACCATTCTAAAATGTGGGTACCAAATTGAACATTCCCCACTAAAGAACCTCAAAATAAAATGTCAACTCTAATTCTATAGGGGAATAAACAAAAGGTGGAGGAGAGATATATTTGCACACCAGAACAACTTAGAACTTCAAAATAAATAGTCCATGTCACTGATTTGTTGGCTAGTCAAGATCACAGCATCATGACCACATGAGTTGAGGGCTTTGGAGGCATCAAAAATTTTATAAGGCTCCAATAAACTATGTGTAAAAAGAGCATATCAGAACATGCCTGAAATTAAGGACAGTTTCTATTGCCTTACATTGGAGATAAGCAGAATCTAATTCTAATGTAAAGTTCAAAGATTGGACATTGAGCAACTGACAACAAAAAAATTATCTGACCATAAAATGATGTTTGTGACAGAAAAATTCAAGACATAAACTGAAAATGACATGATGACAAAACATCTACCAGTAAGCCTTAAAGAAAAATGAAGAACGGATAGAAAATTAAGAAGAATTCTTAAAAAGAAAAGTAAAGAAAGTAATGGAAAAGAGGGAAAAAAAAAGATTTGGAAATCAAATAAAAGCCTGCTAGAATAATGGAACAGCAAAGGAAAGTGATCCAAGAAAATTAAAGGAAGAGAATTGAAAACTTGAAAAGAGAGGCACAAAAATACTGAAGGTATACCTCCTTAAAAAATCAGAAGAGATCAAATAAAAAAATTTCTTACTGAAGAAAATAATTCTTTAAAAATTAGAATCAGTCAAATTAAACTGCATGATACTACATATCATAATGAAACAAAATTAAAATATGAAAAAATAGAACTCATGGAATATTTCATTGAAAAAAAGAACTTTCCTTGAAAAATTAGATTAAGGAATGATAATTTAGAATTTTTATTCTATAAAACCCACTATCAGAAAGAAAAAGCCTAGAAAACATTTCAAGAAATTATAAAGGACAACTTTCCAGATTTAAGATAATATGGAAATAAAATCTTCTGATCACCACTGCAATGAAATCCTGAAGTAAAAAACAAAACAAAATAAAAACCTCACAGAAATATTATAGTCAAACTTTAAGGAAAAAATACTAAAAGAAGTAAGAGAAAAATTCATTGAAATAGCATAAAGCCACAGTCAGAATTATATAAGATTTAAAAGCAACTATGCTAAAGTGCCAGAGGACTCATAATATAACATTCCAGAAAGTGAAACATCTAAGATTAAGAATAAACTACTCAGAAAAAAATGACTATAATTCCTCAAAGGAAAAAAATGGATATTTAATGAAAAAATGACTTTCAGGAATTCTTAACAAAATAGAACCAGAACTAAATAGACAATTTGATATTCAAATACTTGACTTGAGGAAGACATAAAAATGTACTCAGAAGTGAGAAACCATGAGCATTTTCATAAGTTTCAAGTGTTTATTTTCCCAAATGGGAAGAGGATGCAAGTGATATTACCTCTTAGAAATTTATCAGCAATTGGGCAGTTAGAAGGAATCCATTTAGACAGGAGGCAGAGGTATGAGTTTTAAGTTGTTGGGATGATCTCAGCAGAAAATTAATACTGAGAAACAGATTTACTGGAGTGAGAAAGGAAAAGAAAGAAAGGAAAATATTTTTTCTTGTGAGAGGAAACTAAAGAAACTTTTACAATGGTGGATAAAATGGAGGAAATACAACAACTAAAACTTGAATCTCACTCTTATTTAAAGTGGTTCAGAGAAAGAATATTTACAATCTCAAATACATACTCTCAGTTGGGAGAGGATGGGTCAAGAGACAAGATGAATGGGTCTATGACAAAGAGAGAGATGAAGAGGGGAAGTGGTTAGAAATAAAAAACTTTTTAAAATTCATTTTCATTCATATGTACAAGTATATTTTTAAGTTACAAAATTTTGTTCCATCCTCCCTTCCCACCCCCTCCCCTCAGCAGTTGAACAGTCAGGTTAGTAGTGTACATACATATTTTGATAAACATGTTTAGAGATTAGTAATTTTTGACATGAGAAATTAGGAATAATGGAAAGAGTTACATAAGAGATAATTTTTATAAAGAGTTCATCAGATTCTGAAATTTTTTGTGTATATGTGTGTGTGTGTGCACACACGTGTGTCTGTTTTGTTTTGTTTTGTTTTGCTTCCTCTGGATGGGGATAATTTAGCCCAGAGCCAGCCTAATACAGTTGTCCTAGGTCTCTGGGCTGCTGAGAAGAGCTGTTTCCATCAATATTGTTCATTTCACAATGTTATTGTTGATGTGTACATTGTTCTCTTGGTTCTACTCTCTTTGCTCAACATCTGATCCCTAAGTCATTCCATGCTTCTCTAGAGTCTACCATATATGATTTCTTAGAGAATAATAATATTTCATGGGATTCGTGTACCATAACTTGTTTAGCCACTCCTCAATTGATGGCATCCCCTCAATTTCTTTGAAACTGCAAAAAGAGCTGCTATGAATATTTTGGAATATGTAGGTCTTTTCCCTTTTTTATAATTTCTTCTGATATAGACCTAGAATTGGAATTGCTGGGTATGAACAGTTTTATTGCTTTTTGGGCATAGTTCCACATTGTTCTCCAGAGTGATTGCATCCCTGGACAACTCCACCAGCAACGCATCGATGTCCTAATGCTCCCACAGCCTCTCCAACATTGATCATTTTCCATTTTTCTCATTTTGGCCAATCTGAAAGGTGTGAGTGATACCTCATTCCTGTTTTAATTTGAATTTCTCTAATCAGTAATGACTGGAGTATTTTTTTCATTATAATTATATAATAGCTTTAATTTCTTCATTTGAAAACTGTCTGTTCATAACCTTTCACCATTTATCAATTAGGTAATAACTTTATAAATTTTGATTCAATACTTTAGGTATTTTAGAAACAAGACTCCTAGTTGTGAAGATTGTTTCCCTGCTTTCTACTCTCCTTCTACTTTTGGCAGCATTGATTTTATTACTGCAAAAACTTTTAAATTAATATAGTCAAAATCATTCATTCTGCAGCTTATAAGGTACTCTCATTCTTGTTTGGCCATAAATTTATCTCCTCTCCTTACATCTGCTAGATAAGTATTGCTTTTTACGTCTAAATCCTGTGACCATTTTGACCTTATTTTTAGTATAGGGTATGAAATGTAGATCTATGCCTAGTATTTATCATACTATTTTCCAGTTTTCCCAACAATTTTGTCAAATAGTGAGTTTTTATTCCAGAATCTGATGTCTTTGGGTTTGTCAAGTAGTAGGTTGTTGTAGTCATTTCCTGTGACTTCTTTGGAACCTGTCCTAATCCCCAGGTCCATTACATTATTTCTTAACCGGTACCAGGCAGTTTTGATGACTACCGCTTTATAGCATAGTTTTATATCTGGTAGAGGTAGGTCACCTTTCTTTACAATTTTTTGTCATCAGTTCTCTTGCTATATCTGCCCTTAATTCCGCCCCCCCCAGATGAATTCTGTTACTATTTTTCTAGTCCAGTTTACAAAATAAACTTAATGATGGATAAATAAAAAGAAGAGAGAAAGGATAAACAGAACAAAGTACAATAGAGGGGGAAATATGCAGTTTTCATTGATAATTCTGAATGTAAATGGGATGAATTCACCCATAAAATGGAGACTGAAGAATGGATTAGAAATTAGAAAAAAGCAATATGTTCTTTATAACTACAGCACACACACTTAAAAAAGAAATACATCAGGGAGACTTCCCACCAAGATGGCAGAGAGAAGACAGGCACTGTGATAAGTGCTCCTCTTTCTCCTCAAATACAACATAAGAGAAACCTCTTAACAGAAATTCGATTGACAAAACCCAGAAAGAGGAGCTAGGAGAAGAACACCTACCAAGAAAGAAGGTCTCTCTCAGGGGACCATGGGCAAACTAGGAGACTAGAGCAGAGGATCAGCATGTGGATAGCAGCTGGGGGAAGATAGAGGGCCAGCCTCAGTCATAGAGACTCCAGTGAGTGGTGATTGTGAGATCCAACTTACCTGTGGAGTCTGGTCCGGAGGAGAGGAGATACCGAAGGGTGAGTTCCAGCAGAGTCTCAGAGCACACCTGGAGAACAACCAGCAGGGTCTGGTACCTGAGCTCATACTTTCAGCAGAGCCATTTGAGTGAACAAATAATAAATAACCACCCCCATCCCCACCCCTCAGGGCAACAGAGTTTACTCAAGGAAAAAAAGATTAAATCCCTCCCCCAGGGTCCAGCCCAGTGTTCAAGGTCAACTCAGACACTGCTGCTGAGGACCTCACAACAGAGAAAGCAACCAGCAGCACCCCCTACTGGCTGGCCCTTGGAATTAATAAGCCAAGTGAACAAAGCTTTTAGGATCTTCAAAAGCAAACCTCTGAGAGCCAGCTCCACACCCCCCCCCCCCCATACAAGATCCTAGAAGGATGAAAAAGGGTCAGAGAAAATGGGAGCCCATGGAGAAATACTTAGAAAGAGATTCTAACCCAGAGAGATCTAGCACTGCTGAGGACAATATGAATTGGTCTACAGCACAGAAAGACTTCCTAGAAGAAATTGGGAAGGAGTTAAAAATCAATTGGAAAAATTGGGAAAAGAAACTCAAAAGAAAATTAACACATTGCAAGAGAAAATTAACATTATTCAGCAAGGAAACAAATCCTTGAAAAATGCAATTAGACAAATACAAAATGAGAATACCTCTCTCAGATCTTCAATTGGGAAAATGCAAAAAGAAAATGATTCTCTTAAAACTAGACTTGGGCAAATGAAAAACTCCTTCAAAAATAGAATTCACGAACTGGAAAAGGAGTTGCAAAAAGATAAATGATGAGAAATCTTCTCTAAAAAAAGGAATGGAATCAGTGGAAACTAATGACATCATGAGACAACAATATTGTGTTAAACAAAACCAAAAGATTGAAAAAATAGAAGAAAATGTAAAATAATTCATCAGCAAAACCACTGACCTCAAGATCAAGATGAGATAACCTGAGAATTATAGGCTTTCCTGAAAACATTGAAGAGAACAAAAAATCTGGACTTAATACTACAGGATTTAGTGATGGAAAATTGCCCTGCTATCATAGAATCCGAGGGGAAAATAGTTATTGAAAGAATACTTCAATCCCCTCCAAAAAGAGAACCTAAAATGAAAACATCCAAGAATGTTGTGGCCAAATTCCAGAACTTTCAGATAAAAGAAAAATCCCACAAGCAGCCAGAAAGAAAAAAAATTAAATAGCAAGGAGTCACCATAAAGATTACACAGGACCAGCAACATTAAGGGATTGAAGGGCCTGTAATGAGATATTCCAAAAAGCAAGGGAGCTTTGAATGCAGCAAAGAATCCTCTACCTGGAAAAGCTGAGCCTTCTCTTTGATGGGAAAACATGGCATTTAATGAAATGGGTGACTTCCAAGATTTCATGATGAAAAGACCAGAGCTAAATAGAAAATTTGACATCATACAGGAGGTTCAAGAGACATATGAAAAGGTAAAAAAAAAAAGTCCTGCTATCTAAAAAGGTGAAACTGACTATATACCAACTTGGTAGAAAGAGTCTCATAATTCTTGAGAATTCTAACTCTATTAGAGAGAGTATACTTAGCCAGAAGTGATGGACACTCATAAAGTTTCTGTGATAGCAGATGGAATAATTTAAAAACAATACCCCCTTAAAAAGGGGGACAGTAAGGAGAAGGGTGGATAGAGGGAGACTGAATGAAGTAAATCTCATTACATCAAAGTTACAAAGAAGTATTGTAATAGAGGGGAAGAAAGGAGGAGTTGAGAACCACCTGAATCTTCATCTCATCAGACTTGGCTTAAAGTTAACTTAGACACACTTACTTAAGTTAAGAAACTTATCTTATCTTTCAAGGATTAAAAGAGGAAAAAGGGAGGGGGAGAAAAAGGGGAACTAACAGAAGGAAGGAAAGAAGGGGGAAAAGTGAAAGGGGAAAGAAAGGGAAGCGGGTTGATATAAGAGAGCAAACACACTGAAGGTGGCAGTACTCAAAAACAAAACACTGTGGAATATGGATATGGGGGAAAAGGGCAAAACTACAAACAGAAGGAGCACATTAACGGGTTAGTAATTATTACCTTTAATGTGAATGGGAAGAACTCTACCTTAAACCATAAGCAGATAGCAGAATGGATTAAAAACCTGAATCCTACAATATGCTTAGAAGAATCTCATAGAGTATATATTTTGATTCAGCTGAAGTGAAGAAAGCAGGGGTAGCCATCCTTATCTCAGACCAAGAAGCTGCAAAAAATAGATAGCATTAAAAGAGATAAGGAATTAAACTATATCCTCCTAAAAGACAATAAATTAATATCAATAGGAATTATGTATGAGACCAATGGTACAGCATCCAGATTTTTAGAGGAGAAGTTGAAAGAACTACAGGAAGACATAGACAACAAAACTATTAGTGGGAGACCTCAAACTCCCACTCTCAGATTTAGATAAATCTAATCATAAAATAAACAATAAGGAAGTTAAGGAGGGAAATAGATTGTTAGAAAACTTATATATGATAAACCTATGGAGAAAATTGAATGGAGATAGAATGGAATACATATATATATATATTTTCAGCAGTACATGGCACTTACACAACTACTGACCATGTACTAAGACATACAAACCTAATGATCATTTGCAGAAAGCCAGAATTAGTGAATACATCTTTCTCACATCATGATATAATAAAAATCATATGTAACACTGGGCCAGGGAGACATAGACCCAGTACTAATTGGAAATTGAATAACCTCATTTTAAAGAATGTGTGGATGAAGCAATAAATTCTAGGAAGAATTAATTACTTCATCCTAGATAATGACAATAATGAAACAACATAGCAAAACCTATGGGATAACTCAAGGCAACTGTCAGGGGATATATTATATCTGTAAATGCTTACATTAATAAATTAGAGAAAGAAGAAATCGATGAACTAAATATGCAACTAAAAAAATTAGAAAAAGAACAAATTAAAAAACCCAATTAAATACCAAATATGAAATTCTAAAAATTAAAAGAGAAATTAAGAAAATAAAATTAAGAAAACTACTGAACTAATAAATAAAACCAAGATCCTGGTTTTATGAAAAAAAAATTGATAAACCTCTGGTTAATTTTATTTAAAAAAAAAGAAAGAAGAAAACCAAATTGCTAGTATCATAAATCAAAAAGGGACCAATGAGGAGGAAATTAAATTAATGATTTGGAATTGTTTTACCAAAGTCTATGCCAATAAATTTGACAATCTAAGTAATGTTGATAAATATTTACAAAAATATAAGTTACTCAGATTAAATGAAGAGGAAATTAAAAATCTAAATAACCCTATCTCAGAAAAAGAAATTTAACAAGCCATTATTGAACTCCCAAGGAAAAAATCTCCATGTCTGGATGGATTCACAAGTCAATTCTATCAAACATTTAAGGAATAATTTGTTCCAATTCTATATAAACTCTTTGGAAAAATAGGTAAAGATGGAATTCTGCCTAACTCTTTCTATGACATCAATTATATTGCTGGAATCTGAACCAGAAAGAGTTAAAACAGAGAAAGAAAATTATAGACCTATCTCACTGATGAATATAGATCCAAAAATTTTAATAAAATATTAGCAAAATGATTTCAAGTTATCACTAGGATAATACATTACAATCAAATAGGATTTATCCCAGGAATGCAGTGTTGGTTCAATATTAGGAAAACTGTTAGTACAATCAATTATATCAATAACATACCTATCAAATCATACAATCATATCAATAGATGATGAATAAGTTTTTGACAAAATACAGCACCCATTCCTACTAAAAACACTAGAGTGCAGGAATAAATGTTTCGTTCCTTAGAATAATATACACTTTCTATCTGAAACCATCAATAAGCATTATATGCAACAGGGATAGGCTTGAGAAATTCCCAATAAAATCAGGCATGAAACAAGGATGCCCATTATCACCACTACTATTCAACAACATATTAGAAATATTAGCCTCAGTAATAAGAGAAGAAAAAGGAATTGAAGGAATTAGAATAGGAAGGAGACAAAACTCTCACTCTTTGCAGATGACATGATATTATACCTAGAGAATCCCCAAAAAAGTTATTTAAACAACTACTAGAAATAATTAGCAACTTTAGCAAAATAGCAGGATATAAAATACACCCTCATAAATCATCAACATTTCTCTATATGACTAGCAAGATAAAGCTTCTGCTCTTTCTAGAGCTTGAAAGAGAAATCCAATTCAAATTAATCTCAGATGAAATAAAATATGTAGGCATCTACCTGCCAAGGCAGACTCAAAAACTTTTTGAAAACAATTACAAAACATTTCTCACACAAATAAAATCAGATTTAAATACTTGGGCAAACATGGACTGCTCATGGATAGGCCAAGCTAATATAATAAAAATGATAATTCCACCAAAACTAAACTACTTGTTTAGTGCCTTACCAATCAAAATTCCAAAACATTACTTTAATGAGCTAGAAAAAGTTGTGAGTAAATTTATATGGAGAAATAAATATTCAAGAATTTCAAGAGATTCAGTGAAAAAAAACATGCCAAAGAAGGTGGCTTAGTCTTACCAGATATAAAATTATATTATAAAATATCAGTCAGCAAAGCTGTCTGCGATTAGCTAATAAATATAGTGGTGGATCAGTGGAATACACTAGGTGCAATAGCAGGAAATTATTATAGTAATATGCTGTTTGATCAACCCAAGAGTCCAGCTATTGGGATAAAAACTCTCTCTTGGTTAAAAACTGTTGGAAAAATGGAAAGTTAGTATGGAAGAAACTTAGATGAGACCAACACCTCATACCCTATACCAAGATAAGATCAAAATGGATATATGATTTAGACTTAAAAAAAATATTATAAGCAAAGTAGAAGATCAAGGAGTAGTTTACCTGTCAGATCTATGGAAAGGGAAGCAGTTTATGACCAAGGAAGAGATGGAGAACATCATTAAGTACAAACTAGATGATTTTGATTACCTTAAAAAGTTTTTTCACTAATAAAATCACTGTAACTACGATTAAAAGAAATGTAGTAATTTGGGAAACAATTTTTGCCATTAGTATTTCATTTATAAAGTATTTAGAGAACTGAGTCAAATTTTCAAAAAAAAACAAGCTATTCCCCAATTGACATGTGGTCAAAGTATATGCAAAGACAATTTACAGATGAGCAAAGCAAAGCATTTCATAGTCATATGAAAAATTGGAGAAATAGTCAAGAATTATTTGAAAAAAATACAAATTAAAGTATCTTTAAGATACCACCTCACACCTCTCAGACTGGCCAATATGACCAGAAAGAACTATGATCAATGTTGGAATGGATGTGGGATATCTGGAACACTAATACTGTGTTGGTGGAGCTAGAACCTTTCTGGAGAGCAATATAGAATGCTGCCCAAAGGGCAACAAAAATATGCATACCCTTTTTCTCCAGCAATACCACTACTGGGTCTATACCCTGAAAAGAGTATGAAAAAGTGAAAAAACATCACTTGTACAAAAAAAATATTTATAGCAGCCCTCTTTGTGGTGGTAAAGAATTGGAAATTAAGTGAATGTCCTTCAATTGGGGAATGGTTTAAGAAAATGTGGTATATGTATGTCATGGAACACTATTGTTCTATTAGAAACCAGGAGGGATGGGAACAGGAATGCCTGAAAGGATTTGTAAGAAATGATGCTGAGCAGGATGAGCAGAACCAGAAAAATGTTTTACACCCTAGAAGCAAAATGGGGGTGATGATCAACCTTAATGGACTTGCTTGTTCCATCAGTGCAACAATCAGGGACAGTTTTGTGCTTTCTGCAATGGAGAATACCATCGGTATCCAGGGAAGTTATGAACTTTGAAGAAAGACCAAAGACTATTACCTTCAAATTAGGAAAGGAAAGTTATCTTTTTATGTAATTTTACTATCACATACTTTATTTTTCATCCTTAAGGTTATGATTTCTCTCTCATCACATTCAGCTGAGATCATTGTATACCACGGAAACAATGTAAAGACTAACAGACTGCCTTCTGTGGGGAGTGGGGAGGGAAACAAGAATAGGGGAAAATTGTAAAACTGAAAATAAATAAAATCTTTGTAAAAACAAAAGAAACATATATGGATTCCCAATCTATTTTTTTCAATGGAAGTAAAAAAAAAGAAAATGAAAGGAATGATCTCATAAAAGCAAAAAGAAAAATAAATTAATTAAATTAATCAAACTAAAACTTAGGAAAAGTACATTTTGCTAAAAGTATAATAAAAATGAAATAAAATCAATACTAAATAATATACATTAAGTGTTATAGATACAAATTCTTAAAAGAAAAATTACTTTTAGGAAGAAAAAGACAGTAAAACTGTACTAACAGTCAACCTGACTCTCAAAGATACCCTTTATTTATTATTTCTAATAAGCATAAAATTTTTAGTATCAGAGCTTTGTAGAATAAGTTTTTAAGAAAATTAAATGTAAAAAGCATCTTGAGAAATTTGAATAGGAGTAGAAAACAGTGTCTTTTTCTGAATATATTAGGGACCCATAAAATCTAGCCATGTATGCAGGCATAAAAATCCCACAAGCAAATGCAGAAGAACAAAAAAATATTAAATCCATAATGCAATAAAATTCCACTCACTGAAGGACCTTGGTAGCATTGATTAAATATAAAATTAAAATTAAGATTGTTTGGATCAAGTAATAAATCATAGAAATAATAAATAATTTAATGAAACTTACTGGTAGAATTGAGATACTATACAGATATTGTTATTTATAACCAAAAAAGTATTAAGGAAAAAAAGCACATCTCTAAAATAGCATATTTATAATAGGAAAAAAGCATATCAATGAATTGTCTATGCAGCTAAATAAAACATAGAAAAAGGACAAGTTCAAAACCCTAGTAAAACACCAAAATAGAAATACTACAAATGAAAGAAGAGAGTAATAAAAACAAAACTAAATAACAATACTGAAGTATTAAATAAAACCTAAAATAAATTTTATGAAAAATTAAAATAAATTACTATTTAATTTAAAAATAAAGAAGAAAACCAAATATTAATATTAAAAAATGAAAAGAATGAATGCATTATCAATGAAAATGAATTCAAAAGAAAGGTATCATTTTGTCCAATTATATGTTAACAAAATTAACAATCTGAATAAAATGAAAAAATATTTATTGAAGGCATAAATATATTCCTGTTTTGTTTTGATTTTTGCAAGGCAATGAGATTTAGTGACTTGCCCAAGGCCACAAAGGTAGGTAATAAGTGTCTGAATTCATATTTGAACTCAGGTCCTTCTTACTCCAGAGCTGGTGCTCTCTAGCCACCCCATAAATGTATTATATAAGAAAAGATCTCCAGGACCAGATGGATTCACAAGTGAATTCTATCAAACATTAAATAAAAATCGAAATCTAATAGTATCTGAACTATTATTTGCTCTTCTTTGAATATTAAGAAAAAGAACCAGAATCAGAAAAAATAAAGGAGTGCAGCTAGGTGATACAGTGGAGAGAACACTGGTCCTGGTACTAGGAAGACCTGTAGATCAAATCCAGCCTCAGCCACGTGATACTTGCTAGCTATGTGACCTTGGGCAAGTCACAAAAACCAAAAAAATAAAAATAAAAAAGGAATCCTACCAATTTCATTCTGTGGCACAGATGTTTTCAATTGTTTTTTATTTCTGAAAGTGTTTGTAAAGACAACATTTTGCATTCATTATACATTTTGAGTTCCAAAAGTTTTTCCCTCCTTCTTTCCCTTCCCTTTTCCTGTGAATTCCAGAAGGATTAAAGAAAGAGGGGAAATGACCAATATCAAACTTGGGCCATATACTTTAAAAATATTGTCTCACTTGATCCTCACAATAAACCAGGAAGGTAAGTCTTACTATTATTAGTCTCATTTTTACAATTTAGTGATTTTTAGAGGTTACATGACTCATACAAGATCACACAACCAGTAAAGTGTGTCCGGTTTTATTTTAACTCATCTTCCTTACTCCAGACCCAGTGTGTGTTCACTGAACCACCTACCTGCCTTCTAATAGCTAAACCTCTGAGTGTTCTAGATAGCTAAGATAATAACCTTTTAAGGAGAGTGTGACATATTGATTGGTATAATTAGTTTCCCCATCTTGGAAAAATCATGGAGCACAATGCCCTTATGTTTGGCTAGCTAAGGCATGAATTCTGTTTGTTCTATGCTATTTGAGTGCAGGCAAAGTCCTCCCAGCACCATGGGTCAAAGCTCCAGACATACACTTTTTGTTAAAACTTTGATTGACATGAGCTTTGAGATTCCAGAATCACCATGAAACCATAATGAGACATCAAAAAAGAATTTCAGAAGAGCATCCTAGTGTTTAGGGAACAAAGGGAAGAGAATCAGGATAAGGGATATCTAGAGTTCAGAATGAACTGGGTCCATTAATTGTGTGTTTAAACATGTTTTAAGTCCTTTGTTTTACCTACTGCAAATTAAGCATAAGCACACCAACCACTGAAGAGAATTATCCAAAATAGCCTTCTACATATTGCATAAACAAGCAGCTTAAAATGGAGATCTTTTTAACAACAAACTCTTAAATAGGAAGTGATCACTAAACAATAAGGGGAAGAGAATTTATTAAGCAATAAAAATGCCTTTACTAAGTACTAATCATATTAGATATTTCCAGTGACATTTTTAAAAATAGACATAGCATAGCAGCTATGAAACAATTTGTTCTGGAGGATATGGGTTAGTATGACATTTTTTTTCAAATTCATAAAACCTCTCACAATCAAACATTTTTCAACTAAGAAGTTGATTAAAAAGAAACTCTCTAAAGAATTTTGTTCCTAGAGGCACTTACTTTTGCTAAATTGTAATTGACTTCACTCAGACTGTAAAGAAAGCAAACAGCCCTCTTCACATTCAAGGACCTTCATCATACGCCTTAATTGAAACCCTATTTGAAATATTCAGGAGAGCATTTGGCTCACACCATAACTATAATATTAAGTCAGAACCATGGATAGTTTTGAAATAACATTAATAACTCCCTTTACACTTTTTTTTTTAGGTTTTTGCAAGGCAGTGGAGTTAAGTGGCTTGCCCAAGGCCACACAGCTAGGTAATTATTAAGTGTCTGAGGTTGGATTTGAACTCAGGTATTCCTGACTCCAGGGCTGGTTCTCTATCCACTGTACCATCCAGCTGCCCCTCCTTTTATACTTTCAAAGATATCTTTATGCATTAGCTCATCTGTTCCTTATACCTTAAATATGAGAGATCCATATTTCAATAATATAAGTAAACTGAGGTTTAGAGGCTAAAATAGTGTGCTCAAAATCTTACAAATGTGCAGAAGCACATCTCAGCTAAGATCTCCTGACTTCAAAGTTAGAACTTTAGGTATGAGTCAGTATATAAATTACTGTGTAATCTCATGTGCATATTCCATTTTTGCATATTATATTTGCCATCAGAACAGAGGTCTACAAGATAATGTACTGAGCCATATCAGGAAGATGAGTTAAAATCAAACAACATTAATCAATAAAACAAATGTGATCAAACTCTCTATACTATATGATATGACAAAGGACATAAATGGAACCAAATGGATAAGAAAATCAATATGAACTGTTATGAGGGATGATAATTTACCTCAATACTTCAGAAAAAATTCTACACACAAACATACATACTTTCTACACTCATCTATGCACTATTCAAACTACTTTTGATGCTTTAGAAAGTATTACGTATACTCTATTACATGAAGAGGGAAATTGTCAGTAAAAGCCCATTGTGAAATGATCAGTCAATGAAACAGAGTTCCTTATTCTAGGAACAGCTAAAATAGTGATGCATTGATTAAAACAATTTCTTTCTGTTAGTGTATTCCATGGACAAAAATAAAGCTTCTTGATGTTATGGGTTGTTTAATTATGTATATTTATATCCACAGTGCCTGTCCAGTGGCTGGGACATAGGAAATGCTTCATAAATTCTTACTTGAAATTTATTGATTGATGTGTGCTTTGAAAGTTATTGACTCCTATCAGACTGATAATTACACCAAGACATCTACTATTTAAAGGAAATTGAAAGCTGAATTTGTGTTCAGTGTCCTATTAGGAATCAAAAAATTTCTTGAAGCTTTTAAATATATAGATGGCATGTGGATAAAAATAAAATTTCCATAAATTTTAGAATTTTTTTGTCATCTTTAAACCTTTAAGAGGAAGACAAATTGCCAAACTGTATCATTAAACAGCATTTCTATCCCAGCATTACTCTAAATGTTAGCATCTTGGGTCCATCCTGTCATCTTTCCCTCGAGAAATAAAATTAAACTTTCAGATGCCTTAAGAGAAAGTGGAGAGCCATGTTAGTGGCCACAAGTGAACTGAAAGATATTATTAAAAATAATTGCTATACAAGTAGCACTACATCAGTCAAACAATAATTAAATAACATTAATCAAATGACTAGCGTGTATTATGTACTGTGGTAATCATTAGTTATGAAAAGAGGAAAAAGTGAAATTATTCCTGTCTTCAGAAATTACATGGGAATGGTGATGCCAACAGATGCTTGAATGGTACATATTAGAAGATATGATCAGAAAAGGACGTAGTAAAAATGATGCATTAAATTATTTATGGAAAGCTGATGCTTTGCCATGTGCTTACTGTGTGTGTGTGTTTTCACAAAATGTTCAAAGATTTGAAGGAAAGATTCCCGAATGTTTTTTATACTTTTAAGGGTATTCTATTGGGAATATGAAAAAGTATCACCTAGGTTGAAAATGTGTGTATGAGTAGCAATCTCTCTTCAGTACCATTTGGGGCAGTACCCACCTCGGTGAGATAGTAAATTCATTGGAATATAATACATTCATTATTTTATACAGATTGTGTCTACATGAGAAAAAAAAGACATTGCTGGTTTTGTTCAGTTATGCCCAACTACTCATGATCCCATTTAGGGTTTCTTGATAAATATCATAGTTGTTTACCATTTCCTTCTCCAACTAATTTTACAAAGGAAGAAACAGATAAATAAGGTTTAATGATTTGCCCCTAGTCACACAGCTAATAAATTTCTAGGGCTGCATTTGAAACTCTTCTCTTTGTGTCTCCAGGCCTGGTGCTCTAGCCACTGTGCCACTGATCTCTTCCAAGAACAGAAAACCTAAGAGAAAATATTCTCTATTCAATCCAATTGAACAAATATTATTGACTACCTATTGTTTTATTTTACTAAATCTAGTTCTCAGAGTAAAGTTATTCAAAGTTATCTTACTAAAATGCTGTTTTTTTGTCATTTGAAAGACCCTTTGAACAAAGAAGATATGATTCAAACCCTGGTTTTTATATTTACTAGTACTAAGGCTCATTCAACAATAATAGTGATGGAATCCAAGTTTTTTTCCTGCTCTTTTGATGACTCAGGAGGCAGAATGTTGGACACAATAAAGAAAACAAACCACTTTTTTGTCATGTGTTAAGTAAGGAGATTGTGCTGCATCATGACTAAGACTCAATTCAACTTGAAAACCATTTGTGTTCTGCCCAAATATTGGGAGGATGATATGTCATAAACATATTGTAGTAATTCCTATATTATGTACTACCAGATAAAATACATGTGACCTTGGACAAATCAGGTTAATCTTATCATATTTCACTTTTCCCATTTGCAAAATGATAGAATATTATTAGGTGCTCATTGAAATCTTTTCCAGATTTAGTTCTATGGTGCTAGGATCCTTGAATTTCTAAACGCTACCTGGAAAAATTAATGGAGGAGTTTTTCATCTATAAACCTTTACCTTGGGAGGTAGAGATAGGAAAATTCGTTATTATAACATTTTAAAGGAATTGACTACCATCATTTAAAAGACATTTATATAAGTTCTAGTGGTGAAGCAAAATCTCTAATCAGATGTGAGTGTTACCTGTGATGCTACAGAAACCAAAGTAAAACAATCTAATTATGTGTAAATGAGGGCACCACTTTCCTAACATATTTTCAACACTGAGTTTATAAGAAATTCTTGTTGCTAGGATGAATTAGTATTTTTAATAGAACTTTTGAATTTCATCCCCCAACATTTAGGAATATCTCTTCTTCAATAAATGAATATTTTGTGTTTATTTTGAATTATTTCTTATTTCTTTCTCTATGCAAATGTTGATTATTAATACCAATTGAACCATAAAAGTGGGAAGTATAAGCTCAAAATAGGTGGTTAGCTTGGTCATGGAGTTGAAGAGAGAATGTTTATAAATATGAGGCCCACCAGATGTTGTTTTGTCAGATCCTAATTGCATCCTCAAACACTGAAGACCTCAAACATTGAAGAATCTTTTTTAAAATCTATAATCACCCCCCTCACACACACAAAATTTGAACCAACTATTCATGCAATGAAAACTAAGTGAATAGAATATGCCTAAAGTCTGAAATGTTACAGCAATCAACAGCATTAGAATTTTGTAAGTGAAATGGGTTTATCTTAGACGATATGGTTTCCTCCCCACAAGTTCAAAGACTGAATAATCATTTATCAGGTATCTTATATTAAGTATTTCATTAAAGTCATGAATTGTACAAGATAGCCTCTGCAATATGAACAAAAAATTAATAGTAAAAGTAGTTTAAAGAATGATATTGAATACATTCATGATAGAGAAGATTGTTTAGTGATAAATTGAATAAAAGGACCAGCCACTAGCATCTTTAGTGTTCCAATAATATCTTTTTTTTAAGACAAGAGAAATTCAGAGGAAGCATCTTCTCATTTTGAATAGATCCTCCAGGTAAAAGACACAGAAAAGGAAGGCATGAGGGTATTTCTGTCTATGTTGATGGGCAGAATTCTTTTGTAGTTAAAATATTAATGAGGAACCTAGATGATAATCTATCAGAAATATTGCAAAAAGAATTTATATTTTGATATGGATCTTTCTGTTCAAATACAACTCTAAGATCCTATTCTCTGTTTACATATAGACAATAATTATTTTAAGTATTCCTGAATTGATAAGATGTATTTCTTTCCATTGGGATACAGAAGGAAATATTGCATCTCAAAAGGAAAATGTAGATTCTTAAATGAAAGGGACTATTTAATTTTTCTTTCCATGTGCCTATAATAAAAGCTTAAAAGGCATTTTAAAAATTAAATTCATTTCTTTAAATGGAAAAAAAGAACACAGTCATTTCATAATTTCTATATCAGGTGATAAATGATCATTAAAAGATATCTGTGATTGTTCTGTTGGATTTGGTTTCTGAAAATAAAGGATCAAAAACTCCCAAAATGACTAAAGGATAATTCTGTGATTATATTGAAGTATGGAATGCAAGATAGGAAATTAGTAAATTGTGGAATCAGAATAACTTGCAATCAAAAGGATCCTGTTAAGTTCTCACTCAGTTCTACCTTGTTTATTCACACATACACTGATACTTTAACAAAAATAAATTGAAAATCATTCCAATTCAACCTGGGGATTCAGTAGTTTCCATATGCCCTTCATTGACCCTAGGGGGTTTTAGCTGCCTTGAATTCCTGAAGACCATTTCCATTCATTTTAAATCTGTCCTTGCCTTATCTCAATGTATAGATACTTCACAGGCATAACTTCTATTCAAGGCCAGCTGAATGATGCATATTAATGCTGTTAGAACTGGATGAGGATGTGTCCCTTATTTTACCCAAAGGGACCCTGATGCTTTTGTGATGGAGAGGCTGGGGCATTGGGAAGTTTCATATGTTTCTTGACAACTGGCAATATTGAATGTGATTATGTAACAACCTGAATGCCATGCAAATTTCTGCAAAGCAGATGAATGTTTTATATATGCAAATGTAATTCATTGGAAGCCCTGCCAAATCCTGTGTATCTTCAGCAAATATAGAACTGATGAAAGATTGCCAACATGGAAAATGAAATAATCCCTTCCTTTAGAGCATTGCACTATGCATATGGTGGGCATTTATTAATATTGTCAGAATCCCTGGGAGGGAGGTGCCAAATTAAGGATCACAGGAGGTGGCTATCTAGCAACAAAAGACTGCTTAATCTGTTGTAATTCTTTTTAGGTCAGATTAGCTCTGGTGGAACTGAGTCCTGCACCCATTATGTCTGTTGACCTGGATTTATCATTCTGATTCCATCCTTTATATTTGTGTATTCTTCTGATCAAAGAATGTCCAAATGTTTGGGCAGGTAGCTCAAGGCAGCACCTTGTCGCATTTCACTTGGAACCATGTTCACTCCCTCTCAAAGGGAGGCTTTGATTTTTGCCATGAGAGGGGATCAAGAAAAATACAAATTTGACCATTCTGTTCTCTCTTGAGGGAATAGTCACTAAACTAGAGTCTCAGTCTCTCTCTCTCTCTCTCTCTCTCTCTCTCTCTCTCTCTCTCTCTCTCTCTCTCTCTCTCTCTCTCTCTCTCCCTTCCTCTCAATATTACCAGTCTAGGTGCATAATTTCTCAAGTATAACAGTTCCTTGCCTTTCTGATCATTGTCCTTTAAAAAGAGAGATGATGGATAGTAATATCTAATTGTCAAGTTTGGTTTTTTCCCACCAAATGCTAGTAGTATGGAAAGCTATCCCAAATAGTAAGTAGTGCTTAAAATCTTCTATCTAAGTAAAGAGAAAAACCTTAATTAGAAAATTTATGGGAAAGAAAATACACAGGATGAATTAGTCCTTTGCATGACAGTGAGATGAGATCTCATTGAATGAAGAGTAAGGACTGCTTTCACCTAAAGGGAAATTCTCTAAGAAAGCAAGAAATCAAGGACATATTGATGACCCACCTTTCCCCACACTTCTGTCATAGACATTTGTTTTCTTTTGTTCTCCTCCCTGGAATCAGTCCTAAAGAAAGTTTGGAAGTTTGCATCTTTCTTGAAGAATAGCATCTCTCCTCTTCAAAGTTAGCTTATTAATACTGTCCCCTCACTCAGGTACACATTTGTTAAGTTTTTCTCCATTAATTTGAACAATCTTATGTGAAATATTTCAAAGTTCACTAGAATTCTGGATTACTTGTGATCTGGAAAAGCTGATCTTTTCTTTTGTATCTTCTTGTAATAAGACATGTTGCTGTTCAGATTCTATTTTGCATCAGCTGTCCATTTGTTTGTAGTAGAGTGGGAAGCACTCAATTTGGAGTCTTGATGACCTGGATTTGAATCCTGATGCTAATAATTAAAATCTGTGTGATCCTGTACAGGTAGCAATATCTCTGGGCTTCAGGATCTTCATATGCAAAGTGATAATATGGGACTACATGAGTTGTAAGGCCTCATTCATGTCTAAATCATATGTCTGTGATTCTCCTTCAGAGGCTCATCAAACTTCCCATTATTCAAACCCCACCTCAGAGCATCTCTGTGATCTTCTGCTAATTCTAGCAATCACCTAAGTATCCTAGACTATGCTCTTGGTGGTTGTTAATTTTTTATGTCCCGATTCACCTAAGAATGAAATATATTATTGCTGTCATTACTCAGATATGATAGACATTTACTTTTCAATTGCTTCTCATTACAATGAAAATGCTTTTATTTTGGAAGTACTCACATTTAAAGGTTGATAGGTGATTACAGGTCATCAAAAAAACTATAAATTACTCTTCATTGATTCATTAGCATCAAATTAAAACAATAGATCTTCAATAAATCATTTTCCTGATATTTGAATGTCTTTATCCTCAAAGCAATTAATTATGACAAGAATATTCTGTGACAAAAAGTCAGGGAAGACTATTAATGGAGAGGTAGAAGTGGAGAAGTATGGAAGGGGAAATCACATCTTTGTCTCTCTATTCTTTTCCATCTTATGCAGGTGAAATTAAGTTAAAAATAAGTCACGTATTGTTTTGAAATTAAAACAAGTAACAATGAGCAGGGTTAGTATCAAAGAGGAAGTGATGTTACTAAACCATGGAAATGTGAACAGGTGTGCTCATTCATTGTTTAGGAAGAATTTTATGGTATTTCTACTCCCTGTCAGGTTTTTTCAGCCAAGATATTTAAACAATAAAGAAGAAGTCAATAGTGTTGGTTTTGATTTTTATGCCTGACATTAGACCACTTCAGATGATTCGGAAGCTAAATTCTTGTAACAAAGAAACCGTAGAGTTCTAGGGTTCTATTTTTGATGGTTGATATTTTGATGAGATTTATCCCATGGCTAGGATTTCAATTTTATTTTTGTTTCTTTTTTTACCACATTTAAAATTGTAACTGGTCCTGTATAACATATGCTACCCTTGTAGGGAATTGACCAGTGATGAACTAAGGATCTTCTATGGCCTTTCTACATTCTTCTCATAATTTCTGAGATTGTACCTGCTTATTTGTAGCATTTAATTACCTAATTTAATCAGGGGATCCTGAAATGTAACCTCATGTGTATGTGAGTAGAAAGGGTAAAGAGGTAATCCCATCTACATTTCAGATGCAGAAATTAAAGCTATCTATACTCATATGAATTAATACTATAAATCACTATTGATTAGAGAAATGCAAATTAAACCAACTTTGAGGTACCACCAGATACTATCAGACAGGATAATATGACAGAAAGGGAAAATGATCAATGTTGAAGAGATTGTGTAAAAACTGGGGCACTTTTGGTAGAATTGAGAACTGATCCATTCATTTTGAATAGGAATTTGGAACTACACCAAAAAGGCTATCACGCTTTTTATGGCCTTTACTCAGTAATACTCCAACTAGATCTATAATACAAAAAGATAAGAAAAAGGACCCATTTATACAAAAATATTAATAGCTATTTTTTGTGATGTCAAAAAGCTAGAAATTGAAGGATGCCTGTGTCTGATTACATATTTGTTCTCTTCTGTGTTTCTAATGAGAGAAGAGAGGTGTGTTTTCTCACTAGGATAGCACTTGTTCAAATGTGTATAGTTAGTTGTGAGTCAAAATTAACTCAAAGAAAAAGTTGACAAAATTAACTTAAATTGGGAATCTTAATAATCAATTGTATGTTCCATGCCTCGATTTGAGGAAATATGAAGATTTCATGGTTTAGGAAATGTTTAAGAGTTGCTGGTGAATTCAAGGTAAAAAGGAATGGACACCTTGAAGTCACTTCCATCTCTAATTATCTCGTTTTTGAACCGACAGGGAAAGAATCCCTATTTGAAAGGGCCAAACCTGGAAGCCTCACCCTGTGGTACACATCCCTTCTGAGTATTTCAGAGGGACTGACACACCAGCTGACATGTTGCTGGAATGTACTAGAGTCATATGTCTATCAATATTTTGATAGACATGACACATTTCAAAAAATGAGGCAGAGCTTCAGGGAGATTCTGAGTTTCACTGTTTAAAAAGAAATTAATTGTGTCAAATGCTTACTACTCAAGTCTTCCCTTCATATTGGAATCTTAGATTTCCAAGAGACTGAATTTCTTCATGTGGGTTTTCTCCAATATTCAGGAGGAAATATTTCAGATTTTATGCATTTGAAAGAACAGTGAATGAAGAAGAGCATGGTGAGTCAATAGCAAAATGATCCTCACTTTCATATATTCTGCCAGCCTTCTGACATCTTCCAACATTTTCTTCTGATTTCAAAGATATAAAAGTATTTGCTGAGTCTATTTGGCTATAGAAGATGGTATTCTAGAGTTTTTGGAGAATGTAAATTGGAAATTTCTAAAAGTATGATGGGGAATCATGGTGGATATGAATAGACTATAACACATCACCTAACAAGAGTTCACAGGACCATCACATAATGCCATGCATTTCGCCTATGTTTGGACTTCTCTCCCTGTTCATCTCCATTCCCTGACTTCACTGGTTTTCTTCAACTTTGACCTACAGTCCTTAAAAGAAGGTCCTTCTGATTTCCCTTATTACTAACACCACCCTTCTGTCATTTTTTCCACTTTAGCATATGTGTGTGTGTGTGTGTGTGTGTGTGTGTGTGTGTGTGTGTGTGTGTAAATGGATCTTTCATATATACTTTAGGGGTTTTTAACTTGAGGTTTACTTTTTAAAAAAAATATTTTGATAACATAATTAATGTCCTTGGTAATATTTTATTTTACTCATTTAGAAACATTATTCAGAGAAATGGTACATAGGTTTCACCAGACTGCCAAAGAAGTAAATTGTTTAAAATGCTAAGAATTCCTGATCTAGGAAGATGAGAAGTAAGAACAGGGTGAAATAAGAACATGGACTTATGGGATTTCTCAAATATTTCCTTTCAAAAAACCTTCAAAGGAATTTAAATAAAATTCTGGAGTGGCAAAACCAACAAAAGAACAATATGTTACATCATTTCAACCCACTACAATTTAGAAAGTCAGGGGAAAAAAAAGGGCTGCCTCAATGGGTAAAGGGGCAGTGAAGTTCCTCGAATGTCATGCCTAGAAAATCAACAATGGGAGCCAGAGCCCCTGCACAGACTAGCAGCAAGGCAATCATCAGTGGGTCATGCCAAGCTTGAACAAACAAACACTGAAGAGAAGACTCTAAAAAAATAAGATTGGCCAAATCTAAAAGGAAACACAAAATCTCAGTGAAGAAAACAATTCCTTAGAAATTATAATTGCCCAAAGGGCAATAAAAATTTGCATGCCCTTTGATTCAACAATATCACTACTGAGTCTATCCCCTGAAGAATTCATTAAAACGATTTAAAAAACATCACTTGAATAAAAATATTCATAAAAACTCTGTGGAGGCAAAGAATTGGAAATCTAGGGGATATCCATCATTTGAGGAATGGCTAAACAAATTGTGGTATGTGTATGTTATGGAATACTATTGTTCTATTAGAAATCAGGTAGGATGGGATTTCAGAGAAGCCTGGAAAGACTTGCATGAATTGATGCTCAGTGAGATGAGGTGATGAGCAGAACCAGAACATTGTACACCCTATCAGCAAGATAGAGTTGATGATCAATCTTAGTGGACTTTCTCATTTCATCAGTGCAATAATCAGGGGCAATTTTGGGATATCTGTGTCAGAGAATGCCATCGCTATCCAGAAAAAGAACTGTGGAGTTTAAACAAAGCCCAAAGATTATTACCTTCAATTTAAAAAAAAAGTAAAGTTGTCTTATGTACTACATAATTTTGCTATCTCTATTATTTTACTTCTTCCTCAAGGATATGATTTTTTCTCTCAGCTCATTCAATTTTTATCGATGTATAGCATAGAAATAATGTAAAGATTATCAGATTGCATTTTGTGGGTCGTAGAAATAGGGAAATAGAAGGTAGGGGAAGATTATAAAATTCAAAACCTTACAAAAAATGATAGGTAGAGGGGCAACTAGGTGACACAGTGGATAGAGCATTGGCCCTGGTGGCAGGAGGACCTGAGTTCAAATGTGACCTCAGATACTTAATAATCACCTAACTGTGTAGCCCCATTGCATTAAATAAACTTAAAAAAAATTAAAAAGAAACCTTAGAATCAACTTTTTTTAAATGATAGGTATAAAATACTATTGTATATAATTAGAAAACAAATAAAATGTTTATATAAATAATATGATTGAGCAAGTTGAAGTTAATGACCAGTGAGACATCAAAAATCAATACAACAAAATTAAAAGATTGACAAAAGAAGACAATATGAAATATCTCATCAGAAAAACAACTGACCTAGCAAATAAATCTAGCAGGGATAATTAAAAAATATTGGTCTATCCAAAAGCCATGGAAAAAAAAGAACTGGGATATCATATTTTAAGAAATTATTTAGGAAACTTCCTTGATATCCTAGAACCATAAAATAAAATAAAAATCAGAAGTATTCATTGTTCACCTCTTGAAAGAGATCCCCAAATGAAAACTCTCAGGAATATTATAGTCAAATTTCAGAGCTTCCAGGTTAAGGAGAAAATGTTGTAAGGAGTCATAAAGTAACAACTCGAATATCTTTGAGCCACAGGCAGGATAACATGAGATTTAATAGCTTCTGTATTTATAGAATGGAAGACTTGAAATATGGTATTCCCAAGCAAAGGATTTAGAAGCATAATTCTTCTGGGAAAATTGTGTACCAAATTTCACCATGTATAAAAGATGCACCTTAAAAATTTGCACCCAAAATTTGAAAAAAATTATTACATAAAGTTATTGAACTCAAGGCTTATTCATCTTTAAATTCAAGGACCTTCTGCTCATAGCTTTCAGGCATCTTTTTGGTGCATGGATGCCTGCTCAGTCCATTCCATTTCATGAAACTGAAGCATCAATTGTGTCCTCCTTTGAAATCATCATTTTCTTTTTTTCTCAGCAATTTCTTCCTGCTGAAGCATCTTTGGGGACACAGGAATTCCAATGGCCCTTTGCTCTTCAATCCATCTCTTCAATTCCCTTTCCAAATCAGGCCATTTTGCTGCCTAGGCTTTTATGACATTTTGCCAGGGTGTTTTCAGTGGGTTTCTTCATCCTGTAGCCAGTCTCAGATTGTTTTCTCAGTTGGAGGAGGACCAAATTGAAGTTCAGCAGTATAATCTCCATTCACTTTTGCAAACTGGATCACTTTGAACTAGAATTCATTACCGTAAAGAAATCTTTTCTGAACCATTTCTGGGCAGAATGTGGCAAAACATCACGTAATATACTGGTAACATATGAGAAACAAAGAGATCAAAGAAAAGTGCAAAAAAGAAGGAAATGCAAGGGAAAAAAAAAACTACAACCATTGTATAGGAAGCTCCCAGTTTTTTGACCCCAAATTTTTTGAGAAAGGGTGCATCTTATACATGGGGAAATATGGTATACTTAAAGAAAAAGAGAATGGATGGGTCAAAGAACAAATTATAGAAGCAATAAGTTCATTAAAGTGAATGAAAATGAGACACCACACAAAAGTTTATGGGATGCTGCCAGAACAGTACCTTAGGTAAAGTTTGTTTTTACTAGGTGTTTATATCAACAGAAGGGAGGAAGAATAGATCACTGAATTGGGTAAGCAATAACAATAGAAAGTAGAGAGTTAACAAATATATACAATAAAATTCCTTGGAAATTCTGAAAATCAAAGAAGAGACTTACAAAAGTGAATGTAAGAAAACCATTGACCTAATTTTTAAAATAGCTGATTTTAGAAGAACCATAGATAAATCCATTGGTTAATTTGATTTAAAGAAGAGAGAAAAAAATTAATCATAGAAAGAAAATTATTGACCCATTTTAATAATGAAAATGATGAAAAAATTTTGATAAAATAGCAAGGAGATGACAGCCATATTATAGTCTGGTGAGATTCATACCAGGAATGCATGGTTGCTTGGTTAAATATTAGTAAAAGCAGTAGCAATATTTATTTATTAATAACAAAATGAATAAAAAGCACCCCAAATTAATAGATGCAGAAAAATCATCAGAGAAAATACAACACTCATTTCTAATAAAACTCTAGAAAGTATAGGAAAATGAATTTTTTAATAAAAAAAGCTAAGTAATATTTAAATCTAAAACCTACAGCAAATATTATTTGTTCTATGGATAAGAGAAAAACTTTAACAATAAAGTCAGGGGTGGAGCAAAGGTGTTCATTATCCTTACCATTACTTAATATATGCTCAAAATGTTAGATATAGTAATAACAGAAGAAAAATAAATTGTAGGAATTAGAATAAACAATGAGGAAAATGAGGAAACAATATCTCTATGCAGATGTATGACTGGTAAATCAGCTAAAAAAACGTTAGTTGAAATAATTTTAGCACAGTTACAAGATGAAAAATAAATGAACATAAATTATCAGCATTTTTGTATATGACCAACAAGATCCAGTGGTGAAAAACACAAAGAGAAATTCCATATTGTATAACTATAGACAATTTGAAAGACTTGAGATTATTCTTGCCAATAGAAATCCAGGAGTTATAAGTATACAGTTATGAAACATTTTTCATAGAAATAAAGGCAAATCTAATAAAGTGACAAAAATATTAATTGCAAATGGTAGGCTAAGCCAATATAATAAAATAATAATTTTATATTGATTAATATACATTTCAGTGCCATGCCAAACTACCAAAATTATTTGATAGATTTAGAAAAAAATAATAAGAATTCTTTTTTAAAAAAGGCCAAGAAAATCAAGGGAATGAAGGAAAAAAAATGTAAAGGAAAGAGGCTAACCATATGAGATTTTTAACTGTATTATAAAAGAATAATTATTACAATAATTGGGGACTGGTTAAAAAATAGAGGGGCAGATCAGATGAATTGAATAGGTACATAGTACATATTATAAAATCATCATAGTTGGGAGACTACCTGCCAGTGAAGCCTCAGAAACTTTAGGAAACAATTGCAAAACCCTTCTCACACAAATAAAAAGATTTAAATACCTGGGCAAATATCAACTGCTCATAGAGTGAGCTCATATAATAAAAGTGACAATTCTACCTAAATTAAACTACTTATTTAGTGCCCTACCAATCAAAATTCCAAAAAATTACTTTCATGAGTTAGAAAAAAATATAAGTAAATTCATCTGGAAAAATAAAGTCAAGAATTTCCAGGGGTTTAATGAAAAAAAAAAGTACAAAAGAAGGTGGATTAGCCCTTCCACATCAAAAATTATATTATAAAGCATCAGTCATCAAAACTGTTTGGTATTGTCTAAGAAATAGACTAGGTGCAAAAGAGATAACAGGAAATGATTATAATAATTTGATTTTTGACAAACCCAAAGAGTCCAGCTTTTGGGATAAAAACTCTCAGAACAAAACTGTTGGGAAAATTGGAAGTTAGTATGGAAGAAACTTAGATTAGACCAGCACCTCATATCCTATACCAAGATAAGATCAAAATGGATAGAGGATTTAAACATAAAAAAAATATTATAAGCAAACTAGGAAAACAACGAATAGTTTACCTGTCAGATGTATGGAAAGAGAAGTGGTTTATGACCAAGGAAGAGATGCAGAACATCATTAAAAACAAACTAGATAATTTTGTTTATCTTAAATTAAAAATGTTTTGCAGACAAAACCACTGTAAACAATATCAAAAGAAATGTGCTAAATTGGTAAATTATTTTTGCAACAAGTATTTCTGGCTAAAATATTTAGAGAACTGAGTCAAGTTTATATTAAAAAAAATAAGTCATTCCCCAATTGGCAAAAGGTCAAAGGATATGCAAAGGCAATTTACAGATGAGGAGATCAAAGCAATCCATAGTCATATGAAAAAATTGCTCTTAATCATTGCTTTTTAGAGAAATGCAAATTAAAACATCTCTTTGGTACCACCTCACACCTCACTGGCCAATATGACTAGATAGGACAATGATCAAAGTTGAAAGCAATTCAAGAAATCTGGAACACTAATACATTCTTAGAAGAGCTGTGAACTCATCCAACCTTTCTGGAGAGCAATTTGGAACTACAGGCAGTGGGCAATGAAAAGTGCATACCCTTTGATCAGCAATACCACTACTGGGTCTATACCCTGAAGAGATCATGAAAAATAGTAAAAACATCACTTGTACAAAAATATTCATAGGAGCTCTGATGTGGTGGCAAAAAATTGGAAATTGAGTGAATGTCCATCAATTGGGGAATGGCTGAACAAATTGGGTTATATGTACATTATGAAATGCTATTTTTCTATTAAAAACCTGGAGGGATAGGAATTCAGAGAAGCCTGGAAGGATCTGTATGAATTGATGCAGAGTGAGATGAACAGAACCAGAAGAACATTGTATACCCCTAACAGGGATTGATGTCAATCGTAATGAATTTTCTCATTCCATCCATGCAACAATGAGGGACAATTTGGAGTTATCTGCAATGGAGAATAATATCTGGATCCAGAGAAAGAATTGTGGAGTTTGAACAAAGACTATTACATTTAATTTTTTAAAAGTTATTCTATTATGTAATTTTGCTATCTCTTATATTTTATTGTTTTTTCCTTAAGGATATGATATCTTTCTCAACACATTCAACTTAGATCAATGATTAGCATGGAAACAATTCAAAGACCAATAAACTGGCTTCTGTGGGGAATGGGGGAGGGAAGTAAGATTAGGGGGAAAATTGTTAAATTAAAAAAATTAATAAATAAATTAAAACAAAAAGAAAAACAGCTTAGTCAAGGAGATCTAAAAAAATGCCAAAGAAAATAACATGTTAAAAACCAGCATAGGTCAAATGGATAAAAAAAAGAAAAAGAAAAAAGTCATCCTAGCAGTCTTATATTTGTTAAACACAAAGATCTAAATTTGGGGGCAAGAATTTCAGTGTTTGACCAGGAAAAACTGAAACAGACAGAAAATTATAGACCAATGTCTCTGATGAATATTGATCAAAAATCTTAAATAACATTTTATCAATGTGACTACAGCAAGTTACTGCTAGGATAATGCACCATGATCAAATAGGATTTGTATTGAGTAAACAGGGATGTTTCAATATTAGGAAAATCCTCAACATCATTAAGCATATCAATAGCAAAACAGAGAAATCACATGATTAGCTTAATGGATGCTGAAAAAGCCTTTGATAAAATGCAACCTCCCATTCCTATTAAATACACAGAAAGTTTAAGAATAAATGGAGTTTTCCTTAAAATAATAAATAGTATAAATCTAAAATTATCAACAAATATTATCATTAACAAATATTCTATTGAAAAGTAATGGTGCCCATTTTCGCCATTGCTATTCAATATAGTATTAGAAATGCTAGTTGTAGCAATAAGAGAAGAAAAAGAAACTGAAGGAAGCAGAAATGGCCATGAGAAAGTGAAAGTTTCACTCTTTGAAGATGATATGATGAAATACCTAGAGAACCCAAGATAATCATCTAAAAAACTCCTTGAAACAATAAATTCAGCAAAGTAGCAGGATATAAAATAAGCCCACATAAATCATCAACATTTCTATAAATGAACAACAAAGCCAAGAGCAAGAAATAGAAAAGAGAAATTCCATTTAAAATAACTATAGACAACATTAAATACTTCGGAATCTACCTTCCAAGATAAACCTAGAAACTGTATGAATACAATTATAATGCACTTCTTATCCAAATAAAGTCAAATCTAAATAACTGAAAAATATCAAATGTTCATCAATGAATCAAGTTAATATATTAAAAGTGAGAATTCTATCCAAATTAAATTTCTTATTCAGTGTCATACCAATCAAATTGCCAAATAACTACGTTCCTGAGCTAGAAAAAATAGTAACAAAATTCATCTGGAGCAACAAAAAGGCAAGAATAGCAAGGGAACTGAAGAAAAAAATGTAAAGGAAAGGGATCTAGCTCTCCCATATCTAAAACTATACTATAAAGCAGAAGTTATCAAAACTATCTGGTACTAGTTAAAAAATAGAATAATGAATCAGTGGCTTAGAATACATTCGTAAGAAACTACAGTCATTGATTACAGCAATCTACTATTTGACAAACCCAAAGACATTAACATCTGGGATATGAACTTACTATTTGACAAATTGTTTTGTGAAAACTGGAAAATAGAATGGCAAAAACAAGCAAAACCCTTTTTAATTTAATATAATCAAAATCATTCATTTTGTAGTTTATAATGTGCTCCAAATCTTAATCACTCACCCCTCTCTTTCTTGTTGTGAAGGGAGCTTTGAAGGTTTAGAGGAATCAGTATTTCTTTCTTCCTTTTTTTCTCTGGTATCCATCAGAATACAATGTCCTAGATCCCAATTATTTCCAAAAGATAAAAGGAATTCTGAATAGCTATCAGTAATATGTTAGTATTTATACAGACAATGGAATGTTCTTTATCCATGTATGCTTTGGAGACCTACATGTAACTTTCTCTCTGAGAATCATGTTCTTTCCCAATAAACCTATCTTCATTTTTGGATCAGATCAAGATAGTTTCAACAGCTATATAAATCAGATGATATGGGGTTCTTCTGAAAACTATAATCCTCTCTCATTAAGACAGGTAAAATAGGGATGGAGTTTTAAAGTATGAGTCAGTCCAATCAATATTAAAATATTTAAAATAGTGTATTTAATGTGGAGGGGAAAATGACAAAAATTCTTTATGGACTCTTCTGGGGATTGTCTGGGGACAACTAAGAATCTGATTGAGGAATAGCTGGAAGGGCCATACCTATAATACAAACTCCATGGTACTTAGACTTAGGCTGGGAATGGTAGAGGATTAATTGACTAAAATGATTCTGAATGAGGTGATTTTTTTCTAATTGCCTATTTCTGTTCTTGACATCAGGGTCAGCACTGTGAGCCCCATAGGTCCCTGAGCTCTCTCTGTCATTGAGCTGTCATGCTTTTGTAAGTTTGCCCCAGGGAGCAGATCTTTCTCACAAACTCCCCTTATGAATAATAGTCTTCATAATTAGTATCATTAGAGAGACTCATCCATGGTTTAGGCAGAATCATATCCTTGAGACATCTCTACTTTCTTTAAAAAAGAGTTAAGGAAATCAGTTCAGGACAATAAGAGAAGTGTAGCATGATATGCTGATCAGGGGAAAAATGAAGATTCTTATCAGAGATATGAATTGGGATTAAAGAAATTTAAGATTATAGTGATAATGAAATTTCTGGTTTACTTTTTAATAAGTAACTTATTTTTTTTTTTACAAATTTTTTAACTGTCTTTAGTGATTAGGTTTGAGAAGTATTTAGTAAATGGTTGCAATGATCTAGTTCTGTAACATAGATTTGAGAATAACAAAGATAAAAATATAACAATTCATTCTTTAGAAATCTTAAATTCTCATTGAATAGTAACTTTACCTATTGTTGTTTGTCTTTCACTTTTAAAGGGGACTAAAAGCATCCTTCTTGACATAACTGTGAATTGATTTTAAGGGAGGTAGAGTTGGGCAAAAGCTTCAGTCTCATTCTTCCAGAGTCACTAAATTATAGTGGCAAGATAAATGTCAAAACCACTTGTGATGGTTCAGGATGCAGTGGATAACCTTGGCATCTTTGGTAGCAGATGAAGCTCTAAACAACCCACATTACCTACCTCAGCGTCCTTCAAATTGTTCTATTCTGTTCATTGTTCAGTGAAGTCTTTACATGCTTGGTGTAGACATTCCTCTAACTCAACTGAAAGATTGACACCCATTGGTCACCCTCAACCGGATTTAGTCTGTCTGTCAAGATAGTCCTGCTTGGTTGTGTTTGCGAAGAAAGACACCAAAGCTGGATGAGAAATCAAGAAAAGGTCTCACACTAGAGGTGCCTGAACTCTTAAAGGTAAATTTAGATTTCCCTATGCATATTTTACTCATGTTAATTTCTTTTTTGTCATGAATTTATTTATTTTTATTCCCAACTAACATGAAAAAATAGTTTTGGAAAATTCTTTTTTGTAACATATTGACTTCCTCACTATTTGTCAAAAAATTGCTTGGAAAACTGGAAAATAGTGTAGCAAAAACATGGTATAGATACACAGCTCACAAAAGATCAAAATAGGTACGGAATTTATACACTGAGTATGGCAGAAACTAGGCATAGACCAACATCTCACACCATATACGAAGGTAAGTTTGGAATGAAAGCAGGATTGAGACATAAATGGTAATATTATAAGCCAATTGGGAGAACAAGCAATGGTTTACTTGTCACTTCTATGGAAAGGGGAGCAGTTTATGATCAAATTAAGAGAATCAACAATATTATAAAAATCAAACTGGATAATTACATTAAATTAAAAAATTTCACACATAAAACCCATTGCAAAAAACATTCAAAAGAATGTAGTAAATTGGAAAACAGTTTTTATGAATAGTGTTTCTGACAAAGCACTCCTTTCTAAAATAGATAGAGAACTGAGTCAAATTTGTAAAAAAAAAAAAGTCATTTTCCTATCGATAAATATTTGGTCAAAGGAAATTGAAAGGTAATTCTCACATAAAGAAATCAAAATGATCTTTCATATGAAACACTGCTCTAAGTCATCATTGATTACAGAAATGCAAATGAAAACATCTCTTAGGTACCACCTTACACCTCTTAGATTGACCAATTTCTAGTCATCTAGAAAAGAAAATGATTCTGTTGGAGAGGAAGTGGGAAGACTGGGACACTAACACATTGATGGTGGAGTTGTGAACTGATCCAACCATTCTGGAGAGCAATTTGAATGCCCAAAGAGGGAATAAGAATGTGCATACCCTTTGATCCAGTAATACCATTACTAGGTCTGTATTCCAAAGAGATTATGAAAATAGTTAAAAATCCAATGTGTATCAAAATATTTATAGCAGTGCTTTTTGTAGTGGCAAAGAATTTGAAATTTAGGGAAGTTAATCAATTTGGGGAATGACTGAATAAACTATAGTTTATTGTGTGATGGAACACTATTGTTCCTTAAGAAATCAGGAGGGACAGGATTTCATAAAAAAAAAACCTGGAAAGACTTGTATGAATGGATTCTGAGTGAAATGAGCAGAACCAGAAGAACACTGTACACCCTAAGAGCAACATTAGTGTGATGATCATCTATGATGGACTTTTCATTTTAACAGTATAAAACTCAAAGTTAATTTTAAGGGGAAAACACCACCCAAATTCAGAGTAGACACTGTGGAATTTAAATGAAGACCTAAGTTCATTATCTTCAATTTTTAAAGTTGTCTTATGTATTATATCATTTTTTCTCTCTAATGTTTTCTTCTGTTTAGATCTGATTCTCTCATAACAGGATCAAGATGGATGTATGTTTAGTATGGTGATAAATATAGAGTTTATATCAGATTGCTTTCTCTCAAGGGGAAGGGAGAGGGAATGGAGGGAGGAAGAAAAATATTAAACTCAAAACCTTACAACAACATTGTGAGGTGATCAACTCTGAATGATACATCTGCTCTCAGCTGTTCAGAGTTAGGACAATCCTATTAGACTGGCTATGGGCAATGCTTTTCCAATCCAAAGGAAGACAAAATAAAATAAAACAAAACAACCAAAAAACATCCTTCAGAATCTGAGGAAAACCACATTCACTTTTTGAAAGATGTCACTTATGTATTTCTTTCCCTTAATCCTAATTCCTCATACCAAAAATGGCTATCCTATAAACATGCTTAACACAAATCTGTTAGTACGATATTAATGTGACTGTTCACCACTGAGGGAAGAGGGGTGGGAAGGGAGGGTAAAAGGAAATTTTGTAACTTAGAAATATTCATAGTTATATCAATGAATGTTAAAAAATACTTTCATAACAGGTATTTGGAAAAGTAAAACATCAATAAAAAACTCAAAACCTGGCAAAAATAGACTGGAAAAACAACTGTTGCATGTGGTTGGAAAAACAAATAAAATATTTAACTGTTGGATCTATGGAAAAACAGGAATGTATAACCAAACAAATAGTAGAGTACATTATAAATTGCAAAATGAATGATTTTAGCAATAAAATTAAAAAGTTTTTTCAATATTAAAACTAATGCAGGCAAGAATAAAAAGTAAACAGAAAGATGGGAACCAATTTTCACATTTAGGGGTTCTGATAAAGGTTTCATTTTTAAAATATCTAGGGAATTAGATCAAATTTATAATATTACAAGTCATTCCTGATTTACCAAATAGTTGAAGGATATGAATAAACAATTTTCAAACAAAGAAATTAAAGATTTATATAATCACATGCAAAAATGCTCCAAATCATTTTTGATTAGAGAAATGCAAATTAAAACAGCTAATGAGGTACCACCTCAAACCTATTAAATTGGCCTGAAGTATCAAAATACCTAAGAGGGAAAATGATCAATGTTGGAGAGGTTGTAGGAAGATTGGGGCATTAAGGCACTGTTGGTGGAGTTGTGAAGTAATCTAACCATTCTGGGGAGCAATGTGGAATTATGTCCAAAGAGTAATGTAACTGATCATACTCTTTGACCAGAAAAGTTTGGAAAGACTTATATGAACTGATGCTGAGTAAAATTGTAAAAAACAGAAGAACATTATATACACTGATAGCAATATTATGTGATGATCAGCTATGATATTTTCTTATTCATTTTAGCAGTACAATAAAGAAAATTCTAAGACTGTCATGAAAAATACCATCCATATCCAGAGAATGAACTGTGAAGTTTAAATTCAGACTAAATGTTACTATTTTCCATTTTTAAAAGTGTCATATGAATTAAGTCATTTTTTTGTCTCTAAAGTAATTCCTAGGAAAGCCACACATGTGGCATGGAGCTCCAGTGAAGAATTTTAGGGAACACATGGACAAGTGATGTCAGGATGAGTCAGTGTGGATGTGTCATTAATGTAATTAGAAGGCCACATAAATGAGATCACAGCTCTATTGAGGTTCTGAGTTTAAAATAGCTTCTAAATCTCAGCTCTCCAAGACCTGGATATATTCAAGTCATGATGAAAGACAGTATGAGGTAATTTACAATTCATTGACTTTCTATTAACGATGGCTGAAATCATTCATATAGTTTCATCCTTTACTTCACTGGAGGGTGATAATGTGGAATTTGTAGTCACAAGAAGTGGAAATATGATTTAACAATGGCTAAAAGTTTTCTATCCTAATACTTCAAAGACTCCCTGAAGTTGTTGGCTAATTTTGTGCATAGTGTTATTTATGACACTTTTCTCAAGACTTGTTAAATAAAATCATCTCACTGAACTAATTTTGCAAGAAGTAGCATCAGGTAGTAGAGAGTAGAATGAGTATTGTTCTTATCAGAATGACTATTTGGTATTCAATAATCTTTTTTTAAAATCTTGTCCATCAATTTAATTGCTCTGTGTCTTCAATTTCATTTAAAAGAGGACAGTAATAGTTTAAGTATGTATATCCTGGAGTTTTTTTTTTTTTTAAGGAAAAGCCCATTGTAATTTTTAGATAGCTTTAGAGGGTGAATTACTATAATTACAATAATAATAATAATAATAATAATAATAATAATAAATACTACCACTGTTACTGCTATTGCTACTACTAATACTGCAACTGCTATTACCATTGCTGCTACTATCACTATTACTACTACTTTGCTTGTCCAGAATAAATTTTGACTGCAATCATATAAATTAAAATGTATTCCAGAACTGGAAGGCACCCTTGATGTTTAACTAAGACTCAGGGTAAGCGACTTGTCCAGTTTCACAGTACTTTCAAGTGTTTGAAATGGGTCAGACTGTAACCACCATGTCATGGATTATATGGTCCCAAAGTCACTTACAACACTCAAAATTAATTTCTATTATGAAAAATAATATTGAGACTATAATGCACACTGACCTTAATTTTTTTAGAGAAAGTTTTATTGTGGAGAAGGTATTACTCCCCTTCTCACCCTCACCAACACTGTAAGCAACAAAAATAAAATATTATGCGGTACTAATCAGAATAGGTTTCAAATCTATGTGGCAACTTTCTGCAACCCTGTTCATCACCTCTCCAAGGAAATTTGGTAAATGCATTTATTTCTTTATTTCTTCTTTGGTGGCAAGATTAGTCATTGTAGTTATGCTGTACTTGGCTTAATTAACCTTGTATGAGAATAATTATTTGTGAGCATTTGCTGCTTTCAACAGTAAAGTGTTAAGCTTTGTGGGGGGGCAGTGGGGAGACAGAAGTATAAGATATCTTCTTCAGCAGCAAATTTTCAATCTAATTGAAGAGGCAAAAGGAAAGCTGACATGCACTCTTTTTTTAATTCAACAAATGTTTTTCAAGGGATTACAGTACACTGGGCTTATACATTCAGGATAATTGGAATGCCTTTCTCTCCTTAAATGTATTTTGAGCCCATACGTACACTTGCCATTTTCCCTAGATTGATTGAAAGCTCCTCAAGTTCAGGATCTATTTAATTATTTTTTGCATTCTCAGAATCTATCAGAGTCTGGTATCCATAGGGTTTCTGTTAAATCTATTGATTAATAGGTTGACCTATTCTTTTAGTAATAGTCAGCTGTCATGGGTGTAATTATTAAAAACAAATCTATCCATAATGTTAATCAAAACTATTATGAGCGTGTAGGGCCAGCTTATATGACATTCTGTATTTATAGTTCTAGAATTTTCTGTTATTAAAGGGATAATAGCTTTAAAATACTTAAGTGTCCTACATATGAACAACAACAGAAAGAAAACTCAAGCTAGATTGGTTAAGAAAATTGAAACACCCCAAAAGACAAAGCAGGACAATGCCATCAGCTTTGAGAATAAACCCAGTGCATGTCTGGAATATCTAATACACACGTTCCTGTTTGCCTTTCTTCTTTGTTGGTAACAGACACAGTGAATACTCAATAGATCCAGAACTTACCTGGGGAGATGATTTAGCAAAGGCTCCAAGATGATTGACAGATTTGAGTTGCAGTGAATTGGTTGATGAAGAGATGATCTATTCTGTTGACCTTGAGTTGTCATGGAAATATCCTGGTGGAATTTGGAATGGGTAAAATTGCTGACTCAGAGTCTCATGATTATAAATCCCCCTCCCTCCAAGGAGTATGATTGTTCACCAACTTAGAATATGAAATTAAATTGAAATTCACTTTAATGAATTTGCTTGAATTTCTAATATATTGAGAAAGAACTGTTCAGCTAAAGTTACAATATAATCTGTGGGAGACATTTTTTAAATGTTCCCTCAATGAAGATAAACTGAACAATAATATCAAATAATTCTGCTTTATTAAAATCTTTGCTCTAGTGAAAACCCTTCATGGCATTCATGTTTTCATGTTAGGGAGCAAGTTTATCACCTGATTAATTGGGATATCAGAAGGTTGCATGAAGGGTAGTAGAAAGAATGGAAGAGTTCTGAGTCATATTTAGAAAAAAACAAGTTTTTTTGGAGGTTTGCAACTTATTAAATGTGTGATTTGGACAAATAACTTCAACTCTATGAACCATACTTTTTTACATCTTTATATTTCATCTGTGATGATACTTCTATTACATAATGTCCTCAGAATCACTATTTAGGTTCAAAGCCTTCTGTGGGGCTAGGTCAAAGCTGACCATCAGCTAATATCCATTGGAAATGATTTTTATGAACCCCCACAAATGTTTGGTTTTGGGGTCTGTTATTGGACACACTGCAAAGCAAAATTATTTAAAGAAGTATTGTAAGATAACTTTGGCAAAATTTCCCCATAAATATATACATAACCACTGTAAAGAATCATCATGTGAAGAAAGCACCCACATGAGAAATTCAAATGTGGGAGATATATGTGCATTCTTCCAATGATACAGAAACCCCAATGACTTCTAGTGATAACTCAATTCTTCTCCCACTAGATATGGCTCTTATTGGACATGGTGTTTTTAATGGACCTTCCTCTCCCAGGAATCACATTTATGCATTACTAGACTTTGTAGTCTATCCAAGAAATTCCTGCTGGCACATTTCTCTGCTGTTCTCAGGATCTTTTTGCTAAGTTCATTTGCTTCTATTATTCTTGGTTCTCATCTGTTCAGAGCCACCCATACTATCTCAGATTCAGTATAGTGGAATATGCCAGTTGGACTTTATTCCTAATTAATGTAGGGTTAATCCTTTGGTTAAAAAAATTAATCTATATTAAAATGAAAGTAAAACATGAGGGACAGTGTTCACAGACAACTTAGATATTTAGTTGGCTCTTTTTTTCTTATATTCTATGGGGTAGATGCTATCATGATCTCTTTTTTACAGTTGCAAAAACTGAGACAGCAAGAATTTAAATGATTGTCCAGGATCTCACAACTAGTGTGTAATTTAAGCTGAATTTGAATGCAATTATTCCTTATTTAAGCCTACTTTGCTATCTGCTGTGTCTAGCTACTACTATACGGGTCCCCTCCCTCTCTCCCTCACCAAATAAATAAAGAAAACTTGAGGATTATATTTTTAACCCATCAGTTTAATGGACAACTTTAATAGTTGTTTTTTTTTTTTTAGTTTCTGATGTCAAAGTCAGAAAGGAGAAGCACAATGAATGTAAATTATCAACATGCAATTTCGAAGTTACCTAAATTGAGTTGGAAAATTGGAAACTTATGTTGCAATAGAAACACCTCTATTATATAGTTTAGCCTTAATTTTTAAAATTGAAAAGCTTACAAAACAAGAGTTTATAAATGCAAGCACCCCAAAATGCTTCAAAGGACCTGAAGTAAATACTGTGGTAGATTAGAAGAAATAATGACAATATCATTCCATTTCCATCCTTCTTTAAGGAGAGATAATCTCCTAAATTTAAATTCTATTTAAAGAGAACAATGGAATATCAATGAAAGCTTCATGAAGTGAACCAAACAAATAAGGGCTGATTCTTATTAAGAAGTTTCTGCCAAGAAAAATTATAGTTTTATATTTTACTATTTGGATGCATCTATTTTGATTTAATTGTCAAAATATGTCAATCACAGAAAAACAAGGAGTTAATGTGATTTTTCTGTGACAATTCTTTTCTGCCCTTCCCCTTAATTATGGCAGCATCTGGAGGGGAGACCAATTTTGTCAGGGGTCCAGGCCTCTCTAATTAAGGAAGCTGCCAGCTGGTTTCATTACCCAGATGGACATTGCATTGTCATTGCAGGAAACTGAAGAAATGTGTTAGGATGAGTTTTAAGTGAGCCCTTCATTGTCTTGCACTAGGGTCTGAATCTGCTTTGCCAGGATTTAAATGGGAGAGTCTTTGGTGAGTTGGTTGGATAAACTGAAGTTGCTCTCAAAAGCTAACTGATCAGGCAGCTGTTTCCTCAGTTATTCAGTTGAACTTTTAGGAAATCTGATGATTATCATTGCTTTCTCACCATGGAGGCTATTCAACCTAAAGCCTTTAATTATCAGTCATGAATTCATCTAATTTGAGATATCAATTCATTTCATTCATTTTCTCAATGTTGAATGAAGTTATCCTTTATCTTTGTTCATTGTGAAAAAAGACATAATTCTTACAAACATCAGTTAGGTACTTAAAAAAGCATTGAAAAAAATCAAACTACAATGAATAAAGCCTTTTGTTAAAAGAAAATATTACAGGGCAGCTAGGTGGCACAGTGGATAGAGCACTGTCCCTGGAGTCAGGAGTACCCCAGTTCAAATCCGGCCTCAGACACTTAATAATTACCTAGCTGTGTGGCTTTTGGCAAGCCACTTAAGACCATTGCCTTGCAAAAACCTAAAAAGAGAGAGAGAGAAAATATTACAATAAATGAATTATGTTCTCTATTTCCTTCACATGACAGATGGAAATGGAAACTGCTTTTGGTGAATACTCTCATTATTGTTCTTTTTAAATAGTTGAAATGATTCTGATATTAGCTGAGAGAATCAGGTTTGCTAATGACCTTGATAGGCTAAGTTATTGACTTGAAACAGATAAGATGAAATTTTGTAGAAACTACTAAGTTTGGAATCTAATAACCAATTTTATAAAATGAGAGAGATGGCTAGAGGATAATATGTTTGAAAAATTCTTGATGTTTTGTTGGACTTCATGTTAAATAAATTAATGATATGAAGCTAATACAAACAAAACATATTAAAAGTAACGTTCTGTTCAATATTAGGGATGAGTGCCAATGATCTGGATGCATCCTAGGAACTTTGTTCAGTGAAGTGTGCATGTTTTAGGAAGGATGTTGACAGTCTTGAGTTTATTCAGAAGATACTGACTAAGAATTTGAAAGTCCAAAATCCTTGGGCCATAGCAGGATTAGCAGAAGTGAATGGAAAACATTAGCACAGAGAAGAAAATATACAGATAAGTCATGATCTCTTTTTTAATTATTTGAAAAATTATTAGATTTCAGAGAGGCTAGACACTAGAGGAAAGTACCTAGAGGGAGTGTGTAGAAGTTACAAAGAGACAAATTTTGACTTGAAATTCAGGGGGAAATATCTTTTTAGTAATTTAGTAATTAGAAGTGTTTAGAAAACCAAATTAACTTGTTTGGCAATGTTTGGATTTCCCCCTTTTTCAAGATATTAGGGCAATGCTTGGATAATCAATTTTGGGGTGTTTTTTTGAACTAATTTTTGTTCTAGTCTGCAGCTATAGACTCTGAGGTCTCTTCCAAGAATAATCTATGATAAGAGATCAAATATTTTTACAGGGTTATACTGTAGTAAGTAAACTAATGTCAGGCTAGTATACTACTAAATTTGAAGTTAAGAAACTTTATTGAAGTCTCGTTTTTGATGTTTAAACTTTGTCTGAATTTTAGCAACTCATTTACCCTTAATAAAATATGTCCCATGCTATCAAAGTGTGGATTATGATAGGTGAAAATTATGGGATCATTACATTTATCAAAATTATTTACAAATAATATGTCACTTGATCTTTTCAGCAACCTCATGATTACTGCTCCTAGGATTTTAAGTAAATTGCATTGAAGTCTTTTAAATCATATTGCAGAATAAAATGAATTGTTTATGTGACACTGTATGTACTTTCAAACCTATCTTTAGAATTAAAATTCTTAAGCTGAGGTTTGTGGGTTTCACAAGGTCTCTGGAACTTTAGAAAAAGTGTTGATAACCTGGAGGTTATTCAGAGGATAGTGATCAAGAAGGTGAAAAACCAAAAATCCTCATTCTGTAGGAGGGTTAGTATAAGTAAATGGAAAGGATTATGTAGTTGTGATTTCTCTTTAATTATTTGAAAATTCTGTCACATGGCAGAGTCAGACTTGTGAAGTGCATGGTGCAAATATTTATTTTGTTAGAGTTACTTTTGAAGTCATATATACATGTACATTTATATACAGATTGCATTTCAAAACATCATTATGAGGTTATTCACTGGTCTTCTCAGGGATCAGTAACACAGAAAAAAAGTTAATATCCTTGCTGTCGAGTGATAGTTAGAATTTCAGAGATATGGAGCAAAAATTTTCTCAGAATGTTCTTAAGATTAAAAGTTCAGTACTTACCAGAAAAACTGTCTACCAACCACTGAAAGCTATATCAAATACTGACACTGGAAACAATGCATCTAGTGAAGAGGCTTTTATGAAATAATAGGTGCTAACCTGGTTGCCTCCCAAAGTGAACTGGGGAAGCAACACATAAATCAACCTATATCTGGAACACTTTCTGTAACACTGCTGATATAGTCTTTGAGTTTTCAAAACAAGATGCCATACCTAGAGCTGACAAAGTTCTTGAATGAGTCTAGCCACTTAAAACCTCCAAAGATATCCAGGCTAACCAAATACTGTCACTTGTAATACTCATAATAACATAAATAGTCTATGAGATGCAACCAAAACAAATCATCATCACACTTTCACACAGCATCCCAGCTGAATCCACCATTATCTTGTTAAACATAGACAACATTCTTTATCTCTGCTCTATTGCTTAGTGATCAAACTGATATGAGTTTTTATAGTCATTCACAAAAATTAAGCACCTACTATATTAGTCATGGGAAGAAACAAAAAGAATAAAACATGATCCACACTTAGGTGGAGTTTATGAAGAGGTATTTGTGATATGAAGGTGTCCTGTAATATTCAAGAAAAACCTGATTTGAATATTTTCAAAAAATATTATTTGAGCAGTATAACCAGTAAGGTTTCATTTTGCCTATCAAATTTCAATTCAAATGCTTATATCATTTAAATGGAAATACTCCTATACATAACAAACTAGAATTTTGGCTTAATTTTGATAGGAAAAGAATTTAGCCAAGAATGTCATGGGTTCTGAAGTTTTCTGTTTCCTTTCTATTGTTTTTCTTCTGCAAATGTTATAAAAATGACTTTTTTGTTTTGACTTTTTTTTAGCTGATTTTTAAGGTTATGTTGGGATTCAATAGAGATGTCAAACAACTGGTTGATAGCCCAATGAGTTGCTATGGAATTATGCACTATATATTCCTAATTAAAGTCTTCTAATATAGAATCATGATAAAATTGTTAAGGAAGTTCAAACTTTAATCTTCTTGGTTGAACATTTCTTTAAATGTAATTTTACTAGTCCCTCACATTTGTCACAGAATTTTTGTAGTCTAGTCCCTGAATTAGAAAGAACCTAAATCATCTCAGGCTTCATTTTCTAGCTATCTTTTACAATAGATGTTCTCTTAGGAAAACAAACTTCTGTATTTTTTTCCAATAGCAGCAGACTATAGCCTCCTAAGTATGTTTTTCTTTTAAGTATGTTTTATTCTCATTTTTAGTATATATTTTTTAGGTTAACTGAAACATCTGAAAGGAGTTTGCAGGGTATCAGAGGAGGGAGAAGGTAATAATATTGCATTTTTACCTACAGTTGTTGCCTTATGTATTTGCTAATTTAGATATCACTTGAGAGACCTCTGCCTCTCCCCCTCCCTTCTGAAAATATTAACTCTTATTCTTGCAGGGTATCAATAATAATGAGCAAAAATGAAGGGTTGGATTAGGGGTGGGAGACAGTTCCTATGGGTGGGTTTCGGTATTTGCTTATTCATTCAATTTCCAGCCTCCATTAACCCTAAGACTTAAAGCATTACAGATCTCAAATGAATTTAAGGAATTAGGTGGGAGTGGAGGATATGATTGAGCGTGTGAGGCATGGCTTGGTATTGGTAACAAACTAGGAAATGAACTAATTTAACAGCTTAAAAACTATCCATGGGAAAATAGGTCCAATAAGGAAGGTGGGGAACAATTAAAGAATAATGGACTAAGAAAATAACCAGACTAGAATTTAATAGCTCCCGGGGCTAGCATTCCAGACAGGGAAAATAGTGAAAAGACAAGGAGATATTCTGTGTTATGAGAAGCAAATTGGTCAATGTTGCTATATCATAAAATTTGAAGGAAGTAATATATAATGTGAGAAATCTATAAAGGTGGGAGTGGACAAGTTACAAAGGCCTATCCGATTCCGAGGGTAATTAGTGGGAGGAATGACATGGTCATGGCTTTTCTTTCATAAAATCAATTTGTTATATGAGTGAAGATATTCTATGTTGAAAGATTAAATACAGGGAAATAAATAAGCAGGCTAATGTATTAATCCATGGGCAAGGTGATAAAGGCTGCACCAAGTTGGTGTCAGTGTTCATGGACAGTCTTGATTTGACTGAAACGAGTTCATCTGATTATGGCTGGGGAGGCACTTTAGAATTTACTAAGATATCAGATTTTCAACAATCACTTATCAAGCACCTGCCATGTGCTAAATGATACCCTATGTATTGGGGAAGCAATGTAAAGACTCAAATAAAGACCTATTTGAATATATTCAGGATAAATATAAAATGAATAAATAAATGGAAAGTATTATGGCAGTAAGAGCACTGGGTATAGTTTCAGAATATTTGGGTTCAAATTTCACCTACGTTAATTACTTTAAAGCAAGGTGTTCTAAGTATATATGTGGTGTAGATGGTCTAAATCTGGAAGAGACATTAGAAGTGATGTCAGGTTAGTTATCTATTTGCCATAATGACTCATTTTCTAGAACAGGAACCATCAGGTTCCAGTGGCAGAAATCTGACATGTCCCCGAAGCATTCAAGCGACTTTGTGAGTCATTTCATTTGTTCCAAAATTGGTATCAAGTATCATTCTTGTCTGCAGCGTCCCTCATTCTCCTTGGAATCAAATGAATTCAAGGAGACAATTTCTCTAGGCCAAACCCCTCAGTGATATTTATTTTTCTGAAACTCTATCCTCAGTTTTGTCCCTGGAAACATCCTGCCATCCTGAATAGAAGTCATTATTAATTAAAGTGGCTACTGTGAGAATAGTCATTGTCAGTCAAATAAAGTCCATATGTGGTGTGGGGAATCTAATTGACAGGATTTATCTTATTATGAAAAAGCATGTCTAACAAAATGTAGCCTTAGAAATTCAAGGTGTCATTTCAGAAGTATTTAATTTATTCTCATGCTGAAAAATCATCTCGTGTTCTCCCTCCATGTGAGGCAATAAGCAATGTGATTTCAAATGGTGAATTTTCATATTGTGTGATAGACTGAAATTCTATTTGACATATTTATCTATTTTTATATAATGTGTGTTCATTAGGCACATACAACAGGAAAGCTCTGCAAAGTACAGAAGATAAGCTACTAATCTTATTCCTTGCCTCTTTTGCTAAGAAAAAAAGATCTCTTTTTCAAGAAAGGCTTTTAACTTTCTTGATCTTCTGTTTCTTTATTTATAAAATGGGATTAATAATAGTTAATTCCCATCTAATAAATTTTATATAGAGTTCAAAGACGGTAATGACTTTAAAATGCTTTTAAAAACAAAAGCAAAAATAAAGCTGACACTGCAATAAAGAAGGTCATATACTAATGGAGGAGTCAAAGTATATGACAATTTTTTAAATATTTGAAGTCAATTATCATGTCTTTTCTAAACTGTTTCATTTACTCCATTTTAAACCTAAACAAGCATTTTTCCCGAAACATATATGGTCAATTTAAAACTTCAAAGTAAAAAGGAATCCATTACTTCCCAACTTAGCACATTCCACTTTTGGATAGGTCTAATTACTTGGAAGATGTTTTCAAACTTTGGAATATAATCCAATAAAATATTTTATTCAGAATCCACTCATGCTTTGTTCCACCTGATGGAGATAAATAACCATTTAAATGCTTGGAGATAAATCTCATTCCTACCCAACTTTCCATATCTCATCTTGGCCATGATAAACTTGCAAAGCTACAATTTAAATAATTGCATGATTTCCAATATCCTTTCCCAAAAACCATAGTAGGGATAAATTTTCTCTAGATAATTCAGTTTACAAACTCATGAGATTTTTCTCCTAAAAATAAGTTTCAAAAAAAATTAAGAATACGAGCATAATACTCTCAATATGGATTAATTAAAGTAGATTACAATGGGGCTATCTCTGAACAAAATGGTAAAGATAGGTAGTAGTGAAGTAGTCAAACCTGTACTCATCTAGGTAGGTATTCCCTTATTAATCTTATCTTCCTCCCTCCCCAAGCAGCTTCAGGGGCAGAGGGCACTATACCATACTCAATGTATATTTCCATTTGGTATAATACTCCTTAGAATTGAAACCATGGGCTCTCTAAATCTTTTAGCATTAAATTCTTGGGACTCTAAGATTATAATTATATATTTTTGGTGTACCCCATTTGAAGCACAAATCGACTTGGCTATGTATCAATGTTACTTTGGTTCATTTTATTTTTTCATAATTTTTGGTTCTTTGCTTTAGAGTTTCTCTGAGTTTCACAATCCAGATATATCTTGACTCCATCAACAATCAGAATTGAGTATCACTTTTTATTGTTTTAGAAGCAATAAAGTCATTTTTAGTATGTGTATGTAGTTGAAGAGTATGAATTGAATTTTGAATATATTATATTGAATGTAATGTATGTATAAGTCTACAGTATGTATACATATATATATATATATATAATTGAATTCAATAAATATTTATTAAGAATTTACTGGCTGTGGCACACTGGGGATTCAAATAGAGGCAAAGGATGGTCTGTGCCTTCAAGAAGCTTGAAATCTAATGGGAGAGAAAACAAACATATATATATATATATATATATATATATATATATATATATATATATATATATATATATAAAGCTAGCCATATAGTGAATAAATAGGAACAGAGAAAAAAGGCATTGAAATTAAGTGAGGATGGGGAAGGCTTCTGTTCTCGACATCCTCATTTGCCAATAGACACTTTCTTCCCATTTCCCCTTTCCTTAACAAAGAAAAATAATTAAGCAACTAATTAAGTCAATACAAGTGATAGCATGCCTAGAATTCCATATCTAGGGATGACTATACCACTATTAAAAGTAAGATATATGGGATGGCTAGGTGGCACAGTGGATACAGCACTGACCCTGGAGTCAGGAGGACCTGAGTTCAAATCTGGCCTCAGACACTTAATAACTACCTAGCTGTGTGGCCTTGGGCAAGTCACTTAACCCCATTGCCTTGCTAAAATCTAAAAAAGAAAATAAAGTATATCTCATTATTTATTTTCTGACCAAGATTGGTCACATCATAGTTTATTTGACTTTTTCCTTCCTTTTCATGTCATTTCCTTTCAAAATATTTTGTTCATTTTATACAGTTCTTCTAAATTTGTTTGATTAATTTCCATCATTTCAAACATGCTTTCATGTCTTGCCATTCTCTGTGAATTCATATTCATAATTTCATACCATGTAAAAATATCAGCAAATATTTCTTCTTGTAAATTATTCCTAGGGGTACTTTTCATGAAGTAGAACAGAACAGCATATTCTGAAATTTAGCTTTAGTTAAAATGTAAATACTAACTAAGTAAATAAAAATATATTTACAGTCCTTTTTTTAGAAAGAAGATTCATGTCAAACTAAAGAGGAAGTACTTGAGGGGACACACACACATACACACACACACACACACACACACACACACACACACATATTTGAAAAAATACTTGCAGATATAAAGAGATAGTCAAATAATTCCTAACCATTGCCAGTTCAAACTGAGAATATAAGATACAAGGAAGACGACTGCAGGTATAGCCTTAATATAGGGAAGTTCATTAGACTTGATTGAGTTTTGAAGTCACATTGTGAAGGATGAAATTCCCTCAAATGGATGAAGGAAATAATGACAATTTTATTTAAGGTAAGTTGTATGGACAGCCAACTGATGATTGATTACTTTTCTTGCCTGTGAATAAGCACCCTTCTTCATACTTCATAGATATTGGACTCCATTCTAATGATGTCCTCTCATCTTTCATTTCTGAACTTGGAATCACACCAAACCTACTCCATGACACATCATGTACAACTGTCCCCTGCCCTTCCTAGATCTAAGTCATTTGAAAATCTTGATATTTTGTTCAAGGCTTGAATGAGCTTTGATCTTTCTAATAGAACATTACATTCTTCTAGCTTCTAGAATGGTTTTTCTTCAACTTTTTCTCTAAACATATTTGGTTTCCCTTTTGACTTAATAATAAAACCCTATCATAAATATTTGGTCATATATCCTATCTCTGTTAAATTGTAGGTTTTTTTAAGGTCAGAGTGCTATATCCCGGGCCCAATTCTGCTCATTTGAGTTTGATATTTTGCAACAAAATGGAATACGAGTAGTTCATTCAGTGCATAAAAAAGTGATGTACTTGACTGAAGCAGGATATTCAAAAATAAAGGCAATGAAAGTTGATTCAGTTTAATGAAGTTCTCTTTTGTGCTAGCCATCTGCTCTACCATCCAGGTATTAGATCATGTAACTAATTCTTTTCTATTATTTTATGTTCAAACAATGAGAAAGAAAAATCAACAGGTTGAACCTCTAGGCCCTTGAACCCACCTACTTTCAAGAATGATCTAAATGTTTTTAAGGAAAAAAGAGCTTTGAATAGGGGGAGATAATAAATATTTCTCCTAGTCCACAAGGGCCAGGTAGATTTATTTATTGCATCCTTCAAATTTTGTTTTTTTGTTTATTTGGTTGACTAGGCTTGAGAATTTACTTGTGTAGAAATCTCCCAGTGAAGTTCAATCCAAGCCAATGGACACCTGCCTGAGCCACTGAGAGGTTTAGTGACTGGTCCAGGGTCACATACACAAACATTATATGCCACAGACAAGTGAGAAACCTACTCCTCTTGACTCTAATGCAAGCTCTCTCTGTGAATTCTTTCTTGTCAAAATTTCTTCCTATGCAAAACTACTATCTGAGCACCCTTTTTGGGTGGTTTTTATTGTAAAATTGTTGAGTCCTTTTTCCAGACTCTTATGCTGAGTACCTTTCTGGACTCCCTCAATCTTTCCCCAGGTGAGCATTGAAGAGGCAGGAGAAAAAGAAGACAAGTTTCTCCCTATACACCAAGGTCTCCAAGTACTCTGTTTATTGGACCAAATACCCATGCTTAAACATCCTTTCCAGTCTCTAATCCACTCCCACTCCCTTGGCAAATAGCAAAATAAGGCTCTGGTGCGCAAGGACACCAGATGAAGATAATTCGCAGTGTTTCCACACACAACAGTCCCTAACATAAAACTATGCCATGCTACTTCACCTTGCTTAAAGAAAACTCTTTTTTAAAAAATGACTGATTTATGTTTGAGTGTGATTATTGTGTGTGATTTGAATCACACCCAATGGTAAAGAACTAGGAGTTTCATGAATGACATCAGACATGTGTCTGTGATAATTGTTTTCCCGATTTTTTTCTATTCTGAATATTAGGGAAATCAATTATTGTCTCTTCAACAACAAACAACAGCAATAGCGTAGGCTGGTAGCACATTAGAAATACAAAAGAACTAAAATAAAGGCAGAAGCAACCCCAAATTTTAGTAAATATATTTTCATTTAATATTAAAAATAATTAAAATACATAATTGACCAATTTTTGCTTGATTTCTTTATTCATCTAAAATGTTATATAATGATGCATCACCCTATTATAGATATACATTAGTACTATTATTGTGTTAATATATCTACAACCTTCTTCCCTCCCCTCTTTTTTTCTTTCTCATATATACACACATAATACACTAAGGCAGTGGTCTCTAATTCAAATTCTATATTGGAATAAAGACTATAACATTCATTCATTTGCAGTATTTAGCTGAATCTGTATTTCTTCTTGGGGACTCTAGGATATATTAAATACAGCATATTATCTTAGATAAGGTCTGTGATATGTCTTTCTGAATATGTGCCAGTATCACTACATTTGGAATATTATATAAGTCCCTTTGTAGGTAAAATTTTAACAAGCTCAAGAAAATTCAGAGGAGGGCAAACTGTTTGGTGAGGGGACTTGAGATAAAGACTTATGAAGACTGAATAAATGGACTGTCAATGTTTAGTTTAGCAGGAAAAAAAAAAGAGAAACCATAGGATCTGTATTCAGGCATTTTTAGGATCAAGTCGATTACTTCATGCTTAGTTCAAGAAGGCAGAACTAATCCGATGGATAGATGTTTCAAAATCAAATTTTTGGATATTCATTAGGGAAAAATGCAAACCAAACAAATAAGCAGACTTCAAAGCAGTTGGATTCCAAGTAATTAAATGCCTTAGAAACTCTATGAAGCTAATCTACTACTGGAAGTCTTTAAATGAAGGTCTAATATTCTTATTACACAGGGTAAGGTCTCGGTTATTTTATTCTTAAACATCTACTCTAAAACTGCCATTTATCTTCTTATATGAAACTTGGTCACCAGGTTGGATTGCATAAATTTGTACTTGAACAAAGAGGTAAAATAAAGAATAATTTTATTAATGGGGAAACAATCAAATTTCAGGGGGCCATATGATTTGAGCTTAATCTGGGATATTGGGTTGAATAATATGATTTTGGATGAGTATGTTATCAGGAAGAGAATAAGACTATAGGAATTTCAGTGGCTCAAGTTTCAGAAACATGAACTAAAATATGAGACATAGATGTTCATGGTCAAGCACCTCTTTACCACATAAAGCTCATTTATTAGTTTTTAAATTGCTTCTCAATCACTTTTCTAATTTAAATTTAAAAACACAGTGTTGCGAACATTACAAAAGATATAATTACAGTAAATGTGAATATTGTAGTTAAATTATATTGCTACTCTTACAATATTTCAACTACAAATGATGGTTTCATTATGTAAAAACTCTCTAAACTAGATGACTTTGCAGGTCGCTGTTAGGTCTAAATCAATGATCTTTGATGATTTCCTTTATAGTGACTTCCAAATTATCTACTTCCCTCCTCTTTTAATGGAGATCAAATGTTTTTAAACAAAATGAAATATGACAATTGCTCCAGGGTTTATTACAACAGTTTTAATAGACAATGTTTCTGCATCACAAAAGAATGTTAATTATGTGTTATATTAATAAAATCTTTGCAAGATCAGACCTAGGTTGAAATGATTCTCTGAAGGATTAGTGTAAGAAATTACAAGATCCACTTGGCCCCAGAGGGCAGAACTAGTTGTAATGGGTAGAAAGTGCAAAGAACAATTTTAGTCTGATTATTGGGAAGAAAATTAAAAAAAAGTCTTTCTAGTAATTAAACCAGATTTTAAGTGGAAAAAAACTGACTTTTACATAGTGGATCATTTTTCACAAAAAAAAAAAATTAAGCAAAGGTTTGATGAGCAGAGATGGTATAGAGAAGTGTTATGTTCCCCTAAACTTGGAACTAGGTGAGTCCATCCCAATACTTTAATTCTTTGAAGTATAGGGAGATGCCAAAGTGCAAACATTCTAGTTTCTGTGAGGATGAATGGGGAATCATTGAGAAGATTCCATATCTTTCCCTTTTTTAACTTAAAGTTTTGATTCCTAATTCTATCCCTCCTATGTTGCCCTCTCTCTGAGAGGCAAGAAATCAGATATAGGTTATACATTTGCAATTATGTAAAACATTTCCATAGTTTTAATTTTAAAAAAAAGACAAAAGCAGAAAGATGAATGAAAGAGTTAAAAACAGCTTGCTTCACTATGTATTTAAATAATATCAGTTCAATATCTAGAGGTGAGTTGTGAGTTTTCATTGTTAGTCTTCTGGAATTCTCTTGGGTCATTATAGTGCTGAGAACAGCTTAGTCATACATAGTTCTTCATCAAACAATATTGCCATCACTGAGTACAAAAGTCTCCTGATTCTATTCATTTCACCTTGTACCAATTCATTGTCTTTCCATATTTGTCTGAAATCTCCCTACTTGGTTATTTCTTAGAGAATAATAATATTTGATTAAAACCATATGCCAAGGCTTGTTTAGCCATTCCCCAACAAAGGAGTATCCATTACATTTACAATCATTAGCTGGCACAAAAAGAACTGTTCTAAATATTTTTGTACAAATAGGTCCCTCTCTCCTTTTTTGGAGGTATTTTGGATACAGAACTAGTGGTATTGCTGGATCAAAGGATTATGCATAGTTTTATAGCTCTTTGGGTATAGTTCCAAACTGATTTCCAGAAGGCTTGGATTAGTTCACAACTGCATCAACAATGGAGTAGTGTCCCAGTTTTCTTTCACATTTCTTTGTTTTGTAACATTACCCAATCTGATAGGTGTGAAGTGGTACTCAGAGTTGTTTTAATTGCATTTTTCATCAATAATTATTTAGAACATTTTTATATGTCTATAGATAGCTTTGATTTCTTTGTCTAAAAATTGCCTGTTCATACTCTTAGGTCATTTATCAGTTGGAGAATGATTTGACTTATTATAAATTTGACTCTGTTCTCTATACATCAGAAAAATGAAGGCTTTATCAGAGATAACTGTTGCAACCCCCCCCCCCAGTTTTCTACTTTCTTTATAATTTTGGTTGCATTGGTTTTGTTTGTATAAAATTTTTTTTTTAGTTTATAAGATCAAAATTGCCTATTTTGCATTTTATAATGCTCTCTATATCTTCTTTGGCCTTTTATTACCCTGATCTATAAATCTTACAGATAATTTATTCTTTGGTTTCTTAATCTGATAATGGTAATTGCCAATATATCTAATTATAATTATTGTATAGTCATTTTTGACTTTATCTTGGAATGTGGTGTGATATGATGTTCCTACTCTAGTTTTTGTCTTACCATTGTATAGTTTTCCTGGCAGTTCTTTGTCTAATAATGAGTTTTTATTCTAATAGCTTGGATCATTGAATTTACCATTTTCTAGATTACTATGAACATTTATTATAATTTAATTTGTACCTAATATATAACTCTGATCCACCATCATATTTCTTAGCCAGAATAAGATTGTTTGATAATTACAACTCTATAATACAGTTGAGATCTACACCACTATCGTTTGCATTTTTTCATTGATTTTTTTCAAGATCTTTATATCTTGAACATTTGTTTTTCCAGATTAATTTTGGTATTATTTTTCTAGATCTAGAAAATAAATTTTGATATTATGATTGGTATGACACTGAATACATAGCTTAATTTAGGTAAAATTTTCACATATTTTATTGACTCAGTCTATCCATAATATTTTCCAATTTTTTCAATCTGACATTATTTGTATGAAAAATATTTTATAGACATGATCATTAAATTCCTGTGTTTGTCTTGGCATTTAGACTCCCAACAATTTTCTGTTATTTACAGTTATTTTAAATGAAATTTCCCTTTCTATCTTTTGCTACTGCACTTGTTATTAATATATAAAAATGCAAATGACTTTTATGAGTTTATTTTGTATCCTAAAACTTTGCTAAAATAGTTAATAATTTCAAATAATTTTTTAGTTGATTCTCTAGTATTTTCTATGTTTAAAATCTCATCTGCAATGAAGTGGTTGCTTTGTGTGCTTATGCTTTATTCTAATTTTTAATTTCTTTTCCTTCTTTTAATGTTATAACTATAATTATAATATTAATTAAATAATGGAATGACATAACGTGTGAAAATCAAAGGAGAGCATGATTAAGAATCAGAACACTTGATCTCTAATTCTAACTTTAAAACAGTCTGAGCAAGTTCTGTCACCTGTCTTGACCTTAATTTTCCCATTTGTAGCAGGAGAAATATGGACTGAAAGGATCTCTAAAATAGCAATAAATATTGATCCAGATCTCTTCCCAACATGTCACTGATGTCAAACACAATAGAAACTCAAATAGACAATTCAAACTCAAATAGAAAAAATGGACCATTTAACTGGATGGACATAAAATAAATATTAATATTTCTCAATTATTTCAGTTATATACAACTCTTTAATTCCATTTGACATTTTTTGGCAAAAAATATAAATTTGCCATTTCTTTCACTAACTCATTTTACAGATGAGAAAACTGAGGCAAACAGTGACTTGCCCATGGTAACACAGGTAGTAAGTGTCTGAGACTCATTTTGTTTTTGTTTTGGGTTTTTTTTTATGTTTTTGCAAGGTAAATGGGTTTCAGTGTCTTGCCCAAGACCACACAGCTAGGTGATTATTACGTGTCTAAGGTCAGATTTGAACTCAGATACTCCTGATTCCAGGGTTGGTGCTCTATTCACTGCACCACCTAGCCACCCCCTGAGACTCTTTTTGAACTCAGTTTTTCTTGACTCAAGGCCTGGTGCTCTACCTAGCTGCTCATATTAGCATTATCTATATATTATTGTGTTTTTATTTATATTATTAAATATTTCCAAATTCCACTTTATCTGGTTGGAGACTCACTCAGGAGTATTATGGATGGGACATATTTAATATTTCCAGACTATATCTTATTGCTTTTTTATCTACATTCCATTTACAGAAAGCTTCAAGTCAACAAAATGTATGGGTCTTTCTCACATTTTTATAAGAGATGGATCTTAGAGGTAGGAATCGAACCTAGGTCTACCTGATGCCTAACTCTAGAATACTTTGCTCTATATCACATTGCCTTTCACATTAAGCTTACACACACATACATGTACATGTGTGTATGTATCAGTATATATATATATATTTGTTAAATAATATATATATACTAATAATAGCTTGTTAAAATCAAATTAAAAATTGATTATTAGTGTGTATATCTATTCTTTCTTTTTCTTCTTCTTTTCTTCTCTTTCTCCTTGTATTTGTATGTCCAACACATTACAGTGCCTGACAAAAACCATTTAAAAATGTTCTCTCTCTTGTCCTCTCTCTCTCTCTCTTTCTCTCTCTCTCTCTCTCAGGGTATGTCAATCTATTCACCAAGGACTCCATTTTTCACCATCTCTATACCTTTCTTTATTTAAATTATTTCCTCCCCAACTACATGTAAAAACAAGTTTAGACATTTACTTTTTTTTTTAGGTTTTTGCAAGGCAAACAGGGTTAAGTGACTTGCCCAAGGCCACACATCTAGGTAATTATTAAGTATCTGAGACCAGATTTGAACCCAGGTACTCCTGACTCCAGGGCTGGTGCTTTATCCACTATACCACCTAGCCGCCCCAACATTTACTTTCAAAATCCTGAGTTCCAAATTCTCTCCCTTCCTCCCATCCCACTCACTCTCATTGAGAAAGCATGTTACTTTATGTAGATTAAACATGTGTAGTCATGAAAAACATACTACAATAGTTATGTTGTAAAAGTAAAAATTGCCACAAAAATGAGAAACCTCAAGAAAAATATTGAAAAAAGCAAACATGCTTCAGTCTGTGTTCAGACAACATCAGGTCTGTCTTTGGGATTCTCTATAATATGTCCTTCAGAATTCTCTTGGGTCACAGCATTGCTGAAAAAAGGTAGGTCATTCATACCTGATCATCCTGCAGTATTGCTGTTAGTTTGTATAAGGTACATTTCCCATTGCATCTATTTGTGAAAGTTTTTTTTTCCTTTTCTTTTTACTAAGAGCATCTTGTTCATCATTTCCCACAGAATTTCATCTCAATCAATTTCATCTCAATACTAAAATTTGTTCAGCTATTCCTCAACCACAGGGCATCTGCTCAGTCTCCAGCTCCTTGCCACAAGAAAAGAGATGCTATAAATATCCCTATACATATAGATTCTTTCTCCCCATATTTCATCTCTTCTGGAATAGAGATCTAGCAGTGGCACTGCTAAACCAAAGAATATTCATCATTCTACAGACCTTTGGCCATAGTTCAAAATTGTTTTACAAAATTTTTTGAATCAACTCCTCCAACTGTGCATCAATTTCTCAATTTCCCTATAATTCTTCTAACTTTTGTCTTTTCACCTTCTGTACTATTATTCAATTGAATAGGTTTAAGGTAGTATCACAGAATAGTAGTATCACAGCATTTATCCTATTAATAATAAGGTAGATCATTTTTAAAAGAAATAATCAAATAGATTTTATTGATAACTCATCTGAAAATTCTTCCTATCTTTTGATCATTTGTCAGTTGGGAAATGGCTTTTATTTTTTATAAATTTGACTCAATTCTCTGTTTGAAAAAAAAGTCTTTATCAGAGAGAAGGTTCAATATTTTATTCCCACAGTTGTTATTGCTATCTGTAGTTCCCTCCTTGCCCCCCGCATTTTTTCTATTCTCTCTCTCTCTCTCTTTTCCTGATCATGGTTTTCAGTCCAATAATTTTTAAATCATCTCTCCTATATATGCTTTCTTAGCTTTTTAAATTTTATTTATTTAAGGCAATGGGATTAATTGACTTGCCCAAGGTCACACAGCTAGGCAGTTATTAAGTATCTGAGTCCAGATATGAACTCAGGTCCTACTGACTCCAGGGTTGATGCTCTATTTTACTGCACCACCTGGCTGCCTTCCTTTGTATCTGGTTTCCAGGTTAGTTGTTTTTCCAATGAGATATTTCACATTTTTTTGGATTTCTTTTATTATTTTGTGAATTCTCACAAAGTTATCAGCTTCTCTTAGCTCCATTCTACATTTTAAGGAAATATTTTCTTCAGAGAGAGCCTTTATATCTCCTTTACTATCTGGCCAATTCTGCTTTTTAAGGTATTCTTCTCCTCATTTGTCTTTTGGACTACTTTTTCCATTTGACCCATACTGGTTTGTAAGATGTTACTCTCTTCAAATTTTTTTTATATCTCCTTCACCAAGCTGCTGACTTGGTTTTCATGATTTTCCCACACTACTCTCATTTTTCTTCCCAATTTTTCCTCTACCTCCCTTACTTGATTTTCAAAAGTTTATTGAGTTCTTCCATAGGCTGAGATGAATTCATAATGTTCTTGGAGGCTTTAGATGCAGAAATTTTCACTTTTCCATCTTCTTTTGAGTATGTATTTTGGTCCTCTATAGGACCAAAATAATTATCTATGGCTGATTTTTTTTTTCTTTTGTTTGCACATTTCCCTAGCCATGACTTGATTTTAACTCTTTGATAAGGTAGGGCTACGCTCCCACGTGGAGGAACTACTGTCCCAAACTTTTAAAGATTTTTGTAACTATTTTCAAGAACAACCCCTAGAGACCTATTTCTGGGTGACTAGGGCTTGTTTGCTTCTATGCAGCCCAGATTGTGTTGTGGGCCCTTTCTAAGCATGGTGTAACAGACCCTTCCTATGAATTTTCCAAGTTGTCATGGCCTGAAAAATTGTTTCTCTCAGTCTTTTTGTGTGTTCAGACCATTCTATCATTGGTTAGAATCTTGATTTAAATGTACTTGAATTGGTTTGGAGGAGAGTTCATGGGAATCTCTGCCTTTACTCTGTAATGTTAGGCCTATAGCTTTCTTAAACACATAACTCTCCTTGACCACTAGTCTCCAACATGTTCTGTTAGAATATAAATTCTTCTGAAGAAAGAACTGTTTTTACTTTTTCATCTCTATCCTAAACAATCAACATACTGCTTGCCACATTCTGAGGACTCACATTTTTTTTATTTGTTCATTAACTAATTTCTTCAAATGACATATTCATAAAGCAACAAGCAAAGTGTTTGGCACATAGCAGGAGCTCAATATTTTTTCCTCCTTGTTTTCTTTGCCCTTAACCATTCGATCATTTACATTAAGGAATATTATAATATACTTATTACCCATCCAAAATTGCAGCATTATAAATTTAGAACTGGAAAAGACCTTAAAGATAATATTTTCTAATCCTCCAGATAAGGATACAGATAAGGAAAATACATTCTAAAGAATATAATTGATTTTTCACAAAGATATATATATGTGAAACATATAATAAAGTTCTTATTTTAATACAAATTTTCAGATTCCTAGCTATTTATCTTGCAATCAGCTAAACTAATTTAACTTGTGTTTAGCATTGTTTCTGTTTGATTATCTGCTTCATGACACATTTGTTTTTATATTATTCCCCTAGAAGAGTAGATTGGAAACCTTGTATATTTATGTACATAAAAGGAAACTTCTTGGGGGTATCTGAAATTGCTAACCTAAATTTAGATTCTATTACATATGGTATTTTGAAGGTTAGAAGATATCTCTATGTAATATGTCTTATTGCTTTCAGAGTTTATGGAGCCATTCTCTGGGATGCTGTTACCTAAAATAATAAATATTTATGCCTCTACAATGCTATTGTTAAGGAATAATGATTGAGATAAGCAACAACCTTCATTAATAATATTAGTACCTGGCATTTGGATGGCCAAAGCATGGTTTCATAAACTATTTGCCCATACATTATAACATTTGAATCTTGTAAAGTAGATGGCCAAAATTGTTGTCTTTGCATTCCATAAGCCAAAATTGAGTCTCAAGAAAGTTAAGGAACTTGTCTAAGATCACACAAGTTAAGGAACTTGTCTAAGATCACACAAAGTCTAGGGTTTTTTCTCTTTCTAAAATTTTTTTTATTTTCAATTTATGGAATAAAATAAACATTTTGTTGACATAGTACAATAGATGATTACTCCTGAAAGATGTAAATCTACTATGCACAACTTATTTTTTTTAAATATGGAACAAAATTATCATATAAATTTGTTCCCCCCCCTTTTGCCTTCCCTCCCCATGCCCTTGAGATGGCTGCCATTGGACACACACACAAACATAAACACACAAACACAAATATAGCCATCTATCTATATCTACATACATATGTAAAATTATTTTATACATCTATTTATTAGGTCTTCTTTGGATGGGATAATGTTTTTCTTCATATGTTCTTTATAGTTGATTTATGTAATTATAATTGTCAAAATAGTTTATTTGCTCAGTCATTCTTAAAACTATTGTATGCAGTGTTTTCAAGATTCTGTTCATTTTGCTCCTCATTTTGTACAAGTCATTTCTTATAGTACAAAAGGACTCCATCAGAATCAATTTACTCAGTCATTCCCCCATTAATGGGCATCCCTTCCCTATAATTTCCAGTATTACAAAGAGAGTTTCTGTAAACATATTGTAATATATAAGATTCTTTTCCTTTTTCCTTTGTCATCTTTGTGAATTTACCTAATGGTATTGATAGGTCAAAGAACATACTTAGTTTAATAACTCATTGAGCATAATTCCAGATTGCCCTGTTGGATCAGTTCACAATTTCACCAACAATGAATTAGTGTCTCAATTTTTGCATATCCTCTTCAACATTTTTAACTTTTTCTTTCAAGTCATTTAATCATTTTAGCCAACCCAATAGGTATGAAATGATATCTCAAGATTGTTTTTAATTTGCATTTCTCTAATTAATTGTTTTAGTGGCTATAAATTGTTTTGATTTCTTCACTGGAAAACTTTCAAATCATATTCCAAGGTCCTTTTTATCACATTGTTTCTTATTACAATGTCTCATTTACAAAGGGAAAAAAAAAACTTAGGCAGATGAACATTTTAATCTTTTATTCCAGAAATTTCAAAATTAGGAAGAATTCAACAGCTATCTATTTGAAATCACAGTTGGAATTGAATATCTTGCATGACATCTTCAAGACGTAATCAACTAGGGGCAGCTAGGTAATAAGGGCTGGCTACAGCACCACCCCTGGAGACAGGAATGCCTGCATTCAAATCTGACCTCAGACATTTAATAATCACCTAGCCGTGTGGCCTTGGGTAAGCCACATAACCCCATTGCCTTGCAAAAACCTAAAAAAAAAATCCTAATAAAAATAAAAAGTAATCAACTAATTCTTCTGTGAAGACAACGAGTGATGGGGAAGCGATCACTTTTCAAATAGTTTTAGTCCATTTCTGGATAACTCTGCCTCTATATTTATATGGAGAGTCAGAGCATCTAAAAGATGTAACTCACTTTAATTTCTAGGCATTTTTTTCTAGTTATATTTTCCAGGATTAAGCAAAATCATTCTACTTTCTTCTTCTATACTCTATCCCTTCTCATAACTATGGTTAGAAAATTTTATAGCCTTCCATTCTCCAAGTCAAATCTATCTACTTCCTTCAATGTCTTCAAATGTAATGACATTTAATTAACTTCCATTCTTATCTTTTTTTTTAGATTTTTCAAGGCAATGGAGTTAAGTGGCTAGCCCAAGGCCACATGGCTACGTGATTATTAAATGTCTGAGGTCGAATTTAAACCCAGGTACTCCTGACTCCAAGGCCGGTGGACTATTCACTGAGCAACCTAGCCTCCCCCATTCTTATCTTTTGAACAAATGTGAGTCTGTCATCATACTTCCAAAATGTTAGCCTCCCAACTCTCAAGGTGTGGTCTTTATAGTAGAAAATCATAACTAATGTGCAGTTTCAGCCATGTCATACATTCCGTACTGAAAAATTCCAATGACTCTCAATCACCTCCAAGATCATATGTAAAATCCTCTGTTTGATATTTAAGACCCTTAGTAATATTGCCCCCTCTACCTTTACAGTCTTATTACATCTTACTTTCTACCAAGTACTCTGATACAGTGATACTGACTTCCTTGCTGTTCCATAAACCCAACACTATGGCTCTTGATTCTGGGAATTTCTCAGACTGTCCCCCATACATGGATTACATTCCCTTTTAATTTCCTCTCCTGTTTTCCCTGATTTTCTAAATCTTAAATCCCATCTTCTGCATGAAACCTCTGTCACTTTTCCTTAATTCTAATGCTTTCCTTTTCTTAATCATTTTCTATTTGTCCTGTATTTAGCTTGTTTGTATTTAGTTGATTGTTGTCTTCCCCATTAGATCGTGATGTCTTTGAGAGCAAGGACTATTATTTTGGCTTATTTTTGTAACCCAAGCATAATCCTTGACGATAGTTGGTGTTTAATAAAAAATGTATTGATTATTGACTCCCCCCATTCTGGATAGTCCAATGATCTTAATGCAACTTAAGTTTACTTATTTGGGCAATATGGTACACTTAACTTGCAGTTCACTAGAATCACCAGATCCTCCTCAGACAAATCTCTTTGATTTTTAGTTTCTATGTCTATATGGTGGATAATTTGAATAAATCAACTCTCTCCAGCTCTAATGACTTAAGGTTCTAATTTCTTTATTCTCCTGAGATCCACATTTTGCCCAACGACTTACAACAAGTTTCTTTAACAAAAGGAAGCATTAGGTTCCCTTGTCTGATAACTGTAGACTCAGTAAATATTGTCTAAGTAGTTAGTAATTGTGGGTTCTTGTCTTTTACATGGCAATTATGTTTAGTAGATGCAAAAGTAATTAGCATGTACGGTGAGCTATCCTTGCTTAGAGCATTGGTAAGAATCATGCATTTACCCCATAATTGTACAGTGAGTACTATATAATTAGTATGCTCTGAAACACCAGCATGGTTGATAATGGTGTGGAATTTGAATCAGCATCATCATTTTCAGTTGCAGAGGGTTCCACCTCTATTTAGTTACTGATGGCTACAACTGGCAAGGTTTCCACGGTTGTCTTGGAGAAGCTGAGCACCATGCTGCAAAAACAGATTGTGAGTTGGACTATCAATTAATTACCAAAAGCACAGCAGGGCACCTTTTCTGCTCCCTTAAGAAATGTAAAGCATGATCAATCCTTTTTGGTTTGGGTTCCTGCTGTCTTAAGCAAATCAGAGATGTATGAACTTCAGCTCAAGGATGAGAAGAAATTGTTAAACCTTGGGGGTAGCATTCAACAGACTGATTCTTGGCCATGTGGTCTCAAACTGCTCAGATTTCTGGGCAATTTGGAAATACAAGTAAATACTTCTTTCTAACAATTGTCATATATATGTGCTTGAGCATGTCACAAAATACATTATTCCTGGGCAAAAACAAATCATGAGATTCACTAATAAAAACAATGCCCTAATGTAACTTTTTATGATCCAGATATTCAATGGGAGAATTCAATTTTTTAAAACCTGGAAGCACACAAAGATTGGGGAAGGAAAAACCTAGCAATTGTGAGTTTTACTATGCTTTACCAACCACAGTGTCTTTGTTATTAAATCACCTTTAATTAATCTGAGCATTACACAGGATACATTTATTATCATCGATTCTTTCAAACTTCCTTATCAAAGGAAATACAATATATCTGGATTTGTACTGTCTCAGTTGGTTAGTTTGATTTCATCACTCTGCTAATGGTTCCCTCCCCAGGAGCCCTTGTTTTGTAATCTCTGATTGCAAAATAGAGCAACTTTAACATTATTATTAAAGATATACCCAAAGCTTTTCTTACTTTCTTTCATTATAATTTTTACTCCTGGGAAGCAATGTTAATTCAGATTCACTATTGAATTATTCACCCTCCATCTGCTTCTTTATCTTATGATTTCACTAAAATAAAGATCAATCAATCAACTGACAAAAATCTATTACATTTTTATTGTGAGTAATCAAGGACAAAAATAAGATCATTTTTGTTCTCAAGAAGCTTGCATTCTATTGAGTTGAGATCTATAAAAATATTTTCAATATTAAATATCTGGAAGCAATAATAATAATAATAATAATATTCACATGGAATTTAAGCTTGGAAAAGTATTTATAAATATCTCAACCAATATTGTGAAAGAAATGCTATTATCCTCATTTTAACAAATAATAAAATTGAAGCAGAGATAAGCAACGTCCTCAGATTCATGGAGCTAGAAAATATCTGAGGATGAATTGAATTTATGTCTTCCTGACTTCTGATTCAGTGCTCCAGTCTTCATGTTACCTAACTACAGTACAGTTATTCCTTTTCTTTTTTTTTTTTTTGATGCTGCTCCTATGTGCTAACTAACTAATTAAAATCTAATGAATACCACTAGCTAACCCCTGCTATTTGGAACTGCACAATTACCATATGCTTCCATCCCCCCCCCCACCTTTTTCTTGTTGAAAAACATGAAAATCTATTTTTGAACACTACTTGAGATTAATTTGTAGTGTGTTAGATTAGTAAAATATTTATAGAATGCTTTATGACAAATAGTAGGAGGTTTGATTTCCCTATTTAACAGATGAAGAACCTGAGGATCATAGAGACAATTCAGGAACAGGCCATGAATCGCTGTTCTCAAAGATCAACAATTCATTTGAGGAGATGGATCTGTTGCTGATGAAATAAATAGATACTAACAGGAGAGTTTAAATAAAATTAAAGGTTGCTATGGAGTGGACTGAATCAGTTGATTAACACAGATTTATTACTTACTTATGAAGTAGCAGATAAAAGACTTGGATTGAAACTAGCACTATGTGGTTCCTCTCTTGATGAAAGGTGGTAAGACACTAGGGTGACCATTGAAGAGTGAGCCCTAAAATCCCATGAATTAATCCAGAAAATTTCAGAGACTTAAGAAGAACTCAGTATTTAAAGTAATCATAAACTGACCCCCTTGGACAACAACACCAACAACAAAGAGGTTTGCTCTCCTATAAACAAACTGACTATAGAGGGAAGGAAGGGCACAAACATATTGTAATAATTGGACACAAATGTAGGGAATACATGTGGATAAAGCAAATTAGAATAGTAGAGTCTCAATGTCTCCTGTCCTGTGAATGCTTTTCAAGTTTGCTATGGTGTATGATTCAGAGATGAACAAGTTTTTCTGCTGCAAAGCTAAAATTGCTCCTCAAAGAACTCAAATGTGGCAATTTGCAGCTAGAAGCACTCGCCCCCCCCCCCATTTATGGCTAGAAGCACTCCAGGCATGAGTTGCTTGTCTTCCTTGAAGCTAGCCCACTCTCAGAGAGTTTAATTCCCTATATTATCTCTCTTGTTCCGATGCTTTCCCTTATTACTCATCCTCTCATGGCACCTTATAGCACTGATATTTCTCTTATACCTTTCCTTACTGTTCAACTTTCCTTGGTGACTTTGGTTGCTTAGATTGTTTAGGTTGCTTAGAGATCAGTGGTTTCCTGCTTTTAGTCTCTCTTTCTCAGTTTCTGCTAATCAGTGCAATACTAAAATAAACCTTTTTGTCCTTAAAGTTTTTCTGGGTCAGAGTTGGCCTTTTGCATGAATTCTTTTGTTTTTCCACCCAATACCATTAGCCAATCCCCAGCAGCATCAGGACGAGTTCTAGAGTCTTGGGTAAGTGTGGATCAATGAAACATTAATTCCTTATCAAATTTTGAAGATTAATAAGTTTGACTAATTCTGAAGCTGAAGAGTATCAAGGTACCATTGTATTACCATTGTATTACCACTGTAATAGTTAACTAAGTTTCAGGCACTGTCCTTTTGTCCTTTCTCCTTTGTTTTTAATTTAAATGAGACAGTTTCACAAAGTCATCAGCCTCATTCTCTTCCAGAGTCCACTGTGGCAAGATAACAGTCAAGAAACTGCTTGTGACCCCAGATTCTGTACATAACCATGGTGTCCTCAATGGCTAACCAAGTTGTAAGAGTTTCAGAGTGCCTGCTTCACTTTCCTTCATGGCTATTAGAACAAATTATGATCACGTGCATATTCCTGCAGGGGAAGTCATCTCAGACTTAGATTAACTCTCTTGGTTATTCTTAACTTAGTTTAGTCTGTCTCCCAAGATGTCTTTTTATAGTGTAACCACTGAGCATGCTACAGGTTTTTGGATCCATAGCTGAGAATTGGGTGATGGGTGGTCATCAGAGATGGTTGAGCAATTTTGAAAAGAACTCATTAAGTCTTTACACCAGAGGTACTAGTTCTCCCTTTATACCACATACACTTCAGACATTAAACTTGATTGTAGAGATATAAATCTAAATAACAAAATAGCTCCTATTTGTAAAAGGTTTACATAATACTATGGAGGGAAAACTGATGATTATTTAAATAGCTATATGGGCTATAAAATGAATGAATGCAGATATATATAATTTATATAAATGTATAAAGTAGGGTGTAAATGTATTCACCCTTAATATTCTTAATATGTTATGTATTAATATGTAATAAATAACAATAATGTCACCTTAATAATATTAAATATAATTATAGTATATACTTCCATGGGCATAAACACACACTCCGATAGATAGATAGATAGATAGATTAAAGCTATATAGATAAGTAGATACATAAAGAAGTCTGTGAAGAGTCTAGGTATCTTGTAATAGGGAGAATCTAATAGCTATGTCCAAATACTTGAAGGACTATGCATAACAGAATAAGTAGTCTTGTTTCCTAGGTCTCAGAGGGCATAAGTAGATACAATGGATGGAACTTTTTAAAGCAGATAAATTTAGGATTAAATGTCAGAAAAAATCTAACCATTATAGTTCTCCAAAGATGGAATGGATTAAAATAAAGGAAAATGTGCTTCCCATCAATGGAGGTCTTCAAACAATGATTGGAAGCACACCAGTTTGGAATATAGTAGAGGGAATTATCCTTTATATACAGATTGGGCTAGTAGTGGGTCTTTGAAATCTCACTCAAATTCTGTGAGCATAACCATAGTCAAAGAATGTCAAATAAAATAAAATGAAGATCAGAAAACAAATGCTACCCAGAGGCAATCCCCTAGATTTCAACACTCATCCATCTGCACCTTTGTTGTCTGAAGCACAACATCTAAATTGGATTTAGAAACCCCAAAGGCACATTTCCTTTAATGTCCAGCTCTGATGACAGGAAGTTATTGCTATTATCTTTATATACATAAAGAATAATGTTCTATCAGTCCAGGAAGATTGATTTTTACTCAGATCTGGAAGAATATCCAAATACGATGGTTTCCAAAGACTTTAAAATACTCATTGCAGTATTCTTTCCTGCTCCTATTCCATTTCCCATCCCCCTTAGCCAAAATCTTTATAACATTGATGTATTTTTTCCCTTCTAACACAAAAAGAAAAGTGCTGAATTCTTGACTTTGATCAAGGTCAGAAGACTGAAGCATCAATCTCATTAATTGTCTGCATCCTTCTCTGCCAAAATCCTAAACAAAACAGATTGGTTTAAATGCAAACAATAAACATCTATTAGTAGCAAAGGATAATATATTAAGAGCTGGAAGGAACTTTCTAGAATAAGGAAACTGTACCCTTCCTCTTATTTTTCAGCTGAAGAAACTGAGGTCTAGAGAAAAGAAGTGAATTTATCAAGGCCCCTTGGCTATTTAGTGGCAGAACTGAGATCTCTGATTCCAAATTCAGTAATGAAATACAATAATAGATAAATATTAACTTTTGTGTAAACAAATTTGAGGAAGCACCATCACCAGTATTTTCTCAGGGTGATGAATTTAGTAGTTCCACATTTGAAGTTATCCCTTCATCTCCACTTCACATGGAAAGGCTAGTTCTTTGCTGTTGTTCAGTCATTTTTCAGTCAAGTTTGCATCTTTGTTTGTCCATTTGGACTTTTCATGCCAAAGATATTGAAATGTTTGTCATTTAGTTCTCATTTTATATATTAAAAAACTAAGGCAAATAGCATTTCATACAACTATTAAGTGTCTGAGGCCATATTTGAACTCAAGGCAGATGGATCTTTCTGACTCTAGATTCAGATAGACTATCCACTGTGCCTACCTAACTATCCTAGGCTTTGTCCCTAGAAGGTAGTTTTTTCCACCTTCCCTTGGAGATCTAGAAAAAGTTCAGGGGATGAAAGGATGTCTCTCTCTAATCACGTAGATCATAACTTCCTCCACCGATTATTTTTTATATGAATTGGTCAGTAAATCAATTTTAAGATTTGTGGATATAAACCATTTCTCCAATAGTCTTTTTAACAGTACATCCAGAGACAATATAAGAATGGGATTAAGTTTAGGGAATATAGATTACAAAGGAAAATTCAATGCTTCTGATTCCTGAAATTTCTCTTTTGGAAGTCATTAAGATTCTCTCCCTAGATATTGTAAGGCTTTACTATTTCTGCAGATTATGCTGCCCTTTCCCCTAACATTCAGTCTCCCTGAAGCACCCAATGCAGATGCTACATCACCTAGTTTAGAGAAGCTGATATGAAGTTAACTGTGAGTCAAAAAATTCAGTACATTGAAACTCAAACAATCCTTTTCAAATGGTAGGGGGAGACTGAGTTCAAGGCTATGCTTCTTCTTCTCCTAATTTCTAATAAGGCTTATAGTTTCTGAAATAGTTTACTTGTCAATGATGATTCAAAGCACTTGGCCAAAAAGAACTTGAAACAATTTGAACAGTCTATCTAATCAGTTTATCTCAGGATGTTATAATTGCTCAAAGGCTTCATCTTTTTTTTCAATTTTTTTCAATTTAAATTTTAAAATTTTATTTTTTAAATTTATTTATTTATTTTTATTTTTATTTTATTTATTTATTTTCATCCATGTGCACATGTACCTTTTTATGGTATGAAATTTCCTTCTACCCTCTTTTCCCATCCCCTTTCTTCAGTAGTGAAGTCAGGTTAGCATTGTACATATATTTTGATAAACATGTTCATAAATAAGCAATTTTCAATATGATGAATTAGGATTAAGGGAAAGAGATATATGAGAGAATTTTTGTAAAGGGATCATGAGATTCAGAAAGATTGGGTTTTTGGTGCGTATTTTGTTTTGTTTTGCTTTTCTTCCTCTGGATAGGAATAATAGAGTCTAGTCAAATACAGTTGTCTTAGCTCTCTTGACCACTGAGAGGGAAAGGCTTTTTCCCCTTTTAGTCTACAGCATATGATTGATTAGTTCAATTGAAATTGTCATTTATTAGGGAGCAATTAGTTCCAATGCTTAGAGAACTGGACCCAGAGTCAGCATGTCCTCAGTTCAAATTTGACCTCAGACACTGGATGTGTGTGTGCCCATGCATGTGCATGTGTGTGCATGTGAGCGTGTATGTGTGCATGTCAAGTAGGAATAAACAATGATAGCCAACATCATCAAACAAAAAATATTAAGTGATTAATAGAGCAGGTAGTTGGCAGGGTGGATAGAGTGCCTGATCCAGTATCTTTTTTTTTTCAAATTTAGCCTCAGTTAATTATTAATTGAAGGATCTTGGGCAAGTCACTCAATCCTATTTGGACCACATGTAAAAAGAGTTGGAGAAACAGAGCCAAGTTGGTGGAGTAAAGACAGGGACTTGCCCTAGCTCTCTCTTCAACCACTCCAAATACTTTTAAATAATGACTCCAATCCCCACAAAAAGACTCAGTGAAATAATTTTCCAGCCAAAGACAACTTGAAAGATTGAGTGGGAAGGATCTGTTGCCCTGGGGTGAGAGAGAAGCACAGTCATCACAAGAGTACACGGGGTACTTGGGTCAGTGGTAGCTATGGTGCTTTCCAGACTTTTTAGCCCAGAGATTTTCAAGGGTAACTTGAAAATTCAGCAGGAAAACTCTGCCACCCCAGGTTTTTTTGTGGAGCACAGTCCAGTAGAGACCCCAGCAGCACACACTAGACCCCAGCTGACCAGGAGCAGAACTTTGTAGTTATTGAATCAGCAGCAACAGCTGCTGCTTCCATAGAAGTCAGCCTATGGCTTGTAAGGGGATCAGAAGCAGATTTCACGAGTCTCTTTCCTATCACTGAGGCAGGACTCTGTGGCTTTTCCCATACTGAGATCTGTCAGTCTGGGACTTCAGTCCCAAGGAGAGGAGCAGAAGCTCCATTGAGTTTACTGTGCAATGAAACAAGGAGCTTCACTATAGTTCCAGGGCTGAAAGTAGTGTTGGTGGTCACCTGCATGTCAGGAGAGTAGTCATAATCTCCTTTGATCATAAGATCTTGGAAGAATTGAAAACTTGCAGATCCCTAGAAGTCTGTGAAAATTATTGTAAAAATCCTCTAAAAGCTTGGCACAGTGTCTCCTCCACCCAGGAAGCAAAGATGGACCTTAAAAAGAGAGTTAAAATCAAGTCATAGGCTGAGGAAATGAATAAGCAACTAAGAAAAAAAATCAGACTATGATAAGTTAGCATGATCATGAAGAAGATGAAAATACACAGATCATAAAGTCAAAACTTCTACATCTAAAGTCTTCAAGAGGGGCGGCTAGGTGGTGCAGTGGATAGAACACTGGCCCTGGAGTCAGGAATACCTGAGTTCAAATCCAGCCTCAGACACTTAATAACTACCTAGCTGTGTGACCTTGGGCAAGCCACTTAATCCCATTGCCCTGAAAAAAACTTAAAAAGCAAAAAAAAATAAATAAATAAAAAATAAAGTCTTCAAGAAAACTACAAATTGGTATCAGGTCATGGAAGACCCCAGAAAGGATTTTGAAAATCAAATAAGGGAAGTAGAGGAAAAATTGGGAAGAGAAATGAGGGGGAAATCATGAATACAGTTAGGAATTTGGTGAAGGGAATACCAAAAAAAACTGAAGAAAATAATAACCTAAAAACTATATTGGGACATGGGAAAAGAGATCCAAAAAGCCAATGAGGAGGACAATGCCTTAAAAAACAAAATTAGTCAAACAAAAAAAGAGATGCAAAAGCTTACTGAAGAAAATTAGTCTTTAAAATATAGCATGAAGAAATAAGAAGCTGATGATTTTGTGAGAAATCATGAAACAATAAAAGAAAACCAAAAGGATTAAAAACTAGAAGAAAACGTTAAATATTTCATTGGAAAAACAACTTCTGAAAAACAGGAGAGATAATTAAAAAGTTTTTGTGCTACTTGAAAGCCAATATCAAAAAGGAACCTAGACATCATCTCTCAAGAAAGTATCAAGGAAAACTTATATTCTGGAAGCAGAGGGCAAAATAGAAATTGAAAGAATCTACCAATCAGCTCCTGAAAGAGATCCCAAACTGAAAAGTGCCAGGAATATTGTAGCTAAATTTCAGAATTCCCAGGTCAAGTAGAAAATATTGCAAGCAGTCAGAAAGAAACAATTAAAATTTCATGAAGCCACAGTTGTGATAAAACAATATTTAGCAACTTATATACTAAGTAATTGTAGGACTTGAAATATGATATTCTAAAAGGCAAAAGAGGTAGGAAGGCACCCAAAAATCAACCACTAAGCAAAATTGAGCATATTCTTTCACAAGAAAAGATCGATATTCAATGAAATAAGGGACTTTTAAACTTTCCTGATAAAAAAAATAGAAATGAACAGAAAATTTGATCTTCAAATATGAGACTCAAGTGAAACATAAAAAAGTAAACAGGAAAGGCAAATAATAAGGGATTTAAAGATTTTTAAGTGCTTATATTCCTGCATGTGAAGATGATATTGATAACTGATATAAGCTTCATTGTTTGTTGGGGCAAAATAAAGGAGAATACAAGCCACAAGTAGGAATCAAATTTGAAGCGATAATATATTAAAAAGATGGGGTTAACAGGTGAAAGAGCAATGTATTGGGAGACAGGAAAAGGGGGAAACAGAATAAGGTAAATTATTTCACATAAAAGAGGCAAGGAAAAGCTTTTGCAGTGAATTGGCAGGGGGGCAGGTAAAGGGGAGTGAGTGAGTGAGCTTTGCTCTCATCAAAACTTGTTCAGAAATGGAATTACATGCATGCTCAAAGGGGTATAGAAATCTATTTTACCTTAGAAGAAAGTAGGAGGGGGAAAAGGATAGGAGAGAAGGGAGGGGAAGGTGATAGAAGGGAGATAAGACTATCAGATGGGCTAAACACTTTTAAAAAGGGACTGGGTGATAGAAGAAAGACAATAAATGAGGGTGGGGGAAATAAGATGGAGCATTTCCATGCAGCAAGCAATATTAAAGGTGAAAAAAATAATGAAACAGGTATCTCTGATAATACTCTCATTTCTTAAACATAAAGAAATGGGTCAAACTTATAAAAAGTAAGAACCATTCCACAATTGATAAATGATCAAAAGGTATGAATAGTTTTCTAATGAGGTTGTCAATGCTATTTAAATTATTTTTAAAATTTCCTAACTCATTTTATATATATATGAAAAAAATGCGGATTGTAACTATTCTGAGATACTATGTTATACCTATTGAATTTACTGATAGGACAGAAAGGGAATGGGACATATTTTGAAGAAGATGAGGGGACGTGAGATTAATGCATTGCTGGAGCAGTTATGAGATAATTTAGCAATTCTATACATCAATTTGAAGCTATGCCCAAAGAGCTACAAAACCAAGCCTACCCCTTTGCATGTCAATGCCACTTCCAGGTCTATATTTCAGAAGAGAAGAAAAACAGGATGGAGAAGGACCTATATTTGTAATGATATTTATAGTAGCTCTTTTCTGGTAGCAAGGAACTAGAAATTGAGGGGATGACCATCATTTGGGGAATGGCTGACTAAATTGTGGTTTGTGATTATGATGTAATTCTATTCTGCTGTAAGAAATGATGAACAGGTTATCAATAAAAATGTTACCTGAATAAATGCCAAAGGAAATGTACTGTACACAAAATAATAGCAATGGTGTAGGATGATCAGTTATGAATGTTTTATCTTTTCTTTTTTACTGTTATTTTATTTTTTCCAAATAAGTGTTATGAAAGTTTTTTTATCCATATACATATGTATATTTTTAAGTTACAAAATTCCCTTCCACCCTTCCTTTGCACCCCATTCATCTCAGCAGCAAACAGTTTGATATTGTACATGCAATTTTGTGTTAAACTTGTTTACAGATTAATAGTTTTCAGGATGAGGCATTAGGATTAAGGGAAAGAAATATGTAAGGGATATTTTTTAAAATGTGAATGTAGTGTTCATCAGATTCTGAAGGATATTTTTTTGGTTTTGTTTTGTTTTGTTTCATTTTTCTTCCTCTGGATGAAGATAGCATTGTCCAGAGTTGATCTAATAGGACTGTCCTAGCTGTCTGAATTGCTGAGAACAGCTGCATCCATCAGGGTTGATCATCTCGCAATGTTGTTAATGTACACGTTTTTCTCTTGGTTCTGCTGCCTTCACTCAGCATCAGATCCTGTCATTAATTCCATGCTTCTCTATATTCTGACCATTTATGATTTCTTACATAACAATAATATTCCATGATGTTCATGTACCATAACTTGTTTAGCCATTCCCCAGTTGATGGACATCCCCTTGATTTCCAATTCTTTGCAACTACAAAAAGATCTGCTATGAATATTTTGAAATATGTGGGACTTTTCCCAATTTTTATGACTTTTTCTGGATATAAATCTAGAATTGGAATTGCTGGATCAAAGGGCATGAATAGTTTTATTGTTCTTTTGGCATAGTTCTAAATTGCTCTCCAATGGATTTACTTTTGAAGGAATTAAATGCTGCCTTCTTAGAAATGAACTATCCTGATGCTAAATGTGAAATTCTTGTTTTTCCTTAAGCAGCTTTTGCATTTCCCCATCATTTTCAACAAAACAGTCTTGGTGTTTGGGAGTCTTCTGACCAAGGTGAACAAATGCAGTGCTGTACACCAGATCTTTGAATGCTGCCCACTCCTTTTGTGTTCCATTGTTGCCAACTGTATGTTGACTCAGTTTCCCTCAGGAACAAATTGTTCCTGTTCAGAGAAATACTCTAATCTCTTGACATTAATTCTTGTATTAATCATTTTGCCCTGGAGTCACAGCTTTGGCTGAATGTGAATACTTAGCATAGATCAGTGATAGACTGTGATCATTCCAGTACTCTGGACAGTACACCTTGCTTTTGTCAGTCTCACATCTTGTCTATCTCTTTGCCTTATAATCACATAGTTTAATAGATGCCAATGTTTGCTGTGAGGTGAATCCAGGAAATTTTATTTCATTTCGGTAAACAGAAGACAGTATTTGTGATGAGATCATGTGATGCACAAGTCTTCAGTAGAAGGTAACTGTTCTTGCTGTTTCCAACTCCATTCCTCCCAAGAACTCCCTGCCATGTCTGAGATTCTGAGCCTACTCTAGCATTAAGGTCACCCAGAATCATAAGCGTGTCCTCTTTTTGTACATTGATGATAAGGATCTCCAAGTTTTCATAGAATTTTTCTTTAACTTCATCAGTGGGAGCATAAGCACTGATGATGGTGGCCTGGAAGAGGCAATCTCATTGTCATGAGCCTATCTTTCATTCCTTTTGGTTGGCATTCAAGAATGTTGATTAGATTGGTTTTGAATACAACCCCCCCACCAGCTTCACTGCATTACCTTTCACTTCCACCCCTCCAGGAAAAGATGTATCTAGCTCTGGTTTAGGTAAGCTGGCCTTCATTTGCCAGCCTGTTTCACTGAGGACTGCTGTTTGGATACCAAACCTGCTGAGTTCTCTATTGGATCTTGTGTCACCTATGAGTGTGTGCATATTCCACGCACTGCTGATGAGTGGAATCTTCTTGGAAGAAGTTTTTGTGGATATTTTTTGTGTCTCTACTGCACTGCGGGACTTCCCGTCTGCCGTGGTAATCAGTACAGGATTACGTAAACAGACAATTTTTGGGACATCTTTTTTCTATACCCCTCTTCACATCACGAGATGAACCTTGTGACCCTTAAAAGGGCTGCTCAGTCACCCAGGGGGCTGCCAAGTGTCGCTGCTGCTTTCAGTGGAAAAATGACCCTATGGCCCTGGGCCACCTGTGTGCAGGTTTGTGACCACAGCTCCCAATATTTCTGCACCTGCTGCTTCATCTCTTGCCTGTTGCCACAGGACTTGAGGAATGGATGTGAGTGATGTCTTTTGTTGCATATGCAAATTGAATTTAAGTGAAATAGAGCTACAGGAATGCAACTACCTCTCTCTTCCCAAAGTCATGATCCAGTATATCAAGGTAGGAGTCAAGACACCTGGTGATGTCTCTAGATGCAGGAGGTGACCTTGGAATCTTTGATGTCTAATCAAGTTCTAAGTGTACATTACACCAGTGGAAGCCTTTTTTTTTTACTTTTTAAAAAATGTATTCATTTATTGTCTTCTATATGCACACACACACACACACACACACACACACATATATATATATATATATATATTTTTTTTAAGTTATAAAATTTCCTTCCACCTTCCCTTGCCACCCCCATCTCCTCAGTGACAATCAGTCAGGTTGCATATTTTGATAAACAATATGGAAGACTTCATATGCTTGGGTTGAACCTGAGCTGAATACCCCTAGGAAGGCCTTGTATTTATTTTGTCAATATGTATTTATATGCACATTGTCTCCACAAAAAAAAAAAAACCCTTAATATAAAGGCCTTTAGGGCAGGATTAGCTTAGTATATTCAGTAATGGATAAGGCATCTGACACAACATTAGCCCTGAGGAGTGTTTGTTGCTTATGGATTCATAGGTGGAAGCAATGACTACTGTTACAATAATAAGCCCAATGACTAACATTTACCATTTTTAAATGATTAAAGCACTTTCTTGAATTTTCCTATTTCAGTTATGTTAATTATATTTCTCTAAAGTAACTTATAATCTACCCAGAGACAGCTATCTGAAATAATAAATACAATTTCAAAAATGTATTAATTTACCTCTGAAGGTTCTCTTATGACAGTATCAAGTCACATCACACAATGTGGCATGGAGAAGCATCTCAAGACAGTGAGGAAGATGACTATTTGTCATGGACTTGAGAAGAAATAAAAGTTAAGTTTCTGAGTATTCATTAGCTGAGCCTCTCATGAGGACTTTCCTTTAGAAAACTGAGTTATAGATTCTAAAGAAGTGCTTACAGAGCTAGAGAACATGGAGGGGGAGCCCTAATTTGCAACTCAAAAGTTAAACAATCCTTCCTGTCTGTACCTGGATGAGGCACTGAAATCTCCTTACCTCTGTTAGTGGCACTTCTACTTAGGTCTTTGAATCACATAATACATATCAATCATTTGTTGTTCAGCATTGTTTAAAGCAGTGAGACCACAAATTCCTGGAGGAAGGAACCTTTTCAAGCCATTAATATACAAATTCAATAACATGTTTTCCAGGCAAAGGTGAATGTAGAATTTAATATTAAAGGCAGTCCTGTGGCTCACCTGCCTTGTCTTGATAATACAGGCAGATGGGCACCATTGAAAGCTGGATTGATCCTATGTTCAGACCAGCTTAGATAATTCCAATTTAAGAAGGGAATATCAGAGAATTTTTGAATGAAAAGCAAACATGGAAGACCATCTAGTCCATTTGTTCCTGAAATATAGGTACAGTGAAAAAACTCCTGAATTTGATTTCAAGATACCTGGGTTAAATAGTGAGTATTTATGTGAAAGTATCCCCTCTCTTAAATTTCTCTCAGACTCAGTTTGCTCATATTTAAGGAGTGGGCTGAGCTGCTTTTCCAGTTCTATGATCTAATCATTCTAATACTTGCATGGCCTTGGGCAAACCGAATTGTAGGTGTTTTGAAATATTTGTTTGACATGACTGCTATCTTTTGTCCATTCTTTTTCAAGTACTATAGTGAACATGCAATCTCATCAATGTACATGGCCATTCCAGTCATCCCAAATATACCTTAATCTTGAGAATCATGTCTATATTCTACTTGAAATCCTTCACAGGATACCTATGCAACATGTTGAGGTCTTTTGTCTAGGTTGTTTGTGGTCTGTCATGCATATTTGTCAAGCAAAATAATTGGAAAAAAAACATCCAAAGTAATTATTTTTGGTCTTCATTAATCCAATAAAGACAGAAATTGAGAAATTGATAAGAATTCAAACTTTTCAAAGACATCAGAAACCTTAAAGTCATTTAACATTGGCATAGTCATTCTTCTCCCTGTCAGTAATTGATATGCCCTTTACTAACTTTTTTGTACTCCTCTGATGTATTTGAAATGGAACACCTCCAGTCTTGAGAACCAAATAATTTCTTTATCAACAGGGTTAGAGAATTTAATTAAAAGCTGGAGAGGAGATATAAAGAAGCAAACCTTAAATAAGCCTGAAACCACTCTTTACCAATTTTTTAATTAGATAGGTAAGAGAAGAGACCTTAAGACTTTGCTTTATTTAAATTAAGCTGGCTATGATACTGGTGACACTATTGTTAGTAGGTGGGAAAACCTTAGTCAATTCATTTAACTCAGGGATAAACACAGCTTCATTTATTTATGTCCCAGTTACCTGAGAGACATGACCTTTTCTTGGGTTGTTTTCTTGTTCTCAAAAGTCAGTTTCTTACTTACTAGTTAAAGAATTGCTATTCACCAAAGATTTTTAGACACACAATATTGAATCCTAGGGATACAAAGAATATTTTAGATTCCATAAATCCTCCGCATTTCAAAGATTTAGAAGTGATTTAAAAAAAAAGTTCGGATTTGTGTTACCTGAGTGGTTGTAACTTGGAATCAGAACTTCTGATAGACTGGGGAAGAGAAATCAATTCTCTTGTTCTCTTTGGTTCCATATTGTTTTCTTTTAGTATCCACTTTTCAAATTTGCAATTATAAATTCTATGATATTAAGGATCATTGTGGTTTGATCAGATTCATGTAACTATCAATTGTGCTTGAATTCATGGAGTACACTATTATGTGACAAGTTCTGTGGCAAGCAGAATTAAATAAAAATAAATACAGAAATTAAATAAATAAATAAATGAAATATAAAGTTATAGAATAAACTATAATAAATTATATCATTGACTCTCTCCTCCCAGACCACCCAATCTGCATACATTCTTTTAAAGATATTAGATGTACTAAAGTACATTTTAAAGATATTAAATGTACTAAAGTAAATTTTAAAAATATGTGCAAATAGACCCAATAAGAATAAGATAGTTTTGATGGAGAAGTGCTCATGGGGGATCAGAAAAGACCTTTGTGAGAAGGCATTGCTTGAGATGAACTGTGAATGAAACTATCTTTTTAGTCGGGTTTTTTTAATGGTGGGGCTGAGAATGGAATGCATCACTGGAAAGAAGGGTAGGAAATTCAAAAGCACAGGGTCAAGAATTGGAGTGTTATGCATGAGGGACAATAAAAATACCATATTGCCTGAAATGTAGAGGATGAGGAGAGCGATGTTCAATAAACCTGAAAAGGTAGATTGGAATCAAATTGTGGAGAGTGTGGAATGGCAGATAGAAGACTTTGTATTGGTGGCTAGAAGAAATAAGAAATACCACTAAAAGATGAGATAGTGATTGATTGAATTACTGATGGAATGAGTTATTGATTTCATTTTTAGTTTGAAATCCATCATTTCATTGATTTTCACATGATGCAAATCCGTTTCCTTTTTTAATCCTTATGTTGAGTAACCCAGTTTTTCCCAATGCCTATCAAAGTACCACAAGACTATAAACTGCTTGAAGGCAAGGAGTATTTCTTTTATTTTTGTATACTTAATATTTCATAGTAATCCATACTTTCTTTTTGACTCATTAATATGCTAGAGCCTTCTCTTTCCCCTAATCTCCCAAAGACTTTTTGGGTTAATGTTACCCTTTTCTGGTGTCTATTTGTTGTCTCTCCTCCCAATGTGTTTAGTCCTTCTCTTTCTTCACACACATATATGTCTTCCATGTTTTTCCCATGTTTTCTCTCTTCCAGATATTTATTAGTAACCTGAAAATATTTTTGTAGTTACCTGAAATATTAATCCCCTTCATTTTATTTTATTGTCTAGTAACTTCTAGTTTTCATAGTCCCCAAAAGGAGGACTTTTTTCATTACTGGCATAAGGCAATACTGTATTACTTGGAAAGAAAGAAGGCATTTTTGGTGGAGGCAGTTAGCAAGAAAAGAGGACTCTGTCATCCTTAACAGACTCTGAGTGAGGCATCTGGCTGTGTACCTTATGGAATGATTGAGGCCAGAGGCTTCTTGCCATTTGACTGAAAACTACTGATTAAACTGGGAAACAGAAACTCCTCCAGAGGGTGCCTTCATATAATACACTACTGCTTTCACCAAGGAAATAGTTTCCTTAATTGGGGAGGAAAACAGACTTACAGTCTTTCAAAAGAGTTGATTCATTTTCGCTCTTTGTCTTGAGGCTTTTTTTGAGGTTCTAAGTGAAACTAACATTCTCAGGCTTCCATAGAGGTTAGATTCTATGAATAGCTAGATAAAGAAAGAGGTAGGATGGTATAATGATTAGAGAGGTATCGTCAAAGTCAGAAAGATTCAGTTTCTAGTACACCTCTGATAAGGTAATCTAAGTAACCTTGGACATTTCCCTTAACCTCTAAGTTCTCTCTCTCTGAGTGGTTATTTAAGAATATACATCACAGAAAAGTTACTGGTGTGCACTGAAAGAGGAGATTCCTTTTTTGTGTATTTCGTCTACTAATGAAATTACAGGGCCAAGGGACAGCAAGGTGATGCAATGAATGGAGTACCAGCCCTGGAGTCAGGAAGACCTGAATTCAAATGGGATCTCACATACTTAATAGTTACTAGATTTGTGACCTTGGTAATCTCATTGCCTTGCAATTTTTTTTTTAAAAGGAAAACATTATAGGGTCAATTTCCATCCCTAGTCAAGGGTTCCAGCCTATCTTCTGAGTAAAAGAGAACAAAATTGCCTCTCCAATGATCAACCCTTTCCTCTGTTGGTTGATCACTTTAGTTTTGTGTCTCTGGTATTGTGGGGAGAGTGCTATATTCAGAGATTCTGTGTTCACATCTGAGTTTCTTTTTTAACATATGTGATCCTGTATGAATAATGACTACTACTGGTCTCAGTTTCCTTAACTTTAACATTAGGATTTTATATGACTTGAACTTTAAAGTTCCTTTCAGTTTTAATTCCAAAATTCATGATATTTTTCAGGTTTTTAAAACTGTCTTATTGAAATATTTTTCAAAGGAATTTTCTTTACATCATTATGAACTGATACCATAGTTGAGAAAAAAATCATCTTTAAGCCCCTGATGTCAACTCTTTATCCACACTGTCTTCCAGGGTGGGTTGGACATAAGTACTCATTGACTTGAATTTCATTGAATTAGTGATTTAGCAGGAATGGCAAACTGGTTTGGAAATTCAGAAAGAAGTTCTTGAAGGACAAACCTGGCCATTGAATCATAAGTCTCTGGAATTCATGATTCACAATGGTGACATACAGCTAGTGACTTGAACAGTTGTATCTGTAGCAAACACAGTATTAAAAAAGGGATATGAGGCATGACATAGCAATAAGTCACTGGAGCCTGAGGCTGATGCTTGGATATGTAAATCTGTAAACTCTTTAATACGTCTGGATAATAAAACTGGAATTATACAATAAGCAATCATTCACTGCAGCTATTTGGGGACAGCTAAAGGACACTAGACTCCATCTGAATTCCTGGCATATGCTTCTTCCTAAGCTCTCTGGGTTTGGATTGACAGTGAATCTTAGTATACCAGATAGTTCAAATGGCTTCCTGAAGGTTATAGGCACTGGGGTTTCCTATGCATTTCTATTAACTAAGGACCCTTCAGAATTATCAAATGGCAATGTCACAAGAAAATTGACTTACTTGAGAATTTGTGAAGGGAGGTAGTCTGAATTAGATTGGAATGATAAGTCTGTTAAGAACCTGACAGGACAGGCCATATGTGTAATCAGAAGTTTGTCTCTATATACTGTCTTACATCTCTGAAGATGCCTGTTTCTGAGACTGCGACTCAGCCTCCAAAGGAATAAATTCATAATTTACAAGGAAATGAACTTTCTTTGAAATGAATCTTTCCCTAAAGCCATGATGATTCAAATAAGGAAGGTGGTGCTTGCTTGATAAGCCCTCTAGATGAATGGATGCTCTTTTAAATCAACAAAATTTTCTTGAAGATTTCCTTAAAGTTAATTTATATAGTACACCTGAGGTTATTGATAATTGGAAACTCTTATGCACTGTCCTTCATTTTGGAAATATATGGAATTTGTCAATCCATGAGTATAACCTTCTTTTGTTTTATTTTTTTGTGGGAAGAAGGACTTAAGTGACTTGCCCAAGGTCACATAGCTAGTAAGTATTAAGTGTGTGAGACTGGATTTGAACTCAAGTTTTCCTAACCCCAGGGACAGTACTTTAATTCTCTGAACCACCTAATTGCCCCTGGTATAACCTTTAATTAACAAGATTTTTTAAGAAAGCAGCCAATTAAACATATATTATTTTTAAAGCATCTCTTGTCAATTGTGCTATGCAATGAAGAATGAATTTGACTGGAGCCTATCTGACTCCTTCCTGAGACACTTGGTTCTAGTGTAAGATTGGACAAGACAGTTAACCAGTTGCTCAGACCCTAATGTCCACATCTATGAAGTGGTGCAGTCACACTTGTATCACTTTCCACACAATATTTTTAGACTCAATATGTCAAAGTTGATAGAATATAGGACTTGGAGTTAGGCTGATTTGGTTCAAATCTTGTCCCAAACAGAATTTGATTTTACTAGTTTTGTATTTTTTCTAATTTCTTTTATTTTGTTTTACTAATTAGAAACAGTTTTCAACATTTATCCTTTTGCAAACATTTGAGATACACATTTTTTTTTACCAATCTCCCTCTATCATGGCAGCAAAGAATTTCATATGGCTTATACATGTACAATCATATGCAACATATTTCTATATTAATTATGTTGTAGAAGAGGAATTAAAACTATATGAGCCAAACATGAGAAATAAAGAAAAAACATAAAAGAAATTTTAGAAAGTGAATATAGTATGCTTTGCTCTACGTTCAGATTAGAAGGTTGTTGCTTTTGTTTCTGGATATAGATGGCATTTTTCTTAACAGTTCCCTCAGGATTGTCCTTGATCACTTAATTTCTTAGAGGAAATATGTTCATCATAGTAGATCTTCTCACACCGTTGATGTAAATATGTTCACTGTTCTGGTTTTCCTCACTTCACTCATTATCAGTTTGAGCAAGTCTTTTACCATGCTTTTTTAAAGGTAGGTCACTTGATTTCTAACAGAACAATAATACTCAATAATATAACTCCATAACATACATCTTAACTTATACAGCCATTCCCCAATTAAGGGGTATTCCTCAATTTTTAATTCTTTGCCACTGCAAAAAGAGCTGTTATAAATATTTTTGTTCATGGAGCCTTTCCCTCTTTTTTATGATGTCTTTGGGATACAGATCTAGCAGAGCTATTGTTAGTTCAAATGATATGCACAAGTTTTTTAGTCCTTTGAGCATAGTTCCAAATTGGGTTCCAGAATCATTGGATTAGTTCACAACTCCACCAACAATGCATTAAGGTCCCAATTCCAATTTTCCCTCCTCCTCTCCAACATTGATCATTTTCCTTTTTTGTCTTTTTAGTCAGTCTGATAAGCATGAATTGTTTTAATTTCTATTTCCCTAATCAATAATGATTGGGAGTATTTTTTTTATATGACCATAAATAGCTTTAATTTCTTCTTCTGACAACTCCCTGTTCATATCCTTTGCCTTTTTATCAATTGGAGAATGATTTATGTTCTCATAAATTTGACTCAGTTCTCTGCATATTTTAGAAATGAGTCCTTTATTAGAAATATTAGTTGTTAAAATTGTTTCCCATCTTTCTTCATTTCTTTTTATTTGGTTCCATAGACTTTATTTGTTCAAAATCTTATGAATTTAATGTAGTTGAAATAATCTATTTTTCAATTTATAATTTCTGTCTCTTGTTTGATAATAAACTTCCCCTTTCTCCATAGATCAGACAATCTGAGAAATCTTATTTTCTTAATTGATCTAGGATAACATCCTTTAAGTCTAAATCCTGTCCTCATTTCAAGCTTATTTTGATATAGTATGAAATGTAAGTCTATGCTTAGTTTTTACCATACTTTTTTCCAGTGTTCTCAGTAGTTTTTGTCAAATAGCAAGTTCTCATCCCAGAATCTAGTGTCTTTGGGTTTATCAGGCAGAGTATCAGTCATTTACTACTTTTTTTCTTCCATACCTAATCTAATTCACTAATCCACTTCTCTATTTCTTAGCCAGTGCCAGACTTTGATGACGCAGGTTTACATTATAGTTTTGGTCTGATACAACCTTTGGTCTGATACACCTTTTCTTGATTTTTCTTTGCTTTTTTTCCCTTAATTTCCTTGGTTTCTTGACCTTTTTTTCTCCAGATAAATTTTGTTACTTTTTTTCCTAGCTCTAAAAAATAATATTTTCCTAGCTTGTTGGCTATATCACA